>NW_026057584.1:74893631-75075169 GCF_023721935.1 Panthera uncia | reverse complement strand
TCCCCCGTTCATGCTCTGTTTCTCTCTGTCTCAAAAATAAATAAACGATAAAAAAAAAAAAATTAAAAAAAAAATCGTACTTGCCCAAAGGGAGGTGATCATTAAGCCAGGCAGAAGCCCACTGCCCCGGGACCTCGCATTGTAGGTATGTGGCTATGGGAAAGTACAAGCAAACGTTTTCACATTTGTATTGCTGAGGAACAGTCCTGTGGCCAGAACCAAGGGAAGCCCCTCTTGCAACATCCCTCCAGACCCTTCCTGAGAAGGCTTAACATCATGCTCACTGTGAAAGAGAAATGTTTTACAGAATTCTGTCATTATTACAGAACAGGTATTGAAGAGTGAATTTGGAGCTGAGAAGCAATACACTGATAACTGTCAGAATTTTTTTAAGTATTTTGGGAGCAATCTTATGTGCTTTCATCATTTCTCAGGTAATGTTTGTAGGAAATTAAAAGGCTTTAGGTCTAGCACTAATAATTACTATTAGTTAAAATGGCCTTGGCTCTATATGTCTCTAAAGGGGAATTTGAATTTCAAATGGAGACTTCTCAACTGCCTTTTTTTTTTCTTTAATCCTTCTTATCTTTTATCTTTTCCATATTCTGATTCAAAAGAACAATGATGAAGCAAAAGCAAATGGCTCTTCCCACAAAACTGGGTCTCTTCAATGTCAATTGATTCCATTTTTACACATTCATTCATGAATAGTTATTAGACACTTACTATGTGACTTTTCTGGGTCCAGCACTGTGCTGGGTAATGGGGAAGAATGAGGGGGGAAATAGATATGACCTCTGCCCTCAAGGAGTGTATTGTTGCCGCCAAAACCTTGCTCCTGGGGGTCCAGGAGAGGAGATCCTTTCTTTGGGTTTTTTGGCTGCTGTGCCCTGCTGTAGGTCAGGGTGGTAAATGGAAGTAAATATTTCAAAAAGCTAATTTTGTGTGTGTGTGAAGAGAGGTGGGAAATGGAGAAAAGTAGAAAAAGAATAGTGATTATGAAAAAGAGAGACAATTCCTATGTGCTATTTTAAGACTGACCAATATCAACAGACAGATTTAGCAATTGTCAGGGAGAAGAAATTGAAATTATTTTGAGAGGAAGTAAGTACTTTTAGGAAATTTTACTCTATTGAGTGTGTGTGTGTGCGTGCGTGTGTGTGTGTGCATGTGTGTGTGTATGTTTTCTTCTGAAAGTTTTAAAACTTTTTTTTAATTTTTTTAATTGTCAATATTAATCTAAAGGTAAATGCGGCTACCTCAAAGTCATCAGGTTTCTTCCAGTTGCCCAATGTGGAGGAAGGAGTAGACAGTAGGAGTCACACAAATAAAGATACAAGCAGAAGCCTGACTGTAATGATGAAAAAATCTATGTGACATTATGAGAGTTAAATATGAGCCTAGACCCAGTTTGGATGATGGGAAAAATATTTCCTGGGAGTTTTCTCTAAACAGCAATGAGTTTGGGAGTAAATTAGTCAAAGCCGTGAATGGGTAAGCTGGTGGTGGAGTCAGGTAGACAATTCTAGGAAGAGGAAATAGCTGGTTGGAGGTAAAAATATTTTCTGGTGTAATGCCCCCGATTTCGAATCCGAGTGACCACCAAGGAGTCGATACTGATGCAAACGCACGAGGATTTATTTGCATGCTCGAGCTTGGGCCCAAGTATACCTGACACAGCGGAGCAGGGACTTGGACCCCTAGGTTAAGAGACGTAGCAGTTTTACGGGGGCCAGTGGCCAATGAGATTGTAACACACACAGAAAGTTGCACATTCATGTCAGTCCACACGCAGGTGGCCAATTGAATTACAATTTACCCTATAGTAACTGTTTGAACTAGCCTATCATTCTGGTCAGAATTGGCTTGCAAGTTTGGCGGGCAAAAGGCGGGGTTTACATTCTTTGGCGGTTAGGGGTTCCGCATTCCCCTATGAGCCGGTTTCCAGTAAGGGTGTGCTCAGCGGTTGACTAGGGTGGGGGAGTGTCTTAAGCAATAAGCAGATCATGTGGGGGTTATACATGAGATGGTGGGTGTAGCACAAAATGGAGTTAGTCTTGCTCTGCATGTCCAGGGGTAGGGGATTTTTGTTAAATTCCTTGGGTCCCATACTGGATAGAAATGTTAACTTGTGAATTTCTTTTCTTTATTAATTTGCACTCTTCCATCACAAAAGCACAATCTCCACAGAAGACAATCACACAATTAGTGTGTAGTTAGTATAAGGCAGAGACTCTCAGTTGTACAGCTTCACTATTTTTCAGCTTAATCCTCCTTTACATATACAATTTAGTTTCCTTAGAGTATATGTGTGATTTAAGCCTGAAAATTTTAAAACTGAATTTCTCCCATAGCAAATTAGATTGAAAATGCAATAACAGTTCTGTTTTGCTTACACTATGCATATATTATTTCTAATTCGTTGACTATATTCTGTTTTCCTATCTTACGTGCCAAATGGAGACTCAGTTGGAGGAGTTTTCACTTTTATTTTTGAAACGAAATATAACTTTTCGATGAGTCACTCTCTATTCCATTAACCTATGTTATTTTCTTCAGGCAATTACCATTAGACAAGTATATTTCACGTACTAATTTTTGTGTGTCACCTGCCTCCTCGCACTAGAACATAAGATCAACTAAAGTAGGTATTTTCCACTCTTGGTGACTATTGATGTACATCACTGGAGTACTGGTTCAATAAACCTCTGTTAGAATAAAGAATAAATGAATGAGTGAGTGGTATGTTGGCAGATATGGATGTTGCTTGAAAGATCTAGGTGTTATTATTACTCTGGTTATAAGGGGAGGTAATAATTTCATATGTATGAACAAGCAGGATTTTCTTCAGTCCTTATGGAAACAAATAAATATATAATTATATTTCAAAATCCTATTTTTGCATTTAAAGAACTGTTTAGCTCTTTTTTAAAAATTTTTTTTAAGTTTATTTATTTTTGAGACAGAGAGAGACAGAGCATGAGCAGGGAAGGGGCAGAGAGAGAGGGAGACTCAGAATCTGAAGAAGGCTCCAGGCCCTGAGCTGGCAGCACAGAGCCCGACGTGGGACTTGAACTCATCAACTGTGAGATCATGACCTGAGCCGAAGTCAGACGCTCAACCGACTGAGCCACCCAGTCGCCCCTGTTTAGTTCTTTAAAGTATTATTTGCAAACATTTAAAAAGACAGAAGTAGAAGTGGATAAAAGTTGTGAAAGACATTATGGGATGGAAATACTGGTCATATGATTATAAAAGAAAAATACAGCAGATGTCTCTTTCCAATTGAAGGTAGAAAATAAAACCTGTTAAATGAAATGACTGTTGAATTCATTTGTTCATTCCTATCTGTTACTTCAGAGAAGCAGAGACTCCTTTAATCTGATGTCATAGAAAAGTCATTATACTAAGCGATTCATACAAGATAAAAATGAGTAATTTCAGGTGTTGTTAGAAAAATGACTTTTATTGTGTTGACATGTTCCACTTATTTTTATGGTTTAAAAATGACAAGAACTTAAGTATAAAGCAAATCCTATGAAACAATTATGAAAGAAGTTTACTAGAAGTAATGGGAAGTGTAAAATTCTGTGACGCTCTTAAACACCAATTGTTACACAGAGTTGGTAACAACTTTGAACATCTCTTAAATTGAAAACTTTTTTTTTATATTTATTTTGAGAGAGAGAGACAGACAGAGTGAAAGCAGGGGAAGGGCAGAGAGAGAGGGAGACACAGAATCCAAAGTAGCCTCCAGGGTCTGAGCTGTCAGCATAGAGCCCAATGCGGGGCTTAAACCCATGAACCGGGAGATCGTGACGTGAGCCAAAGTCGGATGCTTAACTGACTGAACCACCCAGGCATCCCATTCTTTTATATTTGTCTGTATAATTTTGAGGTCAAATAATATGACAAAAACATTTGAATAATACCTCATTCCCCCCCTAATCCAATCAAGGATGTACAAATATAGTAAAGCTGAATGGAAAAGATACTAAATGCAGAGGGTTTCTGGATTTTTTGTGTTTATCTTTCTGGAAATATCTCGCATATTTTTTTTTCATTTTTTTTCTTCTTTTGAGAATTTCCCAGAAAATAAATTGGTAAGAGAAATTCGTGTCTTAGAAAATGCAACCTAAATACAGTTTTATTCATTCATGTATTTAAAATTTTTTTTTAATGTTTATTCATTTTTGAGACAGAAAGACAGAATGCGAGCCAAGGAGGGGCAGAGAGAGAGGGAGAAACATAATTCAAAGCAGACTTTAGGCTCTGAGCTGTCAGCACAGAGCCTGAGGCCAGACTTGAACCCATGAACTGTGAGATTATGACCTCAGCCGAAGTCAGACACTTAACCAAGTCAATCACCCAGGTGCCCCATGTATTATTTTTTTAAATAGATAAATTCTTGATATTTTACAAAAACTTCCAAATATCAAACAAAAATAATGCATCAAAAATATTTGCCACACAGAGTGCCTGGGTGGCTTAGTAGGTTAAGCGTTCTAATCTTGATTTCCTCTTAGGTCATAATCTCATGGTCATGAGATCGAGCTCTGGGTATGAGTCCATGCTGAATGTGAGGCCTGCTTGGGACTCTCTCTCTCCATCTCTCTCTCTGCTCCTCCCCTATATGCACACATGTACTTTTTCTCTTTTCCTCTCAAAATAAATAAACATTAAAAAAATATTTCCCACTTTAAGCAGCCCAAATGTCCATTGATTGATGAATGGATAAAGAAGATGTGGTATTGCTAACTAACTGAAATTTAAATAAAAACTAAAAAAAAAAAAAAAAAAAAAAAAAAGATGTGATACACACACACACACACACGATGGAATGTAATTTAGCCTTAAAACAGAATAAAATCTTCTCATTTGCAGGATGGAGCTAAAGAGTATAATGCTAAGTGAAATAAATTTGTCAGAGAAAGAAATACCATATGATTTCACTCATATGTTAAATTTAAGAAACAAAACAAATAAGTAAAGGGGAAAAAAGGAGAGAGAGAGACAAGCTAAGAAACAGACATTTAATTATAGAGAACAAACTAATGGTTAGACAAGGGATAGATTATTGGGGGGGGTGGGGGAAAAAGCTGATGGGGATTAAGGAGTGCATGTAGAGCGTTGGATGGAATTGTTGAATCACTATACTGTATACTTGAAACTAACATTGTTAACTAACTGGAATTGAAATAAAAACTAAAAACAAAACAAAACAAAAATGTCTCCCGCTTTGCTTCATAATTAAACCTAAACAAAAATTGAAATTATATTTACCAAAATACCATAGTATTTTACTATGTTTAATAAATAATCAATTTAACTTTGTGACTCATCAATTTTTAGGAAAAATGATAAAATTTCTGAAGTTATTTCATATCATAACGAATGATTTATGAAAAATAATTTCTGTAACCCTGACTTTTAACAGTTACAGTATCTACTTTGCCTTAGAATCTTACTGTTGATAAGCTCTGAATCAAGTCTAAAATTTAAAATAAAAAACAATTAAATAAACTATTATATTTAGTAATATTTGAAAATATGCCATGAATATAAAGAACTTGGAATTCTATCTCTATTTCTAGACAAATCTATTGCAATTTAATGCAAAAGTACACAAATATTTTAGTTATATATATGACTTCTCTACAAATGCATGTCTGACCATTATTTTACATGCAGTTCCTTCCTCTTTGTGTCCCCTCTAATGAGAGATCAAATTTCTAAACACAATGTTATCTAAACTGATTTTATTCCTTAGGTTGGATATCATTACTCCAACTCATCAGTTAGGAAATATATATAAACATTGCATAAATTATATATATTAAATATAAATTATAAATATATTACATATAAGTAAATATATGCTTGTTTTTAAACAGCGTAACTAGTAGTCACCATTCTTCCCCCAAATGAAAATAAACACTCTGTATTATGCATTTTGTTAAGTGGTGAGGCTTCTTTCTAACACTCATTTACTTTCTTAAATCTAGACCAGGATTAATAGTCATGAAGCAAAAGGGAAGAGGGAAGTAAGTGCATCCAAACATACTTATACATTTTTACCCTCACTATCAATTCCTTTAGGTTATAATATTTTCACAAATAAAAACGTGAGCCAAAGATTCAGTAAGATTGTTTAAGTCTTGAGGTGCCTAGGTGGCTCAGTCAGTTAAGCAGCTGACTCTTGATTTCGGCTCAGGTCATGGGCTCACAGTTCATGAGTATGAGCCTTGCATCAGGCTCTGCACTGACGTTGTGGAGCCTTCTTGGATTCTCTCTCTCTGCCCCTCCCTGCCTCTCTCTCTCTTTCTTAAAATAAATAAATAAATACACTTAAAATAAATAAATAACAATTTTAAAAAAGATTGCTTAAGTCTGAATACTGCGTTAACTACAGACTGCTCTAGAACTCACCGCTTTGTAAATGTGCTGTCTAATCACCTAGTGTAAACACTAAAAACAACCCATAAGGCAGCGCTTCTCATCAAGTGCAATGATAGCTTTCAGGGGACATTTCGCAATGTCTGGAGACAACTTTGGTCCCTAATGGGTTTGCTACTACTATCTTCCGGGTAGAGGCAAGGATGCGGATAAATGTTTCACACAGGATACTCTGCACAACAAATAATTTTCTTCTTCAAAATGTCAATAACACCAAGACTGAGAAATCTTGATCTAAATGTAGTTTTTATTTAACATGTCATTTTAAATGAACTAAGTGGCCTTTTAATTCAAGACATTCAGATCAGCTTCAAAATAAGGAACTTCAGAGAGAAAAGCTGTATATTGGGGGGTTTTTTGTTTGTTTTTTATTTTTTAATGTTTTATTTAATATTTGAGAGAGAGAGAGAGACAAAGCATTAGCAGGGGAGAGGGAGACAGAGAGGGAGACACAGGATCCTAAGCAGGTTCCAGGCTCGGAACTGTCAGCACAGAGCCTGAAGTGGGGCTTGAACCCATGAATCAGGAGATCACAACCTGAGCTGAAGTCAGACGCTTAACTGACTGATCCACCCAGGCACCCAGAAGAGAACTGAAGAGAACATGCTTTCTATGCTCTCTGAGAAAGCATAGCTGAAGAGAAATAAATTTCCATAATTTCATCATTGTACCAGGCAATGGCATCTCAACAACTTGGAGTGTCTGAGGCACGCAGTGCAGATTGAACTGAGTTGAAGTAAGATATCAGATGGTAACAGAAAATGCCTTTCCAGAGACCAGAAGAGAGTTACTGGAAGTATCTTGTAGAAAATCGAGGAAAACATAACAATATTTCCTATTGGAGGTTAAGGCAGAGAGCCAGAGCCAGAGGGTGTACATATTCAATATTCTAGTTTATCCATCATCCATCCTAACCTCTTTCCCATGTAATTTCCTGTACTGCAGAGATTAGCAAGCAAAGAAATAGAGCCCCTGAATTCACAGCAGCTGAATTCTCATACAGCTATGTGTGATTTAGATTTCTATCAGCAGATGTGTTCATATGAGATCTGAATTGAAAACTGAATTAAAATAAGGAAGAGTGAGGAAAGATCAGAGAGAAACAGAGACAGACAGAGATGTAGATAAAGAGGAGGATACAAGAGGCAAGACCTCCACTTGGCAAGTAAGCGTGTAGTGACTTTGGAGCCAATGGTTCTGGTGGTTACTTCTTGATCTTTAGATTGCGAAGTGTAGTTAAGTGATGGGAAACTGTGGTTGGCAGTTGGTGCAACAGCTTTCTCATCTCCGTTTCTGGTGTTGGCCAAGTGAAGTGTATGTAGATTAATGTACTATACTAATTATGTACTAATTAGTTACCATGTACTAATGTACTAATGTGTTAGCATGGTGTTATTTAAAATAGACAAAATATAGAGACAACCTAAATGTTCCACAAGGATGGGTCACTTAGATAAATGTACATCAATAGAATTTATTTAAATTAGCTTATTAAAATAATACAGATATTTGTTCATCCTCAGATGTGATGATGCCAATATTCAGGTGTTCATTTGCTTAACAATTACTTTTTTATTTTTTACTTTTTAAAATTTTTTTAATGTTTATTTATTTTTGAGACAGAGAGAGACAGAGCATGAATGAGAGAGGGTCAGAGAGAGAGGGAGACATAGAATCTGAAATAGGCTCCAGGATCTGAGCTGTCAGTACAGAGCCCTACGCGGGGCTCAAACTCATGGACCACGAGATCATGACCTGAGCTGAAGTTGGATGCTTAACTGACTGAGCCACCCAGGTGCCCCTACTTAACAATTATTTATTGGAAAAAATATTTATTGAACACCTACTATATACTTGGTAGTGTAAAAAAATATTTATTGAACACCTACTATATACTTGGTAGTGTAATAAATACTAATGATGCCAAAATGGAAAAATTTCTCTTAATTAAATAAATTAATATTTTGAAGTTGAGGACATAATTTTAAATGAAAAATTTTATGAAACAGTATGAACAGCAATGACCCAGCATTAAAAACATATGTGTATTTGCATATTCATAAGAAAACACCTAGGAGGTTATTTAGCAAATGTTGACAGTGAACATTTCTGAATTGTATGGGTAAAGCTACTAGCTTAATTCTTTACATACTGCCTAAATTGTTCATATAAGTAGAGGAAATAAAATATTTTCATTTTTAAAGTGTAATAATTTAGATATTTGTGATATACTTATAAATCTCCTTTCTCTATAATACACTATTTCTTCTCAAGTTCAGCTTGTCTGATACACATGTAAGTATATAACTGACATACATATATATATATACATACATATATATATATATGTGCATGCATATGTATCTGTTTCCTTGTATGTGTGTTATTTTTATGTATCTATAACTGATAAAATAAATATAGTATGCTTTCTTAAGTTGTGATGGAAATGAAAAGAGTCAGCCAAATACAATTCTAGCCATGTTGTAAAAATGTCATTATTTAGGGGGCACATGGGTGGCTCAGTCAGTTGAGCGTCTGACTTTGGCTCAGATCATGATCTCACAGCTCATGAGTTCAAGCCCTGCATCAGGCTCTGTGCTGACAGCTCAGAGCCTGGAGCCTGCTTCTGCTTCTGTGTCTCCCTCTCTCTCTGCCCCTAACCCATTCATATTCTGTTTCTGTGTCTCTCAAAAATAAATAAACATTAAAAAATCTTTTTAAAAAATGTCGTTATTTATTTTTGTACAAATGGCTATGATTTATTGAGAATTTATAATGTACAAGACATGGTGCTAACTACTTTAGATGAATTCCCTTAATCAATCTTCACCATAACCCAATACCTATGGTTATGATCCAAAACCTAGCATTCCTCTGTGCAATAGGAAACTAGTGCCCAGAGAAGCTAAGTACCTTACCCAGTGTATGTGGACAGTACATGATAGACCATAGATTTGGAAAGAGTTTTCTGGAATTTCTCAGTCCACGTTTTTAAATACTACACCTTGGGTACCCTGGATGGCTCAGTCGGTTAAGTGTTCTACTCTTGATCTCTACTCAGGTAATGATCTCATGCTTCATGAGTTCCAGCCCCATGTCGGGATCTGCATTGGCAGCAATGAGCCTGCTTGGGATTCTGTCTCTCTCTCTCTGCCCCTCCATTGCTCATGTTCTCTCTTTCTCAAAATAAATACTTTTAAAAAATAAAAAAAATAAATGCTACACCTTTTTATGTAAATACCATTTTATTTAAGTTCAAAATTATCTTCCAAAATATTGTTCTTTCATCTTACAAATAAACAAATAAATAAATAAGCCTACTAACTTCCTTATAGCATTTTCAGTGTTGATTATCTTAATGTGATTTCCATTTCAGTCTTTCTGATTGTGTAGCATAAGCCCTGACATTGGTTTTTCTTTTTTCTTGTCTTGTCTTGTCTTGTCTTGTCTTGCCTTTTCTTTTTAAGATTCTGTTGTTGTTGTTGTTGTTGAAGCAATGGCTGTTACATACAACAACGTGGGGCTTGAACTCACAACCACTAGATCAAGCGTCTCTAAGTTCCAAGGATTGAGCCAGTCAGTTGTCCCACCTCTTCTTTTTGATTGTTTAAAAATGTTTATGTATTTTTTAGAGAAACAGAGAGAGAGAGTGCAAGCAGAGGGGCAAAGAGAGAGGAGGACACAAAATTCGAATCAGGCTCCAGGCTGTGAATTGTCAGCACAGAGCCCAAGGTGGGGCTCGAATTCACGGACTATGAGATCATGACCTGTGCAGAAGTCAGGCACTTAACTGACTGAGCCACCCAGGTGCCGCCATCTTTTCTTTTTATAATGTAAGTGCCTGACTTAAGTTTGATTGTTCATTCACTTCAAAGAAGCACCCACTTCAAACCTGGCTATCCCAAACACACTGCCAGACATGTGACTAGATAAAGAGCCAGGCCACTCTGCATCTCCTCTGTCTTAAAGATCATAGTTGCTTTCAATAAGTGACCATTTGGGCTGCTTGTTTTTCTCTTTCCACACTTTAAATTCCCAATCTTCTATTTTAAATTCACCGATAAAGATTGAGCCCTGGAAACCCTAGGCCCTCACCCTCAACCCCAATAAACGCAGACCCCAGGTACACGTACTCGCTCTCTCTCCATGTGACCTGGCTGTCTGGGTCCAGGTGTGCCAAGCAATTTTCCAGACTTACTTAGAAGAAATACCACCTTTCCTCCCCCTCCCCCCACCCCCAAGCTAATGATTATTGCTAAGGAGTTCTTGCAGTCATAATAAAAATCACAGGGTCTAGTCAAGCCACAACAGTGGTTATTAATAGGTTGAGACAGACACAAAACAGGCTATGTGAATTTGTCTTCTCTGCATGGCGAAGAGGCATAAGCTTGCTGTGTACATCTTCACATGTGTTAAGTGTAAGGTCTGGATTTAGCAGATGCAATTTATGATAACCCTGTGATTGGTAGCGAAATTCTGGTTCTTGCTATTCACAAAGTTATGCAAACATATGTTTTGTCTATCATCATTTCCTTCTGCCATTAAAAAAAATCTCGTTTGGAACTTCTAGTTTTCTGGTGGTAAAAATTTAGAAATAAATAAAGGAGCATATCACAATAGCCTCAGAAGATTATTATGTAACTTTATAGCAAGACCTTGCTGTCCTTCAAATGAATTCTTGCTGTGAATGATAGGCTGTGTGAATGTGAGGAAGAAATGAACATACGTTCTGAATTTCTGCAGTATAGATTTGTCTGTCCTTGCTCTACAATTTCTAAGTAGACTTCTTGTTTCTAATTGTCTTCGCAGCTGTTAGGAAGTCATATCCTTTGAAAGAAAGTTAATGATTGAAAGGTACCTTCCTATTAGCCAAGTGATTGATGTTAGATAATTGCTTTGTGAAAGATAGCAGCTACAAATAAGAGCCTTCTTATTTTCACCAGCTTAGCACTCTTTCATAAGACAACACCAGCATGTTACTTCTCAAATGTTATTATTCACACTTTGTTTTAGAACCAAAGCACCACATGAGAAAAGAACAAAGGCGGCAGGGAGATATCAAGAATGCTAGTATTATGGGAAAAGATAGAATTTAGTAGGCAGAGAGGGAAAGATTAGGACCTGAGTTCCCTCAGTGTGGAAAAACATATATTTTGGAACAATGCTGGGGGGTGGGGGGCGCTTCTGACCACAGCAAGCAAACTTCTTTGAGCCTAAGGCTCCTCTTAAGAATGTAACAGACAGGGGCGCCTGGGTGGTTCAATCGGTTGAGCGTCTGACTTTGGTTCAGGTCACGATCTCGCAGTCCATGGGTTCCAGCCCCGAATCGGGCTCTTTACTGACAGCTCAGAGCCTGGAGCCTGCTTCAGATTCTGTGTCTCCCTCTCTGCTGCTCCCCCACTCACGCTCTGTCTTTTTCTGTCTCTCAAAGATGAATAAATGTTAAAAAAAAAAAAAAAAAAAAAAGAATGTAACAGACACCACCTACTCCCCCCAGGTTTCCCTTAGGAATTTGACAAAAGACCTGACTAAAAATAAATAGACCATAAAAGTATGACCCACAAGGAATGGATGTGGCCATAGACCACCCCTCATACAATGGAAATAAGCCAATAAAGAATGGACAACACAGCACCTAGAGTTATCAAGTCAGTAAGGGTAGGATCTGAGAAGGAAGAGGGGGAAAGGGAGGGGTGGTGACCAGAACCTTATAAAACAAGGACCGTTACCTATAGTCTGCAAGCATTCACTTTTGAATGTCCCCTCTCTGTAAAGAGAGCTTTCCTAATATTCTTACGTTTTTTTATTAAAAAAATTTTTAATGTTTATTTAATTTTGAGAGAGAGACAGAATGTGAGCCGGGTTGGGGCAGAGAGAGAGGGAGATACAGAATCTGAAACAGGCTCCAGGCTCTGAGTTGTCAGCACAGAGCCCGATGCGGGGCTTGAACTCACAAGCCATGAGCGGAAGTTGGATGCTTAACTGACTAAGTCACCCAGGCGCCCCAATATTCTTACTTTCTAATATTATACTCCTTTATAATCTTACACTCTTTTTTAACTTTTGCCTGCTGCTCATCTGGTGCCTACCTCTTTATTCTTTGAAGTGTTGAGACAACAAACCCCAGGTATTGAGGTAAAAAAAAATCCTTCAACACTAGTGTTAAATGTGAAAGTGGTTATATTTTTTCCCTGAATCTGTAATAATGCTAAATATATTAGTACAGATCTAAGGCAAGTGCAACCAGATGAACCGCAAGCACATTAGACAGAAAACAGAGTGTTAAAATTTCCCAACCAGCCAGAATATACTCATTGATACAGTTAATAAAATAAGGAGCACTCTGATTTGTAGGACTGTGCAATTCAAATAATTTAAGTACTCACACATTCAACTACATATTGTACAAAGTACTTGGAATTCAATATTGAAAATATAGAATCTCTGGCTTCATAGTGGAAATGAGCCACCTAACAGATGAGATAGTGTCAATGCAATGGGCTATGACCCTGTGCAAATACATGAACTAAAAGTAAAAGAATCCCAAAGAAGGAGCTATATGAGTTAACTTTATGGATTGATAGGATTTTTTTTCAGACTAGGAAGGGGAAAAAAAAAATTATTCCAGGCAGAGGAAATAGCATACAAGCAGACATGGTGAAACTACATGGGGCATTCCCATGTTGGGTTGCAATCCAGTGCAACTAATGCGGATAGAACATGGCATGAGTGGTGGGAGATCAAACCAGAAGGTGGGTTAGAGATATATCATACAATTTAAATTACCATCTCCATTTTAGAAAGATAACTCTTGCTGTCATTTGGGTGGGGTGGAAGACAGGAAACAAGACTAAGGATCATTGTTGAGTCTATTATGGAAACCTACGCGCGAGATGAAGGCAGAGTGAGCAAGTAGGGTGAAGGCTGAATGGGGGGACAGAAGGTAGATCTAGAGAGGTATGGGGGTTAAGTCAACATCAAGGTGTTCAGCTTCGTGGGGGCATTTAAAAGGAGACAGAAAAAATTCAACTTTAAGTGTGTGATGCTTTGAGAACTGTCATTCATTTCATTTTACAACATCTCTGTAAGATAGCCCCATACCTTACTTGTCGATAAAACAACAGAAACCCTGACATCAGGTAGTTACTCAGTTCAAAGAGGATTCAAATCTAAAATTGAGAGCAATCCTGACTATTATTCTGGTAGTTTTTTCATAGCAGAGCTTAAGTAAGTTTATATATAGCCATGATAAATTCTAGTAAATACTAACTCTCCATTTGAAAATACATCTGTATCTATATATCTTTATATCTTTACATCTATATATCTATACAGGCATACCTCATTTTATTGTTTTGCTTCTTTATGCTTCACAATATTGTTTTTTTTGTGTTTTGTTTTGTTTTTTTTTTACAAATCGAAGGTTTATGGCAACCCCACATCAAGCAAATCTGTCGGCATTATTTTTCAACAGCATTTGCTTACTTTGTGTCTCTGTGTCACATTTTGGTAATTCTCACAGTATTTCAAAATTTTTCATCATTATTATATTTGTTATGGTGATTTGTGATCAGTGATTATGATTCACTATAAGTTCAGGTGATGGTTAACATTTTTTAGCAATAAAGTATTTTTTCATTAAGGTGTGTGCATTGTATTTTTAGACATAATGTTACTGCACACTTAACAGACTATGTAAAGTGTAAATGCAACTTTCTATGCATTGGGAAACCAAAAATTCATTTGACTCACCTTATTATGATATCCACTTTATTGTGGTAGTCTGGAACTGAACTGGAAATATCTCTGAGGTAGGCCTGTGTCTTTCTATATCCACATCTATATCTATATCTATAACTATCATCTATCATCTATCTTCAGCATAATCCTCAAGAGTAGGAGAAGTTATGATCTTATTCTGTAAAGAATTTCTTCACAGTAACAGCTTTGTTATTTTTATATACAATATACTCACAGTGGGTCTTCTGATTTTTCTTTCCAATTCAGTTTCTATTAGCTCTTTATGACACCTTGCTCAGCTTGGACATTCATGTTCAGAAACTTCTGGAATGTTCTGACAATCATTCTGTATGGACTAGTCCAGCATTAAACACTACAGTTACCAAAGTAATTTGGTAAATTCTTCTCATGTGGCATGGAGTTGTTGTCAAGTAACAAGTTCTGTCTAGACCCAGCCCACTAAAAACTCATAATATTTCATTTCAATAATACTCTAGTTATGGTTTGGAAAAACGTATAGTCATCAATCAATGTATGTAAAATAACTTGAAACCTATAATATAAAAAGCAATATTTAAATTATATTGATATTGTTAATATTAATAATAATAATAAACTAGAATTTATTGAGTATTTACTGGTGTCGGTGTTCTAAATGTTTTGCATGCATTATCCCATTTAACTCTCACAATGGAAAGATGATGATGATGATGATGATGATAATTGTGTATCTCCAGCCACAGAGGTTTAGAAACAATAAACAAATATTTCAAGGTCACACAACTAGTAGCTGCAAAAACTAGAACTCAAGTTCAGTTCTATTCGTACCTAAAGTTAATTGCTTGCTATTATTTTATATCAAAGGTCTTCATACAAAGTTCCTTCCATAGTGTATAGTAAAAAAAAGTTGGCACTAAAAATGGCTGCCATTAAATGTCACAGTTGCTTAAGTATGAAATACATATATCTAAATAAACACAAAGACACTGAAGACAACAACGTAAGAGGATTAAAAAAAAGACTATTATTGAGTGGAAGGATACATATACAATAATTAATATTTATATTTTTAATGAAAAGCCAACAGCACAATTGCCCCATCTCTCCTGATTTTTACCCAAGAAGTCCTTGAAATGATATAACAGATTCTGTACATTTTTAAAGAGTAAACTCATAATCATGATGGAAAGCCAGATAATATGCAAGCAATAGATCCTATATTTCCAGAAATTCTTGGAAATTATGAGGTAGATTAATCGATAAGAAAGAGCAGAGAAAATGACAATCAACACCACACCAAGGAAGATTCTGAGACAATCTTAAATGATGTAATAATCAAAAGCAAGATGGAATCTCCAAGGACATTCGTTAGCATTTTTAAGATCTTTATTCTGAGAAGCTGCCCATGGGCATCATGGGTAGTCTTCACTCTTAATCTCCCTCAGACATTTTCTAAACACAGTGAGCCATTTGCTAAGGCAGAACTCCTACTGTAGTAGTCAAGACTGGAGATTTTCAGGAGAGGATGTAAATCCATACCACCCCAAAGACTACTGAGGCAGAAACAAAGAGAGAAGAAACAGATCTGACTCAGGATCTCATGCAGAAGCAGTGACCCTTTCAGGATCAAGACCTCTGACATGGCAGACTCTGGCTAGAGAGAGAAAGTAGAGAAGTCCCCAAATTCTTGAGCCTAAGAGGGATGCACAATTATTGTAGGTAGAATACAATTAACTGCAGAGTTTCCTTCTTCAGAATCATGCAGTTTTTAGCTATAGTAAAAACTGAGTATTCAATATCTTCAATAAAAACGTGCAGCTAACACAAATAAAGAGTATTTAAAAAAATTAAAACAACATTATTTTTAAAAAGAAACAAAACAAACATGATTGAATACTGACTTAGTAAATTGGAAGGTCTCATTGAAAGTTTCTATCTGGATGCTGTGTCAAGGGCAAAGTGGTAGAATATATTAAAGAAAAAGTAGAAAAAACGAAAAGATCCATATGTTCCAAGATCTATATAAGAGAAGTAAAAATAACTAACAGAAAAAATGAACAGAGAAAAATAAAGACGTGGCTGAATAAATTTCCTAGAGTTGTGGAAACACACTCTTTTTAAAATGGAAAGGACTAACAAGGGCTTTAAGCAAGAACAAGAAAAAAAAAAAAAGAAAAAAAAAAACCAACAATATGTTTTAATTAAACAAATTTAGACATATCTGTCTCAAGTTTCAAACATCAAAAATAAATAGATTTAAAATCAACAACAGAAAATCCTCGGCGTAGGGTTTTTCATCGTTACTAAAAGACAATGACAACCGGAAAGAGAATTATTTTAAACCTATCATCCTATGCAGAAAAACAAACATTCCAATACACAGACTAAATAAGAGACATTTTCTGAAATATATTTTTCCAAAATTTATTGACAAATTGAAGAAAACAAAGATTAAACTTCCCGAAAACGTTTGGTGCAAAACACATTGTTGAGGGAAATTTAAAAAATACTATATTTTTATAATCATTTATAAAGGTATACATTAATCAAGAACATGAAATAATGTTATAGACACAACTATCTTATGCCTAGATATGAAAGAAAATAACATGGGGAATGTTAAAGCACTCTATTGTAATACATCTAATATAAAATAAAATTGAAGACATAATACTTTAAATGGAAACAAGAGTAATACTTCACATTAATAAAAGTTTAAATCCACCCAGGAGACAGAACAATAATGAGTATTCATTTATATTTAACAATATATTTATGAAATGTGTAAAGCAAAAAATATTGGACACAAGACAAAATTTTTAATTTTTTATTTATCCTAATAGCTTCATTAAGTCTCTTTTAAAGAATGACAAATCATGTATTCAATAAATAAGCAAAGAAAAATAGTATACGATTAATAAACATCCACTGAAGCATCATTTTCAAACTTGATATATTAGAAAACATAATAAATCCTAATGAGTTTCAAAAACTTAAGAATCATGCATACTCATATTATTTAACCAAAATGTAATAAATCCAAACTAAAACAACAAAAGCATAGTCTTAAAAGTATGCTCACATACAAATTCACTTATAATTAAAACAAAAAAAGATTCTTTAAGCTGCTATATAATTCAGAAATCAAAGGCAAGTAGAATTTTCCACCCCATATCTCTGAAATACCGTCAAAATTATTTTCAGGTAAAATAATAGATATAAAGTAAAAATAGTGAAATTTACAATAAAAGTGTAGGCCTACTCATAATAAAATAATTAAAGCACAACTTTGTTGAAGGTATCAAAGATAATACAATTTAGTAAAGGTATAGACAAATATCAGATACATAGATAGATAGATGATAGATAAAAGTTAGAGGGCATAATGCAACTTCACAAAAATACATTTTAAAATCAGATATAACAGGTTAACTCCTACAAATATACAAAGCACCAAAATTGACCAAGAGGCAGAAACCTAACTAGACTAAAAACTATAGAAGAAATAGAATGGGTAGTCAAAGTTAAAGTCAAGACCTTTTATAAATGTAAAGAATTTACTTAAGATTAAGAAGTCACTATTAAACCTGAGTTCCAAATCCTGATTTGCCATGCTAAAATTTCACTGCCTTAAACCTAATATTAAATAATGTGATAATAATAATAATAATAATGCAAAAAACACAACATACCCTCAAAATATATATAAACTAATATGACTTAATATGGCTTTATATGAGATAAGAAATTTACAATTTTCCCATTTATTAGCAAAATTACTATTAGAAAATATAATTAAAAGAAAACATCTGCATGCCCGGGTGGTTTAGTCTGTTGATCATAGGTATCTTGATTTCAGGTCAGGTCATGATCTCAGGGTCATGAAATCAAGCCCTTCATCTGGGCTCTGTGCTGCGCACGGATACTACTTAAGATTCTTTCCCTCTTACTCTGTCCCTCTCCCCAACTCATTTTCTGTCTCTCTTTTCTTCTCTTAAATAGATAAATAAATAAATAAATAAATAATAAATAAATAAAAAGAAAACATCCAACTGAACATAGTTTTAAGTATAAAAATATTAATCCTATCAATTGCTAATAAGTGTGTGGTGAAGTTTATGTATATCATCACACATTTCTGGTGGGAGTGTGAAATCTTCCATTTAAATTGAGGAAATTAGAATTGTCCACGCAAAAGAAAAATGCATAAATTTTATTGTGCGAGTTTGACTTCTAGTTCTCTATTTCTACTTTCTCCCACTCTCCCTCTTTCTCTTCAGTGTATGAGCATGTGCATACAAAGTAAGGGAAAGAAATATTTACAACATCATGAATTATAATGAAAACAAAAAAAAAATGTGTTTAATAAATTATGAAAGTCCATAGTCCATATCTTGATGTACAGATATAGAAATTTCTCTGAGCCTCATTATTAAGTGAAAAACAGCAAGTTTCTTAATAATGGAGGGGCGCCTGGGTGGCTCAGTCGGTTAAGCGTCCGACTTCAGCCAGGTCACGATCTCGCGGTCCGTGAGTTCGAGCCCCGCGTCAGGCTCTGGGCTGATGGCTCGGAGCCTGGAGCCTGCTTCCGATTCTGTGTCTCCCTCTCTCTCTGCCCCTCCCCCGTTCATGCTCTGTCTCTCTCTGTCCCAAAAATAAATTAAAAACGTTGAAAAAAAAAATTAAAAAAAAAAAAATAATGGATATAATGTGATACTTGTAGGTAAGCATACATGGAAATAAACTGGGCCCTTGAGTGTATGCCTTATAAATCTGTTTTTATAGAAAGATTATAATTCTTTTTATTTTAATAAATATATTTTAAATACATACTTTACTGCTGTTTATAATTTTCAGATATAAGACTGAAGAAATTCATATATTCCAAGCTTTTAACTTATGTGCAGAGGCTATTATTAAATTATAATTACCTGAAATTAACAAATAGAGCTATCTTTCCACTTTGTCCCAAATGATCAGGAGTTTGTCACTAGAGTTATTGAATAACTCAGTATTTATCCAATGTCTGTTATATGCATAGTAACATGCTAAGCTCAAATTTTGTGCCAACACCAATGACTGACTTTCCTTTTATTGTACTTATAAACTGAAACAATCTACTGATTTTAACATGCACTAATACACATCTAGATTGCTTTCCTCATGATCTGTTTTTTTTTTCCCAGTTGACATACAGCACTGGATAAGTTTAAGGCACACAGCATGATGGTTTGATACTGTGAATGATTATCACAACCGGTTCAGCTAATATCCATCTTCTTATATACACAATTAAAAAGAAGAAGAAAAAGAAGAAAAGGAAAAAAAAAGTCCTCCTTATGATGAGAACTCAGGATTTGCTCTTTTAATAACTTTCCAAAAATCATACAGCAGTGTTAGCTATCATCATCATATTGTACCTTACATCCCTAATACTCATTTATTGCACAACTGGAAATCTGTATCTTTTGATAATCTTCCATAATTGCCCTTCCTCATCCTTTGCCTCTGGTGGCCACACGTCTGATCTCTTTCTTTATAAATTAAAAATAATTTTTTTTGAAATTCCACATATATTTGAGATCATACAACCTTTGTCTTCCTCTTTCTAACTTATTTCACTTCAAGTGTGATGCCTTTAAGACTCATCCATGTCGTTGGAAATGGCAGAATTTCTTTATTTTCTTGTGGCTGAATAGTTCTTCATTGCATATGTATGTATGCATGTGTGCATATATATGTGTATGTGTACATATATGTGTGTATATATATGAATATATATGTATATACACACACACACTTCTTTATTCATTAATCCATCGATGACCACTTACATAGTTTCCATATCTTGGCTTTCGTAAACAATGTTGCTAATGAACATGGGGGTGTAAATATCTTTTTGAGTCAGTATTTTAATTTCCTTTGGATATATTCCCAGAGGTAGAATTGCTGGATCATATGATAGTTCTATTTTTAATATTTTAAGGATCCTCTATACTGTTTTTAATAGTGACTGTACCAATTTACATTCCCACCAACTGGGTTCCTTTTTCTCCATGTGCAGGCCAGCATTCGTTATCTCTTGTCTTTTTGACAATGGCCATACTAACAGGTGCAAGGGGATATTTCATTGTGGTTCTAATTGTGTTTTCCTAGTGACTAGTGATATTGAGCATCTTTTTATGTACCTGTTGAACTTTTATATGTCTTCTTTGGAGAAATGTCTATTTAGGTATTTGCACATTTTTTAATTGGGTTATTTGTGTTTTTTGCTATTGAGTTGTATAAATAATTTATGTTTTAGATGTTAACTCCTTATCATATATATGGCTTACAGGTGTGTTTTCTCATTCAATAGGTTGTCTTTTGCTTTGTTGATAGTTTCTTTTGCTATGCAGAAGCATTTTAGTTTGCTGTAGCCCCACTTGTTTATTTCTGATTTTGTTGCTTGTTGCTATGATTAATAAGACTCATAGCAAGGAACTTTGTTCCTATGTTTCCATCTGTGACTTTCATTGTTTCATGTCATACATTTAAGTCTTTAATCCCTTTCAAGTTTTCACCACCCCTCTGGTCAGATGGGGCTGAAAGGTACTCGCCAGAGTAGGTGGGGGGGGGCAGTGTCTCAACTACCGTTCCTGGATGGGAAGGGAGGGGCCACTCCAGGCTACACTCAATTTTCCAGTCTGTCTAGTTGGAAAGGTCCAGGAGCTATCCTCAGACCTATGAATGAATTAATCGCCCTGCCTGTGCATAGCCTGGAAAAATCGCATGCCCACTACTGGCTTTGCTCTGGGGACTCTCTGTGCTGTCTGCACTTCTGTTGGCTCTAGCACCACTGGGCACACAGCTTCTGGAGTTGGCAACAGCCCTTCAGACCACATAGGGCTGGAAGGTGTTCTCTCCACAGTGGATGGGACTGTGACTCCTTATTTGGACATGAACACACTGGGTTCCAAGGCCAGCAAAACTCCTCATTTGCCAAATCACTCAGATCTGTACCCCACTAAGTGCCCTGCTCAGTGTGTGCCCCCCACTTAGTGAGTCAGTGAGTAAAACCACTAATTGGGATTACTACTTGGGCACTACAGGTATGAACTCTGTCTGCAAATCTGTTTGCTGGTTGTTGCAAGCACCCTTCCCTTTCTCCATCACAGGTGGAGCCCCTCAGATTCTTCTGCAATCCCTGTGGTATGAGATCAGAGTAGGGGCTCTTACAAAATGACCCACAGGGCCAGGGGTCGGGGGAGCTGGTTTTTCCCCCTGGTCTCTCTTTTCCCACTTGGGGAACTGATGGCTCAGGAGAACCCTGTCCATATAATGCCATACTATTCTAAGGAAAGGGCAATGTGGTCAACATGTAGCCCCCTTCTCTTACCCTTCAATGCAGTCTGTCTAGGTCTCTGAGGTTCAGGAGTTTGCTTCAGCCTCACCCTATGTTCTAGGATTCTCTCAGTGGTGTTTTCTTCTTGAATAGATATTAGCTGTTTTTCTCATGAAGGGGAGAGAAGTTAGGAACAACTTATGTCACCATCGTGGTGACATCATTGTTCATGATCTCTTAATAAACCGTTACAGTAGCAGCCAGATATTTTGATAGTCTTCTGATACAAAAGAGAAAACAAATAAATGGTGAAAATTTTGCTTCAATTTTTCCCTGCTAGGGTAGGGCAGCAAATGCATAGCTTCATTAACTACTAAATATAATACCCAGTCTCAAACATCTATTGGGCCTGGCCAGACTATTCAAGGAAGTGTGGAGCCCACCCCACAGCCTCCATTGGGTAAGGAACCAAGCCAACAGTCCTGTCCATCTGTTCTTAGGCCATGACAGTCCCTCGTCCCCATCTTCGGAATTTAAACAGTTGGTTTCTTCAATAAATGGTGCTCGGATAATTGGATGTTCACATGTCAAAGAATGAAAGTGGACCCCTACCTACATCACTCAGAAAAATTAGCTTGAAATGGCTTAAAGACTTAAACATATGACCTGAAATAATGAAACTCACAGATAAAAAGGTATAAAAAAGCTACTTGATAGGAGTCTTGTTTATTTTTTGGACAGGATACCTAAACCAAAAGCAACAGATTTGCTGATTACTTTTCCTCCAGTTGGTTGAAAGACACATTTTCTTGAGAATAAAATTCTACAGAAAATATTTCCTTTTATACCCCATATATATATATATATATATATATATACACACATATATTTGATAATTTCAAAAATATATTTTATAACCATTAAAAAATTACAGGAATCATCAGCCTATTTGATATTATATTTTTTGAATATATTCTATATAATGTATTATCCTTATTTAAGTTCTTGTGCTATTAGGGATTTTGGATAAAGATGGATAGTTCAGAGGAAAGAGCAATACATGAGCACTGGATTTGAAAAAAAAAAAAATCTAAGAAAGTTATCGATAACAGAATAAAGGTTTCCTAGCACTTTCTCCTCTGGTTATCTCTGCAAGACAGAAATTAATATCAAGAAACTTCAAACAAACAATTCCATGGAGAATATGGCTGTCTTATACTTCATTTGTGCTTATCATCTAGAACAGTGCACAGAAATATGAAATGTGTTTAAATAAAAGAATAAATAAATATTTGCCTAAATGAATTCATACATAAATTGATGACCACAAGCCCAGAAGATAAAATAACTTACCTTCGATTCCATATACGTGCAATGAAAGAATTCTTCAGAAAAGATTTATTACATTTCATATATAATATATAAGGTACTAAACATCAGGACACAACACTGAATAAGCCAGAAATCACCCCTGCCTTCAAGATGTAAACATCTTAGGAAAAAATAAAACTTAAAAAAAGAATTAAAACATAAGCTAAATACCAGCATAAGTGAAGGTTAGTTTGGATGCACAGAAGGAGTAGGAAAACTAGAAAAATCTGAATGATAAATAAGAATTAGGGAGGGCAAGATGGATGGGGACAGAGTAGTGGGTAAACAGAACGGGTGAGAGAACTATTTCCTTTAAAGTCATCCCAGTCTTAGATGCACAGCTAGGTTTCTGGATTTTTTTCCCTAATACCTCAACTAAAAGTTAGTAAGGGAATCTATAATTTGTATCTCCATTATGTGAATTGTAACCAGCTTTAAAAAAAAATTTTCTTCTGACAGTGCCTTAATTTTGATAATTCTCATTCTGTCTCGGGTTATCTTAATAGTTGCTGATCTTGCCTTGCCACTCTAACAGAACCTTTCCAGTGCCTTCCCATTTATGATTAGCGTCTTTTTTCTAGAAAACCATGCCAATCATATATCACTTGTCTTTCGGATAGTGTCGTGGATCCACACATTAACATTCTTACCATGGCAACCACAACTGCTGTTATGTGACATTAAGTGCCCTTTCTACTGTCTTTTTTAACCAATCTCCCCATGAAACCTCTATTACAGTTACCTTGGAAAAAGAACCCGCTGTGTCACTCCTCTTATAATATTTTCTCAATCTTATATCATTTCCCAATATTCTCTGTAATTTACTCATCCATTGCAGAATGTGGTGGTGTCTAAACTATACAAGGGTCTATATATGGTATTAAAGACAATTAAGTATTAGGATGGGTCACTACCATAAAAGAAACATCACATGAGAGATGAAGACAACCAAAAATAATAATGCAATACAGTGTTTCAACATTTTTTTTCCATCTTCTCAAACTTAGTAAAATTTCTTATGCACTGAAACCTTTCTTGAAGTCTTGGGTTAAAATAATTTTTTCCCTTTTTCTGCTTTGACACTTTGTTTGTATCTCCATGAGGATACTTAATTCTTTTTTTATGTATTAAAATTAGTTTATTCAATTATTCAGTAAATATTTTACTGTCTACTGTGAGCTAGATGTTTCCTGTGTGCCCCCTACTGGCTCATAAATTCATGAAAAAAAATTATATGCTTTATTATTTCATTAATATCTAGAAAAGTATTTGTGAAGGATAAATGTAATATTCTGTTTTCTGATTCGAAAATAAATACATCATTTAAGTGCAGCACTGGGAGGTGGCTTTCTGATTGTAAGCAGAACGTTCAACAATAAAGTCATGTGTCTCTTATAAGAAATCATCCTATGTTATGTTGCCTTGTTAAAAATATGTTCAGAAACAGTGATGTTCACACACTACTCTTTCTTAATAATCATCCATCTAATGCATTATGTTTACTTTGGCTTTTGACAATTTAAGAACTATATTTTAAAAATGAGATGCATGCAAAGACGTAAATGGAATGATGAGGCTTTGGGATATTAGGTTACAGGAAAAGAGTTGACAATTAGAGAAATGGGAAAATTATGTGTAGAAAAAGAAGCATGGCAGAGAAGGGAGGAAGAGAGGATTATTATCATTAAATTGTATGTAAAATTGATGAAAATTATATAATTGAGAGATGGAGTCAGATTTTGATTTAAACATATGGCACAAGTCACATAGAGTTCAAAAGGAGTGTTCACTCAGAAGCTCAATAAACACTGAACCAGAGTTCCTTAACTGGAACATTGTACTAGAAGTAGGACATTGTATTAGATTATTTCTAAGGCTACTTTTCAAGTTATGAGCCTACAATGCTTCCCATATCTATCCAGATTCCAATTTCCACTTTTTATTTTAGGATTATATTGTTTTCACTTTAGCTAGATAGAATGGTACATAAGTGAGTATATTTAAGTAAAGCAATTATTTCCTAGTGTGCTTAAATTAACAGGTCATCAAAAATTTATTGAGTGCTTACACAGTGTTTTTAAATTATCTCATCAGTCATACATGGAGGTCCACTTTGACTTCACATGCAATTTTCTTTCTTAATAGAAGTACAAGTCCATTTGTGGAGATTGGGCATATTTAACACAAATAACAAAACTATACATGGGCTCAAGACTTTATATATTTCATGGGTTGGAGTATCTTTTCCACTCTTAGTTGTAATATTTACAACGTATAATATTAAGACGAACTATTTATTTATTTATTATTTACAGAATTTTTTAAAAATTGTATATTTTATTTTTGAGAGAGGGAAAGGGAGTGCGAGTGCAGGAGGGGCAGAGAGAGAGGGAGACAGAGAATCTGAAGCTGGCTCTGTATTGACAGCAGACAGCCCCGAGCCCCACGCGGGGCTCAAACTCCTGAACTGTGAGTTCATGACCTAAGCCAAAATCAAGAGTCGGGTGCTTAAGCAATTGAGACACCCAGGCACCCCATAAAGTACTATTTGAAAAAAAGGATTATAAAACTATAAAATGTCTTTTAATAATACATATGACATTAATATATTAGGTGGAGAGAATGAATAGAAGGCCCTAAAAGAGCAAAGAAAAATCACAAGGAGTGAGAGAAGCAGCATGACAGAGACGTGTGAAAGAAGAGTAGTCACGCAAGTTCCAAAAACCACAGGAGAAACAACGCATGAGTGACTGAGAGGTACCTGGATTGCAGTAGGGTCACATAACCACATCTAGTCCCAAATTTCTCATCTCTGTGCTGAGGTTCCAAGTGCCAATCATCTGAAAAACCCTTTTGAATTTAAACATAAGATTTTATAAAATCCTGTCTGTATTTCTAATCAAATAAAATGTATCTTAAATTGCTTTGGGAAGCAAGCAGGGTGTCTTTTTATGAAAAGAAAGATATAATTGTTATGACTTTGGGAATATCTGTCATCTCTCAATTATCTAATCTGGGGATTATCCATTTTCTTTATTCATCTCTCATCTTTCCATTGCCCACTTTATAGTGGTTTTACTGCTTATTAACACCAGAAGTCTTGTAAGGAATAGACCATGTGGGAAATTTAAATCAACAAATGCTTCTATTATATGATCCTCTTAAAATCACAAGAGTATGAAATGGATTGAAATGAGACCTTTGCATTCATCATGGACTGAAGGGTCCTTCTCATCACCTCAGATTATTGAGACTTGACCATTAAGACTACAAAAAATCTTGATAGAACTTTCCTACTCAACAACTGATAATAATGTCAACAAAAACATTGTGATATAACAATAATTATGTAATTATTGATATATTCAGTGATAAGAATCTTATAAATTGGAATATTAGTATTAATCTCTAAAGAGGACTATGCATTTATTTTTTTATTTTTATTTTTTTTTTAACATTTATTTTTATTTTTGAGACAGAGAGAGACAGAGCATGAACGGGGGAGGGGCAGAGAGAGAGGGAAACACAGAATCGGAAGCAGGCTCCAGGCTCTGAGCCATCAGCCCAGAGCCCAACGCGGCGCTCCAACTCACTGACCGTGAGATCATGACCTGAGCTGAAGTCGGATGCTCAACCGACTGAGCCACGCAGGCGCCCTGAGGACTATGCATTTAAAGATTGATCATATTTGAATCACTGAGGTGGGAAAAAAAGTAATCAAATTACAAAAGAACTCTTTTTAAGAAAGACTGATTTCATCAGAATGTAAAATAAAATGTGTTACCTGAATATGCAGACATATTAATTGGTGATGAATCCAATTAGTATGTATAAAAATTTTATTTGAGTACTGTATTTATGAAACAACAAACAAAGTATAATAATCTGACTTACAGGCTTGTATGTAAGGGAAGCTACAGTATAATTTTTAAATAGATCTTTGCTTTTCATAAAGTAAAATTTCTATTGGTGAAATATTTTATGTTCATATACTTTGAATTGCTTTTAGTTAATCATAATCAAATAATTATAAAAATAATTACTGATTTTACAAATGGGCAGTCAAAAAGTTCTTTAATCTTTGTAGGTCACCATTAGCATCTAAAATAATTGTTCATTTAGAAGACACTTCTAAAAGTTCTTTGTTGTGCAATAATCATATCAAATGATGTCTAAATATCTACATAGGTCTTTGTTCATCTAGTCCTATTTAGCAGAGAATTTTTATCATCAATGGGTATTGATTCTTGCCAGATGCTTTTTATCGCATGTGATTGTGCACAGTGTTCGGCATTTTTAAAAAATGGTTGCAAAATATTTCCCATCCAGCATGCTTTTTGCAGTGGGACCTTGCTAATTGGAGTCTGTGTATTATCTCTTGAATTTGATCAGACTTTGGGACTGCTTTGTTTAATAAAATATGGTGACTGATTCTGCATGTAGCATTTACTGGGTCAGTTTCTTTTGGAAGACAGCCACTGTGCAAGAAGTGCAGTAACTCTATAACTACCATGCTGTGAGATATCGTCTCTTATTTTCTTCATTATTTATGTGAGACTTTGCAATTGTGTTAGGCTTTCCAAGAACCAACATACAAGCATTGTTAATACTCTCTATGAGCTTTTTTTCACACTCATCGATTTCTGCTGTGATTTTTATTATTTCTATTTTTCTGCATAGAAAAATAGACTTACTTTTCTAAGTTTTTAAGGAAGAGACTTAGGTCACCGTTTTTAAGCTTTCTTTTTTTTTTTATAGTTATTTAATGCTATGTAGACTTCCTAAAAGTGCTTTAGTTTATTATGCAAAGTTAAATATTTTTGTTTACGTTATTATTTGGTTTGAAATATTTTATTATACATATTGTGGAATTCTTATTTGAGTCATGAATTATGTAGAAGCGCATTTTTAAAATTTCTGAATATTTAGATGTTTTGTCGATATTGGTTTCTAATGTAATTTCTTCATTATCAGAGAAAATTCCTTGTCAGGTTTCAATCTTTTTAAAACTTATTGAAACTTATTTTATGTCCAGGTATATTACTTCTCTTGGCCAATGTTCAATGCATCCTGGAAAGTCACATTTTAGCGTTGCTGGTTGCAATGTTCCACCTTACATGTCAATTAGGTCAAGTTGCTAGGTTGTGTTGTCTAAATCCTGAATACTTTAGCTCTTTTTATTCACCTACTTGTCCTATCAGTTATTAAAAGAAGAGTGTTAAAATCCTAAACAATAATTATGGATTTGTCTGTTTCTTCCCTTAGTTCTACTTTTCTTTGTCTCATGTTATAGGTGCATACATATCTTGAGTTGTCAGTTCTTCCTGGAAAATTGTTGTGCTTTTTTTTTTATTGATATCTAGAGTCCTTCATTCTTTTGTAGGACTCTGTCTTTATGTCCCTTTTTTCTGATATTAATATAGTCATGCTCTTTTCTTGCTTACAGTTTGCATGATACATCTCTTTTTATAACATGTTAAATGTATATCATATAAATAACATATAGTTTCTTGCTTTTTTATAGTCTGTTAATCTCTGCCTTTGAATGGGTTTGAATTTACCATCCTGCTATTTGTTTTCCATTTACCTCTTCTGGTTTGTCATCCTTTTTCCTTCTTTTCTGTCTCCTTTGGGTTAATTGAAATTTTTATCACTTCCTTTTATGTCACTCATTGGCTTATTAGGTATCACTTGTTTCACTAGTGTTTATTTTAGTGGTTACTCTAAGGCTAACCATGTATTCTTATCTGACCAAAATACATTAACAAACAATATTGTTCCTCTGAACTCTTTCCACTTCCTGCTTCACACCTGATATGTTATATGGTCTATCTCACCCTTGCTTCTTATGGATTCACACTTTGCATTCTTATGGATTCACACTTTGCATTTCTCTCTGCCCACTTTTCATTTCCTGTTTTACAAATGTATTAACCTTACAACAATATAACTCAATTTAGCCACAGATTCCATTACCAGGCCATTAGAGTGACAAGATTTATAATTCCATTATCTGATGTCATATCTCTTATTCCTGTATATGTTATAAACTCACATCTCACAGTGTTATCATTTACTTTAATCAGCCAGTTTTTCTTTAAGTAAAGTAAGATAAGAAAGAAAGCATAACCTTTTATATTTATCTGCTTGTTTACCTTCCCCTGTGCTCTTTCTTCCTTCTTGTAGATGTAGCTTTCCTTCTGGCATCATTTCCCTCTAGCAAGACTGTTCCTTGCTGTTTCTTGTACTGCAAGTATTATGGCATCAAATTCTTTCACCTATTGTTATTCTGAAAATGTATTTATTTTACCTTTATTTCGAAGAGGATTTTTTTCGGCTGACTCTTTAGATCTTACTTAGATGATTGATTTTTTAACTTTAAATATGTTGTTTACTGCCTTCTAGTCTTTATTATTTTTAACAATAAATACATCTATGCAATATGTCTTTTTTATTTGGTGGCTTTCAAGATTTTCTGTGTATCTTTTATTTCAGCAATTTGACTCTCATACTGCCAGATGTGATTTGCTTTACATTTATATTTTTATATGTGTGGTTTACTGAGCTTATTGGATCAGTAAGTAGGTGTTTTTCATTATGTGTGTGACTTTTGGGCCATTGTTTCTTCAAATGTGTTTTTTCTTCCCTGATCATACTCTCTTTCCTTTGTTAAGACTTTGCTTATCTTCAATGTTTCTTTTCCTCTGTGTTTTTCAGATTAGATAATTTAAACTTATTTGTATGATCTTTTCTTCTGTCATTTCCAACTTTATTTTCTGTTTTGCTAGTGAAATTTTTATTTCAGTTATTTTATTTTCTAGTACTAGAATTTTTATTGTACATTTATATTTTCACTCCTTTGCTCAGATGCACTCTGTGTCAACTCACTAGGTGATATTTTTCTTTAATTCAATGAACATATTTCCTTTAATTTTTGTACCTATTTATAATTGCTGCCATAAAGTTTTTGTCTTTTACATCTAACATCTGATCATCTTGTTTTCACATTTTTTTATTGACTGATTTTTAAAAAGTTTTCATGGATCACAATTACTTTTTCTGTGTGTGTGGGGGGGGGTATTTGCATGTGTGTGTGTTTCTAATAGTTTTTGATAGGATACTAGACCTTGTGAGTAATATGTCATAGATTGTTTGGATTCTGTTATCTTCCACTGAGAAGTTTTAATTTGTATTTTGTGAAGAAGTTCAATTACTGGATCATCACCACCATGAAAGCTTGTTAAGGATTGGTTTTGTGCTTTGTTAGTTCCGATCCGTGAAAAATCAAAGGTTGAAAGCCCTCAACCTTCACATTCACTCCCATCTAGAAATCTTATCAAAGCTTGGTTTTGCATTTTGTTAGGGCAGATGCCAAGAATCTAATAGTTTACAGCATGGTGATTATTCCTAAGACATTGACTTTTATGGGGTTCCACTTAGAAGCCATAATTATTATTAAATGCTAATAAGATATCTCTGCTTTGGCTTGGCCAGAATTACAATACTCGCCAGGAATTCTTTTCCCTCCACACTGTTCTATATCTGGTATCTCTAATTCACTCTCAATCCATTGCAGCAGGTAATCCTAGAGTGGTGCCCTCCTGTGCAGGTACAGCTCGGACCCCAACTATGGATTCATGAGCAACTCCAAACAGACACTGGGGCCTCAACTCTGTGTAGCTCCCTGCTCTATCTAAAGTTCCCAGACTCTTGATGTTTCCTTAATCCTAATTTTAGTAACTTCAGTTTAGCAGGAAAATTTTGTTCTCTTCTGTGGTATTTTCAGGAAATTGCCCTCATGTGGAGAGCTCATGGGTTAAGTGATTATCTCTCAAACTTCTCTATCAGAGATCATAACGTCGCCCTGTTCTTCACTGCCTGAAAATCATTGTCTTTTATATTTTGCCCCTGTTTTATATTTTGCCCCTGTTTAGAGAAATTAATCCAGTACAAATTTCTTTGCTGTGGACAGAAGAATGTCATTCATCCTTTTATCCAACAGCTTTGGATGGAATTTGTTATTGGCTTAAATTTAAGTGCCAAAAATATTGCACTTGATACCATAGGATATTTAGCACTTAAATTGAACAAACCTTGTTAAAGAGGACCAGAGCCATATAGTAGTTAGAGCTACAAGGGAGATTTTATTTAGGAACTATTTCAATAGGAGAAAAAAAAAAAAAGACCTCAGTGTAGAACTAGGCTCAATTCTAAATGCAACAAGGAAAAGTAGGGATTGATAGCCAAAAAGCAGGATGAAAGGGTGAATGGATGGAAAATGACTGTTAAGAGTAGGAGAATCCTTGCTCAAGGAAGTCCAGGTGATAAGATATCAAAAGTTAGAGATGAAGGGTTTGATCAACAATAAGGGTGATGAGACATCACGAGTGGGGATTCTCTCCAAACTGACTTGGCAGGATTCTTGCTACACCTGAGCTATGCAGGCTCAGCAAGCATAGAGATCAATGCCAGGGGCTAGTTGAGAAAAGGGTTCAGAGGAGCCTGACTTAAGTTTGATAAAGGGGAGAGTCTTTGGGTCTAGACTTTAGAAATGTGTTACAAGCTTAATGATTATTACATTTATTTTATCATGTACAGCATTATGCTGCTGCTGTTTTAATATTTTTGAAATAGAGTTGTATCTAAACATTGAAGAATATATTTAATGCTATAGACTTTCTTTTCTTTAAAAACATGTTAACATCACAATATATTAGAAGATCAATATATCCTCAGAATTAAAGCAATGCAATACTTCATAAGTATCATGAACTTCTCAAAATGTAAAGTAACCCTAAGAAATTAAAAAGCTTCTTGGGTGGGGGTGGCACCTGGGTGGCTCAGTTGGTTGAGTGTCAAACTTTGGCTCAGGTCATGATGTCACCATTTGTGAGTTCAAGCCCCATATCAGGCTCACTGCTGTCAGGGCAGAGCCTGCTTTGGATCCTCTATACCCCATTCTCTGTCCGTCCCCCACTCACACACTCTCTCTCTCAAAAATAAATAAACATTACAGGGATAAAAGCTTCTTGGACCATCTGGGTGGCTCAGCCGGTTCAGTATCCGACTTCAGCTTAGGTCATGGTCTCACAGTTCATGAGTGAGTTCGAGCCCCACATCAGGCTGTGTGCTGACAGTGCCTCCTTGGGATCTCTCTCTTCTCTTTGCCCTCCTCCACTTGAGCTTTCTCTGTCTTTCAAAATAAAGAATAAAAATAAACTTAAAATACAGAGGTTTCTTGTCAGTTAATATAATAAATAATTGCCAATTCACCATTAAAAAAAAATAAATCCAAGGTCAGATTCTTTCTACAGGTGAGAATGGTAAACATAGTAAGTAGTTAAAATATTGCCTTTAGAGTCATAGGGACCAAGTTTAAAATCCTTCATCTGACAAATATGTCTAAAGACATAAATCGCCATTTGAGAAAGTTTCCTCAACCATTCTTGGTATCATATGTAAAGTAAAGATAACAACACGTCCTTTCTTGGATTGTGGTAAAGGTTATACATAATTTTTGGAAAAAAAAATAGGCATACTACCTAGTTGATACTAAAAGCTCAATATACTTTGACTTATTGAGATTAAACTTTGATGACATTATTTGACAATGTTAAAATACATGTACTCTAAACTTCTAAAGGATCATTGTAATATAGAATTTTATTGCTGCTTCATGTCTGTGTCTGTGGAAGAAAAAATAAAGACACAATGTAATCTGAATCTCGATATAGTAGAGTTTATTTACAGAATCATTAAACACTGAAAGACTAACTTGTCATCAAGTCTTCCTCCAGAAATGATTTACATTAAAAGATATTCCTCTGTCTGGAAAGATTTATGTCTACATTTTTAGCTAGATGCCTGGATCAGTTCTTTCTGCTACATGTGCAATGTATCTGGTATCCTATCTGAGTGACGCTGAGTAGGGGTGTGGAGGAGGGTGGATCTGGGCTGTATGCTGCGCTGGAGAGGCAGAAGTTGGCTAGAAAATAAAGGAGCATACCAAAAATAATTAAGCCCAAAGGAGTAAAAACAAGTTTAGAAACTAGCAACTGAAAATAAGTTCTTAGGAAAGTGAGGGCTAGAAAAATCCCCTGAGGCAATGTTACAAGGTCTAGATTTGGAGTAGAGAACTTTTTATAAAATGCCAGTGGAAGAGCTCTTGGTCAGGCAGATGGTTGTTAAGGGCCTTGAGCTAGTCGGGCAATTTAGACATGTGTTAGTGTTAGAAAAGGGTATAAGAATTAGAACGACAGGGTATTGAGAAATGTTTCACTCACCACTTAACGACAGAGACTTTAAAGAACAGGGAACAGTTGTAAAGTTAAACTTTAAGGGTCTAGAAAGAAACGTGAAAAGAAATGCATCAAAGGGATGCATTTGTGTCTGAGTCAAAATAATAAGGAAAAAAAAAAAAACCCTCGCTTATTATTAACTGACAAGACCGAAATCAGGAAGAAAGTATTGACATTGATTAAGTGTATTACAGTTTATAATAATTTATAGTGAGGTTTTGGTTTAGAAGAAAATAGGTTAGTTTGGTTTTCGTTTTAAAATTTCAATTGTGTACCTAAATATCTCCGTGTGTCTAAATTAGAGAGTTAATAAATGGGCTTCTCATTTGAATTCCATCCCTGATGTTCATGTTAATGCAGATTTCTAATTTGTCACTTATATTAATTTAACTTAATTTAAACAGTTTTGTTAATGTATAATTCATAAACACACAAAAAAAACTTGGATGCTTGAATGCATATACTTTGATGAGTTTGAAGATACAAAAACACCCTTGAAATCATCACTACAACATATCTATCACCTCCAAAAATATTCTCCTTCCTCTTTGGACTTTTTGTTTGTTTTTTGTTGTTTTTATTATTGTGTAGTAAGAATATGTACCATGAGATCTACCCTCTTAATTTTTTAAGTGTACAATACTGAATTGTTAACTATAGTCTTGTTGTGACATCGATCTCTAGAGTTTCTTCATCTTGTGTAACTGAAACTTCATACCTTCTGAACAGCTCTCCATTTGTCTTTACCCCCAGGCACTGACAACCATCATTCTACTCTTCGTTTCTATGAGTTTGACAATTGTTAGATACCTCATATACTGAATTATTCAGTGTTTGTCATTTTGTGACAGGCTTGTTTCACTTATCATAATGTCTTACGGTTTTATCCATGTTTTTGCACATGGCAGACGTTCCTCCTTTTTATGACTGAATAATATTCCATTGAATGTAAATACCACTTTTTATCCATTTGTCAGTCAGTGGACATTTAGATTGCTTCCATATTTTGGCTATGATGAATAATATTGCAATGAACATGGGGGTGCAAATATATCTTCGCGATTCTGATATCAATTTTTTCAGATAAATACCCAGAAGTGGAATTGTTGGATTCTATGGTAGTTTTATTTTTAATTTTTGTAGGAACTGCCATCCTGTTTTCCACAGTGGCTGCTCTATTTTACATTCCCACCAATCTATATGACAGTTTCAATTTCTCTATATCCTTGCCAAAATGTGTTATCTTTTGTTTTCTTTATTTGTTTGTTTTTTGATAACATCCATTCTAACAGGTGTGAGGCTTTATACATTGTGATTTTGATTCACATTTTCCTGATGATTAATAATGTTGAGCATCCTTTGACATACCTGTTGTCCATCTGTGTATCTTTTTAAGTTCTTTGCCCATTTTTAATCAAGTTATTTGATTTTTTGCTGTTGAGTTGTAGGAGTTCTTTATTATGTATTTTAGATATTAACCCCTTATCAGATATATTAATTAGTAGCCACATATATGTTGAGATATCTGTCACTACTCTCTCTAATGCTTCCATTTTCTTATCTACCCCTCATAAGCACTTACCTTTTATTTTCTCCTATAGAATCCCTGAACACTTTCAATTATGTTTTTCTCAACTATGTTTTAAAAAACCAAAGCAAGATTTACTTACATTTTTCTTGTTTTTGTGCTTTATCTTCTTTTGTTTTTTTCCCAGACAATTTCTGCTTTAGGCATGATTATACAGTCCAGCCTGAGGCAAAGAAGGAAATCACTGTGATAAAAGAGAAGGAAAAAATGCATGAAAGCAGAATATAAATCAGTATTTCAGTATTATCCTGGACTTCAAATTGTTTTGGTTTCCTTTAAAGTAGGAAGACAATTTTGACTCAAACTAGCAAAAGCTTTTCTTAATACCTACAAGACCCTGTTGGCCCAAGAACCTAGATCTTTCTTTACTTTTCATATGATTGTTGAATTCTTCTCTAGGTCCTTTTTTTTAATTTTTTTTCCTGCATTTGCATTAGAATACATTAGATCAACAGTGAATTACCTACACATTCCTTGCTCTTTTGCTCCTGACACAATCTTACTGGCTTTTTTCTTTTAGTGTTTTAGAGGATTCTTCAAACTGGGTTTTTACCTCACTGGTTCAGTTTCACTCTTTCTGCTATTTATTACTTCCTGCTAAGTGATTTTTTTTTTTAGTTTGGTAATGACAATTAAAAAATTAGCATTTATCTCAGAATTTTTCATAAATTCATTGACATCTTAAACCTTGTTAAGATTATAAAAAGAGATTTTGAAAACCTTTCTCATGCGTATCAGAGCTTTTCTCTAAGAGGAGAACATTTACTTTTTCATATTTATGTAAATCTCTTTCTTTAGAATATTTATATACACTTGATATTTTTTCACTTTGCTTATTCTTACAAGAAGGTATGTGTTCGCTCCTCATTATGTTTTTTTTAATTTTATTTTTTATTTTTTTTAATTTACATCCAAATTAGTTAGCATATAGTGCGAGAATGATTTCAGGAGTAGATTCCTTAGTGTCCCTTACTCATTTAGCCCATTCCCCCTCCCAGAACACCTCCAGTAACCCTCAATTATTCTCCATATTTATGAGTCTCTTATGTTTCATCCCCCTCCCTGTTTTTATATTATTTTTGTTTCCCTTCCTTTATGTTCATCTGTTTTGTCTCTTAAGGTCCTCATATGAGTGAAGTCATATTTTTTGTCTTTCTCTGACTAAACTCACTTAGCATAATACCCTCCAGTTCCATCCATGTAGTTGCAAATGTCAAGATTTCATTCTTTGTGATTGCAGAGTAATACTCCATTGTGTGTGTGTGTGTGTGTGTGTGTGTGTGTGTGTGTATATATATATATATATATATATATATACTACCTCATCTTTATTCATCTATCGATGTACATTTGGGCTCTTTCCATACTTTGGCTATTGTTGATAAAGCTGCTATAAACATGGGGGTGCATGTGTCCCTTTGAAACAGCACACCTGTATCCCGTGGATAAATGCATAGTAGTGCAATTGCTGGGTCGTAGGGTAGTTCTATTTTGATTTTTTTGAGGAACCTCCATATTGATTTCCAGAGTGGCTGCACCAGCTTGCATTCCCACCAAGAATGCAAAAGAGATCCTCTTTCTCCACATCCTCACCAACATCTGTTTTTGCCTGAGTTGGTCATGTTAGCCATTCTGACAGGTGCAAGGTAGAATCTCATTGTGGTTTTGATTTGTATTTCCCTGATGATGAGTGATGTTGAGCATTTTTTCATGTGTCGGTTGGCCATCTGGATGTCTTCTTTGGAGAAGTGTCTCTTCATGTCTCTTGCCCGTTTCTTCACTGGATTATTTGTTTTTTGGGTGTTGAGTTTGATAGGTTCTTTATAGATTTTGGATACTAGCCCTTTATCTGATATGTCATTTGCAAATATCTTCTCCCATTCTGTCGGTTGCCTTTTAGTTTTGCTGATTGTTTCCTTCACTGTGCAGAAGCTTTTAATTTTGATGAGATCCCAGTAGTTCATTTTTGCTTTTGTTTCCCTTGCCTCCAGAGACGTGTTGAGTGAGAAGCTGTTGCCACCAAGATCAAAGAGGTTTTTGCCTGCTTTCTCCTCAAGGATTTTGATGGCTTCCTGTCTTACATTGAGGTCTTTCATCCATTTTGAGTTTATTTTTGTGTACAATGTAAGAAAGTGGTCCAGGTTCATTGTTCTGCATGTCGCTGTCCAGTTTTCTCAACACCACTTGCTGAAGAGACTGTCTTTATTCCATTGGCTATTCTTTCCTGCTTTGTCAAAGATTAGTTGGCCATACGTTTGTGGGTCCATTTCTGGGTTCTCTATTCTGTTCTATTGATCTGAGTGTCTGTTCTTGTGCCAGTACCATACTGTCTTGATGATGACAGCTTTGTAGTAGAGCTTGAAGCCTGGGATTGTGATGCCTCCTGCTTTGGTTTTCTTTTTCAAGATCGCTTTGGCTATTCGGGGTCTTTTCTGGTTCCATACAAATTTTAGGATAATTTGTTCTAGCTCTGTGAAGAATGCTGGTGTTTCTTTGACAGGGATTGCATTGAATGTGTAGATTGCTTTCGGTAGTATCGACATTTTGACAACATTTGTTCTTCCTATCCAGGAGCATGGAATCTTTTTCCATGTTTTGGGGTCTTCTTCAATTTCTTTCATAAGCTTTCTACAGTTTTCAGTGTATAGATTTTTCACCTCTTTGGGTAGATTTATTCCTAGGTATTTTATGGGTTTTGGTGCAAGTGTAAATGGGATCGATTTCTTGGTTTGTCTTTCTGTTGCTTCATTATTGGTATATAGGAATGCAACTGATTTCTGTGCATTGATTTTATATCCTGCAACTTTGCTGAATTCATGAATCAATTCTAGCAGTTTTTTGGTGGACTCTTTTGGGTTTTCCGTATAGAGTATTATGCCATCTGGGAAGAGTGAAACTTTGACCTCCTCCTGAACAATTTGGATGCCTTTTATTTCTTTGTGTTGTCTGATTGCAGAGGCTAAGACTTCCAATACTATGTTGTATAACAGTGGTGAGAGTGGACATCCCTGTCTTGTTCCTGACTTTAGGGGGAAAGCTCTCAGTTTTTCGCCATTGAGGATGATATTAGCATTGGGTCATTCATATATGGCTTTTATGATCTCGAAGTATGCTCCTTGTATCCCTACTTTCTTGAGGGTTTTTATCAAGAAAGGATGCTGTATTTTGTCAAATGCTTTCTCTGTGTCTATTGAGAGGATCTTATGGTTCTTGTCCTTCCTTTTATTGATGTGATGAATCACGTGAATTGTTTTGTGGGTATTGAACCAGCCCCGCATCCCAGGTATAAATCCCACTTGGTCGTGGTGAATATTTTTTTAATGTTTTGTGGTTCTGGTTGGCTAATATCTTGTTGAGGATTTTTGCATCCATGTGCATCAGGGAAATTGCTCTATAGTTCTCCTTTTGAGTGGGGTCTCTGTCTGGTTTTGGAATCAAGGTAAGGCTGGCTTCATCGAAAGAGTTTGGAAGTTTTCCTTCTCTTTCTATTTTTTGGAACAGCTTCAAGAGAATAGGTGTTACCTCTTCCTTAAATGTTTGGTAGCATTCCCCTGGAAAGCCATCTGGCCCCGGACTCTTGATTTTGGCAGATTTTTGATTACTAATTCGATATCCTTACTGGTTATGGGTCTGTTCAAATTTTCTATTTCTTCCTGTTTCCGTTTTGGTGGTGTATATGTTTCTAGGAATTTGTCCATTTCTTCCAGGTTGCCCATTTTATTGGCTTATAATTGCTTATAATATTCTCTTATTATTGTTTTTATTTCTGCTGTGTTGGTTGGGATCTCTCCTCTTTCATTCTTGATTTTATTTATTTGGGTCCTTTCCTTTTTCTTTTTGATCAAACCAGCTAGTGTTTTATCAATTTTGGTAATTCTTTCAAAGAACCAGCTTCTGGTTTCATTGATCTGTTCTACTGTTGTTTTGGTTTTGATAGCATTAATTTCTGCTCTAATCTTCATTATTTCCTGTCTTCTGCTGGTCTAGGGTTTTATATGCTGTTGTTTCTTCAGCTCTTTAAGGCAAAAAGTTAGGTTGTGTATCTGAGATCTTTCTTCCTTTTTAAGGAAGGCCTGGATCTCTATATACTTTCCTTTTATGACCGCCTTTGCTGTGTCCCAGAGGTTTTTGGTTGTGGTGTTATAATTTTCATTGATTTCTACATACTTTTTTATTTCCTCTTTAACTTCTTGGTTAGCCCATTCATCCTTTAGGAGGATGTTTCAGTCTCCAAGTATTTGTTACCTTTCCAAATTTTTTCTTTTTCTTTTTTTTTTTTTAATTTTTTTTCAACGTTTTTTATTTATTTTTGGGACAGAGAGAGACAGAGCATGAATGGGGGAGGGGCAGAGAGAGAGGGAGACACAGAATCGGAAACAGGCTCCAGGCCCTGAGCCATCAGTCCAGAGCCTGACGTGGGGCTCGAACTCACGGACCGCGAGATCGTGACCTGGCTGAAGTCGGACGCTTAACCGACTGCGCCACCCAGGCGCCCCTCCAAATTTTTTCTTGTGGTTGATTTTGGTTTGTGAGCATTGTGGTCTGAAAATATGCACAGTATGATCAATCTTTTTGTACTTACTTAGGGCTGATATGTGTCCGAGTATATGGTCTATTTTGGAGAACGTTCCATGTGCAATGGAGAAGAATATAGGTTCTTCTGCTTTAGGATGCGATGTTGTAAATGTTCTGAAATTATCTGTTAAGTCCATCTGGTCCAGTGTGTCATTCAAAGCCATTGTTTCCTTGTTGTTTTTTTGATTAGATGATCTGTCCATTGTTGTGAGTGGGGTGTTGAAGTCTCCTACTATTATGGTATTACTGTCGATGAGTTTCTTTATGTTTATGATTAATTGATTTATATATTTGGGTACTCTCACATTTGATGCATAAATGTTTACAATTGTTGGGTCTTCTTGGTGGATAGACTCCTTGATTATGATATAATGCCCTCTGTGTCTCTTGATACAGTCTTTATTTTAAAGTCTAGATTGTCAGATATAAGTATGGCTACTCCAGCTTTCTTTTGTTGACCATTAGCATGATAGATGGTTCTGCATCCCCTTGTTGTCAACCTGAAGGTGACTTTAGGTCTAAAGTGGGTCTTTTGTAAACAGCATAAAGATGGATCTTGTTTTCTTATCCATTCTGTAACCCTATGTCTTTTGATTGGAGCATTGAGTCCATTGATGTTTAGAGTGAGTACTGAAAGATATGAATTTATTGCCATTATGATGCTTGTAGAGTTGGGGTTTCTGGTAGTGTTCTCGGGTCCTTTCTAATCTTTGTTGCTTTTGGTATTTATATATATATTTATTTTTTCTTTCTCCCCCCAGAGAGTCCCCCTTAAAATTTCTTGCAGGGCTGGTTTAGTGGTCACAAATTCGTTTAATTTTTATTTGTGTGGGAAACTTTTTATCTCTCCTTCTATTGTGAATGACAGCTTTGCTGGATAAAGAATTCTTGGATACATATTTTTCTGATTCAGCACATTGAACATATTCTGCAACTCCTTTCTGGCCTGCCAAGTTTCTGTGGATAGGAGTGCTGCAAACCTGATCTGTCTTCCCTTGTAGGTTAGGGACTTTTTATCCCTTGCTGCTTTCATGATTCTCTCCTTGCCTGAGTATTTTGTGAATTTGACTATGATATGCCTTGTTGGTGGTCAGTTTTTGTTGAATCTAATGGGGGTCCTCTGTGCTTCCTGGATTTTGATGTTTGTGTCTTTTGCCAGACTAAGAAAGTTTTCCACTATTACTTGCTCACATAAACCTTTTTCCCCTATTTCTCTCTTTTTCTCTTCTGGGACCCCTATGATTCTGATGTTGCTCTTTTCTAATGAGTCACTGATGTCTGTAATTCTTAAATTGTGTTCTTTTGCCTTAATCTCCCTCTTTTTTTCCTGCTTCATTATTCTCCATAAGTTTGTCCTCTATATCGCTGATTCTCTGTTCTGCCTTATCCATCCTTGCCACTGTGGCATCCATCCATGATTGCAGCTCAGTTATAGCATTTTCATTTTCATTCTGGCTATTTTTTACATCTTTTATATCTGCAGAAAGGTATTCTAATCTATTTTTGACTCCAGCTAGTATTCTTATTATCATGATTCTAAATTCTGGTTCAGACATCTTGCTTGTATCTGTGTTGGTTAAATCCCTGGCTGTTGTTCTTAGTGCTCTTTCTTTTGGGGTGAATTCCTTCATTTTGTCATTTTGAAGACAGAAAAGGAATTAATGAGGTAAAAAAATTGAAGTTAAAAAAATTAAAATTAAAGAAATATTAAAATTAAAAATTAAACACACACACACACACAAATCGAATAGATGATGCTAGATCCTCGGCTTGTTTTCATCTTGATGTTGAAAGTAGTTTGACAGATTAGAGAAAAACAGTTCGGTGGGGGGGGGAGAATAAAAAGGAAATCATTTGAGAATTTGAAAAAATGAATACACCAAAGTAGACTAAAATGAGATGATGGGGGTAAAATCGAATTTGAAAAAATATACACAAAAGTAAAGAATATAGTAGAAAAAAATTAAAGAAAATATTTTCAATAAAAATTAAAAATAAATATGAAGTTTTTCTTTTCTGTGTAAGAAAAAGGGAACGTGGGGCACCTGGGTGGCGCAGTCGGTTAAGCATCCGACTTCGGCTCAGGTCATGATCTCGTGGTCCGTGAGTTCGAGCCCTGCATCAGGCTCTGTGCTGACAGCTCAGAGCCTGGAGCCTGTTTCAGATTCTGTCTCTCTCTCTCTCTGACCCTCCCTGATTCATGCTGTCTCTTCCTGTCTCAAAAATAAATAAATATTAAAAAAAAATTAAAAAAAAAGAAAAAGGGAAGGAAAAGAGAAAAAGGATGAAAAAAAAAGAATGTTTGAAAATTTGAAAAAGTGAATACACTCTAGCAGAATAAAATAAAATGATGGAAGTAAATTAGAATTGAAACAAAATTACATAAAAGCAAAAAACATAGAAAAAAATTAAATAATTTAAAAAATCAATTAAATAATGAAATTACTTCATTTTACCCTAGAAGTCAGACTATGAAGCGATTTATAGTCCATCAACTAACAGGCAGTGAGACTTGTGTTCTTGGAAGAGAGACTTTGGCCCATTTGGGCAGGGCTCAGTGTAATGGCTCTGTTCTCCACTAGATGGCGCTGCTAGCCTACTGGGGTAGAGTGTTGTGGTGCTTGTAGGTGCGAATGCACATGCATGGGAGCGTTGAAAATGTTGTCACCCAGCTACCCAGTCTGTTCTCCTGGATCAGCAATCACGCACCCATCCTCTGTCTTCAGCTTTTGTCCACTCCCCACTTTTTTACTCTCTGTGACCAGGCTCCAGGCAGTACCTCTCTCCTGAGTTTTGTCTCAGATGCGACTGTTTTCCCTAGCCCCTTACTTCAGAAAGACTGTGGCTTTGATCCATTCCACCCCTCTGCTGGAGGGTCTTACCGAGCAATGGGCGAATGAGCAGTGACCGAATATTGGCTGCACCCAGGAATGCCTGCTGGACCCTGCTGCTGCTGGTGACCCAAGACTGTGGCCCGGTGCCAGCCTGCCCCAGAAAAAGTTCGCGAGATGGTGTAGCAGCAGCGTTTCAGGGATTATGGAAAATCACAACACACATCTGGCACCAGGCTTCACCCTTAAGGACCTTGCCCCAGCACCAGCAAATGTGGCTGCCTTCTGGGGTCTGCTGGGTCCAGGTAGCTTCAAGAGTCTCTACCAAATTCCAGCAATGGAAACACTTTTCCCCATGTGGCCTGAGATCCTCGTGGACCCCACTCTGCTCCTGGGGATTCGCCCTTCCCACCAGAGCACCACCAGGTATTGAGCTGCGGAGTTGCAGACTCTGCGCTCCACTTTGTTTACATTCTCAATGGAATTTAAACCCTCTCCTTTCTCCTTTCTCCTTTCTCCTTTTTTAGTTTAGTCCCTGCGGCTGTTTCCAATTTTTCACTTTCTCTCCAGCTGCTTTTGAGGAGGGATGCTTTTCCCATATTCTCTCCGCGCCCCCCCCCCCCCGCCATCCCCATCCTCTCTCTGCCTACAAAAGCAGCTCCCTGCTCGCCATGGCTTCTCGCTCCCCAAGTTCACCTCTCCACGCTGCATACCTGCTGAATTATGTGGTTCAGTTTGGGCAGATTGTTGTGTTAATCCTCCAATCAGTTTTCTGGGTATGCAAGATGGTTTAGTGGTCTGGTTGTATTTCATGGATGTGAGACACACAGAAAACTTCCATGCTGTTCCTCCATCTTGGCTCCTCCCCATTATGATTAAGACTGTCCTAATAGGTTTTTTATGAGTACAGTTGGAAAATTAATCTTAGGCAAAAAAGGAAAACGATATTGTTTGCATTCTTGTGTTCTTAACTGAGAACTGTATTTTTCACACAAAACACATAGAAAGAGAGAGCTCCATAGAGAAGAAATGTGGGATGGAAGAAACAGTTACCACCATGGGATTATTTTTGATAGTTGGATATCAGCTTGGGGCAACATTCTTCTCAACATGTAGTTAAATAACAAAAATTCAGCTGAGTAAATTTCAAGATCTAACTGGCAATATTCAACAATTCATAAAGTGAACAGCATTCCATGTAGCTAATAGAGAGAAACTTCAAAGAACTGTACAAAATGGGAGCCTTTTATAGGCAGAAGGATTCAGAGACAAGGGAAGAGCTGATTGCTCATCCTTCTTTAGGGGACAGAAGAGAGTCTGTCAGGCAGAATACCCCTCTACTGTTCACCAGGAAATTTCTGGTGAAAATTGACTGATTTTACATTATATTCCTGGGAAAGGCTGAAAATGCAGTTTGGTTACATATTAAGTCTTGGTTTACTGATATGGGGCTTAGCACAAGCGACTCCATTTGGTGTCTGTCTTTTTAACACTGGCATATTTGGTCTTGTTGAGAGCCTGTCCTGGCAAAAACCTCCTTCATAGTAATCTCTGTGTCTCTCCTTAGTTTCAGTGGTATTACATTACAGCACCCCTTCTCGTGCTGACATTTACTCAACATCCATACATGCTTCTTAAAGTTGATATATGCCTAAACACCTTCTGTCATGGCCACCCTTCACTTTCAGCACCTGGTACACTAACTTGAAGTATTTTTTCTTTTTTACTCTTTTAGAAGATTCTATTCAACTTCTGCTCAGGTGAACTTTTTCATTGAACTGATCATCCCACATGTTTGTTGTATTTCTTTTTGTCCAGGACCTTCTACATTGTATTTTGTACAACAATATCAGACATTGTGGCATTTCAATGAGAGTTTTAAAAGAAGAAAACTCAAATGTGCTGGTTTAAATCATCAACTTGAAATGGAGGACTCTTCTTCTATTCCAGGATAGTATATCACCCATGAAAAGTAGAAAATTAGAGTTTGACAGCACATTTGAAATTGTTTAGTATGTACTATAAAAAATACAATGTCTGCACAGGGCTTTAAGCTTTTGTGAGAAAATCTTGCATAAATGCAAAGACACAAAGACCTGACTCTTCCTCAATTGAAAAGCTCTTTTGTATAGCTTGCATAATGATTTGGGGCTTTCCATAGATTACCCACAACCCCCCCCCCCCCCCAAAAAAAAGACAAGGACAAGGATGAGGAGAAGGGGAAGAGAAAATAAAATGACTCTTCCTTAGAATTCTGCATCTGATTATCCTCTTTTTAAATTCAAGTATAAAAAGAGAGCATATTTAAGCTTAAAAAATAGCATAAATAAATATTTATATTTATTAAATATAATCTATATATTAGCCTCCTTAAATGTAATTTACTATTTAATGTTCTCTCACAGATTTATTAATTACAATTAATTTAAAATTCACATTTTTAGCATACTAATTGGAAACAAAAGACTATGTACAATATCTCATGTACTTAGCTGTCTTGTTTAAATCTCTAGTTGGGCTGAATTGCCTGGCTACCTAATATGTCTATTTGAATACTCATGGCAGTACCGTTTTTGAAGTTAGGACTTGGATTCTTTTTCACTCTCTTATAAGAGAGTTACTCAAATATTAAATAACATTTGAGTTTTAGATGACACTTAAGCCTATTTTACACACATTGTCTATTGTGCTTGCTTTAGTGAGTTTCTAATCATGTATCAACTTATCGTCACTCATCTATTTTTTATAAATAAACATCTAGGCCAATATGTTATTGGAAAACTGAAAGATTAGTTAGCTGCATGTATGCTTATTATTTGAGTAAATTTTGTTTTGCCCATTCTCGTCTAATTCTATAAAAAAGGGAAAAGGACCTTATCTGGTACAAACTTGTCTGATGAAATCTGTATTCAATACCAATTGTGTACACAATATATTTACAGCTGCAGTGCTAAGGAGGTATAAAGGTGTTTATCGTGTGATCCTGTTTTCAAAAGGCTTATTTTGTTCTGATTTTAAAAGATTATTGTGTACTGTTTATAATAGGCACTAGTCCCAGAAAATACATTATAAATAATTAAATTATATCGTACAGAAGTGCCAGAAGTGACCAGATAGTACAAAATACAGTGAGTGTTTGAAACTAAGCTGCTTTCAAAGTGAAAATGTAGTTTTAGTTTTGTCTTACAGGTATAGTAATATTTGAATAGATGGAAAAGAAGAGAGACATCTCAAGAGAGACTGGGAAATAAGAATCTCAATTTTATGAACTTCTGAATAAAATGAGATATTTTATCTATATGCAGATTAATTTCTAATGTGAGTACCCAATAAATATTATTTGAAGAATTTATGTAGCTAAGTGTAGAATTTAAAATATATTTGGAGACCCTCATTCCCAAGTAGCAACTTGGTTGTTTATTTTACTGATATTCTCTCTTGTTTTCCACATCTGAGCACATGATGAAATTCTGCTGAGCACATGATGATTTTCATTGCCTCAAGAGAACGTATATAATGAGATGAAGGAGTCAATGACAGCAAGATATACTCTACTTTGACCTGGCATCCTAGAGTTGTCTATCCTGTGTGCTTTGGTATCATATCAATTCTTTAAGTCTTCTTATTCAATAATTTTAAAGTGGGTATCCACTGCTCTGAAAAGTTAATACACTTTGGATATGTTTTTAATGCTGTCACATGTATACAGGATACACAGAGGTCTAACACACTGGTTTTAAATAAATATAGGTAGGGAGAACATGTGGCAAAGAAGAGGATGTTTTTTAGAATCAAAGTCAAACAATGCAATTCTATACCCTTTATTTTGTCTAGCAGTGAAAAGAAATATAAAAAGTTTCTCAACACTTATAGTAAAGTAATATATGCCCATATTACTTCTGAAGGAGTTAAAAAGGTATTCTTTGGCTATTTCATTTCTGCAGTCATTAATATGTACAGTATGTGTTTTTCTGGTACTCTTCTTGGGAGTTAAAGTAGTTAGATGGCTTCAGAACGGTGGAGGCTATAAGAGCTATTTCAGAGTCATAAAATCTGGATTTGTTCTGACCTCTGCTACCTAACATGCTAAGCAACATTGGAAAGATATGTATCTCTCTGGCTCATGAAGGTTAAACAGAATAATGGTTTCCTAAAGATGCCCACCTCCCAATCCCTAGAACCTTACCTGGCAACAGCATCTTTGAAGATGTAATAAAATTAAGAATTTTGAGGGACACCTGGGTGGCTCAGTCGGTTAAGCATCCGTCTTCAGCTCAGGTCATAATTTCACACTTCGTGGGTTCGAGCCCTGCGCTGGGCTCTGTGGTGACAGCTCAGAGCCCGGAGCCAGCTTCAGATTCTGTCTCCCTCTCTCTCTGCCCCTTTCCCTGCTAACACTCCGTTTCTCTCTGTCAAAAATAAATAAATGTTAAAAAAATTAAAAAGAAAAGAATTTTGAGAAGGGGACATTATCCTAGATTATCTGGGTGGGCCCAATGTAATCAAAATGCCATTGGCAAAGGAAGTAAGAAGATCAAAAGCAGAAGGAGCTGGGACAACTGGAAGCAGAGGTTGGAACAATGCACTTTGAAGGTGGAGGAAGGGGGTGGGGAATGTAGCTGGTCTTTAGAAGCTGGAAAAAACAAGGGAACAGATTCTCCCATGAAGTCTCCAGAAGGAACACAGCCCTGCCAACACCTTTATTTGTTTGTTTGTTTGTTTGTTTTTTGGACTTCTAATTTCCCAAATATTTCTTAAAATGTTCCCAAATATTTTAAGAAAACAATTTTGCATTTTTCCCAAGGCTCCAAGTATGTGGTGATTTGTTGCCAAAGTAATAGAAAACTAATACATCATGCTCCATCTGCTTAAATATTACCTTAAATATTACCTACTTCATGCAACATTTAATGCATTGCAAGTATTCAATAGATGTCTCTGATAACGTGGGTTATTTTTTTTATAGGCTAATACACAAATATGAGATTCAATGAAATGCAGCCACTGTCATTAAAGTATAGAGCGGCCATTGGAAAGAAAAAAAAATTTTCAATTAGGAGTTCTTCAGAGGGTTAGAGAGACTGGAAGTGTAAAAAGGGGGAAAAAAAAACAACAACCTGCAGAGTATTTAAGTACTGAGTGATAATCATTGGTTTTGTGGAACCAATTAACATAGCAGAATTTATATTGCATATTTTAAAGAGGAAGCGAATGTGTTTTTTTTTTCTTGAAAAGTACCAGGAGGAATTAATGATGACAACTTGAATGTGATTTTGTAGATCTGGAAGTTAATTTTCACATAGGTTCTAAAATTATGATGCTATCTTGACAAAAATAGACCTGCTGCATTGCCTTAAAATAACAGTATGTGATAAAATTAGACACAAATTGTACATACAAAATCCATGTTATCTTGAAAGAAAATGGAAATTTGCAAGTGCATAAACTGACAGCTTATTGCTGTGTAAGTATGGAAATAGATTAAGTTAAAATAGATTTCTCTTCTTTCCATATTAGATTTTCCATGTTTCCATAACATCAAATAACTAGGTCCAATGTTAATGTAGAAATCAGAATCTGTAGGAATCTTTCCATAAGTAGGTTTTACAACTGAGATTTTTGTGTCTACTGAGATTTGGTTCCAAACCTACAATTTCGTATGGGTTATTTCTTCATGTTTATCTTACTATTTGATCAGATGTAATATGCCAAATATTGAATTAATCATTCTCACATACAAATTTTTCTGTCAAAGTTTTTGTTATTTGCTGTTATCCAAACTATTAAGAAAAAAAAAACCCAGTTCTTAGTTTTATCTTTGTTTATTTTTTGGTCTCACTGTATCTTGCTTGTCAAGTTCTATTGACTCTTTGTTTGGAGTAACTCTCTACCTCGTCCTCTCCAGGCTACCTCTTAATACTACAGTTTTAACCCCTACCATTTCAAAATTAATGAATGTGATAATGACAAATTATTCCATAAGCTTATGAAAGTCTGTATATTGTTATTCTGTGTTCTAATAGTATCGTTGCTTAACATGCTTTGTAAACCCAGACCTTTTTCTTTTTTTAAATTTTGACACAGCACTATTTTTAAGTAGTTCCATTTTTTGCATGATTTTTTCATAATTATTTACATCAACAAATTCATACTATTACTTTCTATTTTCTAGTTGTACTGCTTGCTAAGACATGTCATATGTAAAATGACACAGTATGAAATGTCAGGCTATTCATGACTTCTCTTTTTTTTCTTTAATTTTTTTTTATGTTTGTTTATTTTTGAGAGAGAGAAAGAGGGAGAGAGAGTGCAGGTGGAGGGAGGGGCAGAGAGAGAGGGGTAGAATCAGAAGTAGGCTCCAGGCTCCGAGTGGCTAGCACAGAGACTGATGTGGGGCTCAAACCCATGAACCCTGAGATCATGACTTGAGATGAAGTCAGAAGCTTAACTGATTGAGCCACCCAGGTGCCCCAAATGGCTTCTCTTTAAAAAAATGATAGAACACCTTATAGTTCCTTTTGAATAGAATAATATTTACCATTTTTTAAGAAAGGCTAAGAAAAAATTCAAAAACGTCCAGTCATGATTTTGATACAGAGAATCTCAGATGCACTTCATGTCATGGGAGCTCTACTTTTCACTGCACTAGTGATATAATCCAGAGTTTGGCACATTTTCATGATTCAGTAAAAGTGAATCAAGACATCAGATGTAACATGCTGCTTTCCCATGTATACAGAAAATGGAACAACAATATGATACACAGTTTACTCAAATCTTCTATAGTTGTTGAGTCTTTAGAACTTATGTTCTAGATATAGATAAGCACATCAACTATTCTGAAAGAGTCTGAAACAGAACAAACAAAAAAGCTGTCATGCCTCCATTAAGGAAAAACTTCCAGGCTCTTTTAAAGGGCATAATATTTATTATATTTTTATTTTCTAGAAGGAGTTTGGAATAAGATAACCGTGAAGACATGAATATTTATATATACTACAGTTTCTTATTAATCCATTTCATAGTCTATTTTTTAATTTTTTATTTAAATTCAAGTTAGTTAACATATTGTGTAATAATGGTTTAAGAGTGCACTCATCACTTACGTATAACACCCAGTGCTCATCCCAACAAGTGCCCTCCTTAATGCCATCACCCATTTAGCCCATCCACTCACCCAACACTCCTCCAGCAACCTTCAGTTTGTTCTCTTTATTTAAGAGCCTCTTATCCCCTATGTTCATCTGTTTGTGTCTTAAATCCCACATATGACTGAAATCATACGATATTTATCCTTCTCCGACTTATTTCACTTAGCATGATACACTCTAGTTTCATTCACATTGTTGCAAATGTCAGGATTTCATTCTTTTTGATTACTGAGTAATATCCCATTGTATACACATATCACATCTTCTTTATTCATTTGTTGGTTGGTGGACATTGGGGCTCTTTCCATAATTTGGCTATTGTTGATAGTGCTGATATAGACATTAGGGTGCATGTGCCCCTTCAACTCAGCATTTTGGTATCCTTTGGATAAACACCTAGTAGTGCAATTGCTGGGGCATAGGGTAGTTCTATTTTTAGTTTTTTGAGGAACCTCTATACTGTTTACCAGAGGAGCTGCACCGGTTGGCATTTCCATCCGTAGTGCAAAAGAGTTCCCCTTTCTCCACATCCTCGCTAATATCTGTTTCCTGAATTGTTCATTTTAGCCATTCTGATAGGTGTGAGGTGGTATCTCATTGTGGTTTTGATTTGTATTTCCCTGATGATGAGTGATGTTGAACATTTTTTTCATGTGTCTGTTAGCCATCTGGATGTCTTCTTTGGAAAAGTATGTGTTCATATCTTTTGCTCATTTCTTCATGGATTATGTATATCTGGATGTTGAGTTTGATAAGTTCTTTATAGGTTTTATATACTAACCCTTTATCTGATATGTCATTTGCAAATATCTTCTCCCATTCTGTAGTTTGCCTTTAGGTTTGTTGTTTCCTTTACTATGCAGAAGCTTGTTATCTTGATGAGGTCCCAGTAGTTCATTTTTGCTTTTGTTTTCCTTGGCTCTGGAGATATGTCAAGTAAGCAGTTGCGGCCAAGGTCAAAGAAGTTGTTGCCTGTTTTCTCCCCTAGGATTTTTATGGTTTCCTGCCTTACATTTAGGTCTTTCATCCATTTTGAGTTTATTTTTGTGTATGGTGTAAGAAAGTGGTCCAGGTTCATTCTTCTGCATGTTGTTGTCCAGTTTTCCCAACACCGTTTGCTGAAGACACAGTTTTCTCCCCCTCCATCAGATATTCTTTCCTACTTTATCAAAGATTAGTTGACCTCACCTTTGTGGGTCCATTTCTGGGTTCTCTGTTCTGTTCCATTGACCTATGTGTCTGCTTTTGTGCCAGCACCATACTGTCTTGATGATTACAGCTTGAAGTCCAGAATTGTGATGCTTCCAGCTTTGGATTTCTTTTTTAACCTTACTTTGGCTATTTGGGGTCTTTTCTTGTTCCATACAAATTTTAGAATTGCTTGTTCTAGCTCTGTGAAAAAATGTTGGTGTTATTTTGGTAAGGATTGCATTGAACATGTAGATTGCTTTGGGTAGTATTGACATTTAACGAAATTTGTTCTTGCAATCCATGAGCATGGAATGTTTATCCATTTCTTTGTGTCTTCTTCAATTTCTTTCATAAGCTTTCTATAGTTTTCAGTACGCAGATCTTTTGCCTATCTGGTTAGGTTTATTCCTAGGTATTTTATGTTTTTTGGTGCAATTGTAAATGGGATTGATTCCTTGATTTCTCTTTGTGTTGCTTCATTATTGGTGTGTAGAAATGCAACTGATTTCTGTATGTTGATTTTATATCCTATGACTTTGCTGAATTCATGTATCAGGTATAGCAGTTTTTTTTTGGTGGAGTCTTTTAGGTTTTCCAAGTAGAGTATCATGTTGTCCATGAAGAGTGAAAGTTTGACTTCCTCCTTGCTTATTTGGATTCTTTTATTTATTTGTGTTGTCTGATTGTTGATGTTAGGACTTCCAATACTTTTCTTTGAAGCCAGCATTCCCTGACTCTAAAACTAGACAGAGACCCTAAAAAAGGTAGAACTATAGATCATAACCTATTTTTAAAAGAAAATATATTGTTTTTTAACAGAAGTTCTTACACTGCATCCAAGAGCTCTATCTGGACCAAGTAAATTGTACAATATGCTGATGAGTTGCCAAAAAATGAAATAATAATAATAATAATTCTAGCACAGAATTTTCCCATATATAGTATTTATTTATAAATCTCTTGTCTGTGTTTAAGTGTGATCAAGCTACTATATGACAGTTCTTGCCAGATCAATTGATAATTAACTAAGGGAATATTTCATAAAGGTGTTTTATAAAAACATCTGGTATTTTAATAGATGATGATATTCACAATAACCTTTCAAATTAAAAGTTTATCCATTTTAAAGATTCTTAAATTGAAACTCAAAGAATTTAACTAAAGAGATTATTTTATTATTTCCAGCTTTTGGAGTAACATTAAAGAATCTAGCATTTCCAAGAGTGGTGACCATAATGAAAAAATTACTCAAATTTTCATAATATAAAGTTAAAGGTTTCGTAACATTTAGAGTGCATTATGCCTGTCTTTTAATATTTTAAAAATTGACATATTTTGGAAGGTCTACATTTGTTGTATATATTCCTAGAAGATATTTACACTTTGACTTTATATTCACTGAATATTTTGTTAGTCTGTTAGATACTGAGAACTACTACAGTAAAACATAAAGATATGGGGGTCTTTCATGATCATTTATACAGCTCTGTTTGGGGAAAAGACATTAAAGAGAGAGATTTATAAATATTTATTAACTTGAAAGTATTTTTAAATACTTATTAACTGTAATTTTGATTCATGGAGAAAACATCTCATCAGTTGAAGGTATAGAAAGGCAATATTTGTATATAAATAAATAAGCCTGTTTGAAAAATAAGATATATTTCAAAGCAGCTATGATAGATGTGGAGACAACTGTCATCTGAGCTGTTCATCTATTAGTTGGATATCATACATTCAGGGTCTGTAGATACAACTTGAATGGTTCAGAATGCCTCAAAACCTTAGGATCATTTGAGATTTTCCCTAAAATTATTCTTACTTTTCTATGTACACATTTGCTCTATGCATTATGGACACTAAAACCAAGATGATAATTACCTATAATGTGTAATGGGGCTATATGAATAAAGCTATGCATGTAATTATTAATTATGTCTTTTTGTTTATAGTCCATAAAATTTATTCTACATGTTCCCCTGACTTGCTTAATTGAAGTCTAATCTCTCTCCCAGAACATATTTGTTAGTAAGGATTTCTTTTACAAAGTAATGGTTTGGCACTTTGAGATAGCTGATAACAATGGTGACAAAATAGCCACCTACTTCCCAGTATTTCCTCCCCATACAACAAAAGAAGTAAAGATTAAAGTTGACCGAAAACCACATTCTCACCATATATTGAAGGCAGATATTGCCCAAACTTCAAAATAGTAATAAGTAAAAAGAAACACTAAAGCTGCACACAAACTTGTGTGCTTCCTTCCCACTCCCAACCCACCGTAAGATTTTGTGGCAAGAAAGACAAAGTGGGAAAACTGAGGGGAATACAAACAGGGAAATTAACAATTGTGTGTATTCGTCTGAAATGACTGCCTAAAAACCTAAGTTTATCATAAATTTAAAATTATTAAAATACAGCAACAGCAAAACAACAACAACAACAACAACAACAACAACAACAAAACTGTTCTGGCCAGAAAATAGCATGGGCTACAGGGAAGGGCACCCCAATGTGCATGCGATTTAAAGACACAAACAGGGTTGAAATGGGCATTCCTGGAAACAGATGTACGACTCTGGGAAAGTGAAAAGTCTGAAAAAAAAAAAAAAAGAAAAGAAGGACGAGGAGGAAGAGAAAGGAAGGGAAAGGAAAGGAAAGGAAAGGAAAATGAAAAGAGAAAAGAAGGAAAAAAGAGAAAGAAGAGAAGAGAAGAGAAGAGAAGAGAAGAGAAGAGAAGGAGAGGAGAGGAGAGGAGAGGAGAGAAGAGAAGAGAAAAGGAAACACGCTTCAGCAACTGGGTAACAAAGGAAAAAAAAAAAAGAACACTGTTACAGACTGAATGTTTGTATCTCACAAAATTCTTGTGCTCGAATCCTAATCCCCTACTGAGATGATAGTAGAAGGTGGAGTCTTTTGGAGGAAATTGGATCATGAGGGTAGAGTGCTTATGAATGGGATTAGCGCCTTTTATAAAAGAGACCCCAGAAAGCTCCCTTCCTGCCATGTGAGGAGCAGTTGGCTGTTTGCAACCTGGCAGAGAACCCTTACCAGAACCAGACCAAGACGGAACACCTATCTCTCCAATCTCGCACTTTCAGCCTCCAGAGAAAGGAGAAACAAATATTTGTTGTTTAAGCCATTTGCCTGCCAGGAAAAGCCTTTGTATTGGACTACAGTTGGTCCTGAAAGATCACACATAGGATTCTGGCCTGGAGCCAGACTCCTCATATGTAACAACCTTGTTTATTAAGCAAAAATCTATAAGAGGTGCAAAGAGTCATAGATAAAAACATAATAATAGGACAGTGTAAAACATCTTTTTTGAAACAATTGTCCAAAACCCAGTAGCAAAACAAGAGACGTGAACACACAATTCTATATATATAATATATAGCATATATAAATATATGTCAAAAATAAGTCATATGATATAATCATATATCAAATATCATATTAATATATGGAACTAAAAATATGAAAGAGTGTTTAAGCTCTCTCAAAAATTAAAAAGTATGATTATACATTCTGTTGGCAAAGTTGTAGGGAAACAGACAGGCTCCCATATTGTTGGTTGAAATGCAAACTGGTACAATCATTCAAGAGAGGAATTTGGCAATATGTAAAAAAAAAAAAAATTGCAATGTATACCTTTTGGCCCAATTACCCCACTGCTAAGAAACTACTGGAAAATATACCTGCAACCATATATATGCACCAGGTTATTCATTGCAGCGTTATTTGTAACTGAAACGTATTAGAAACATAGAGCCTAAACCTAGAAGAATGGTGGGAAACGCTTGGTATATCCACACACACACAAATACGATCTGGCTGTAAAAAGACTGAGGAAATCTCTATAAACTGATCTGGAATTATTTCCAGGATATGCAGAAAGCAAAATGCAAGAGAGTACAGATATATGCTATTCTTCATGTAAGAAAAGGGACCTAAGGGGAAAATGCCTCCATAGCTATATATCTTAATCGTTAGGGCTGCTATAACAAAATACCACAGACTGGATAGTTTCTAAATAACACATTTCTCACAGGTGTGGAGACTGGCACTCCAAGATCAGGGTCCCTGATCATGGTTGGGGGAGAGTGCTCTTCCCAATTGCAGATTTATTATGTCTTCACATAGTGGAGAAGGCTAAGGGAAGTAGGTGGGGTCCCTTTCCTAAGTGCCCTAATCCCATTCATGGCTCTGCCACCCTCATGATCTAATTACTCTCCAAAACTCTATTTCCTAACACTATCATATTGGGTATTAGGATTTCAACATATGAACATACGAATTAGGAGTAACACAAATATTCAAACCATTCTGACACACTCTTATGCAAAAGAAAATTAGGATGGTTAACCCAAAATAAAGAGATTGATCAATTAAAGGGGCTGGATGGGAAAATGGTGAAAATAAAGAATTGAGTAATAGGCATGCAGAGGAGGGGACATTATGATGGGTCTACCTTGTATAGCTTTTACTCTTAGAATCATATTCATGTTTACATGCCCCTTAATAAGTGAGTAATTAAAATCACTTAATGGTTTTGGAGGTGGTGGGAACCCAGATTGGAACACATACAGGAATAAAACAAAACAAAACAAAACAAAACAAAACAAACAAAAAAACCACGAAGCTAACTAAACAACAAATGAAAAAGTATAACCACACTAAAGGAAGTCAGCAATGTTTAAGGTTGAAAAAAATTGGATAAATCTTTGACCTCATGGATTTATAAGTTCATCAAATTAGGCTTTTCAGACACCTATATTAAACAAAGGCAGTTATTGTGTCTCTAGTTTTCAAAAAAGCATTGGGCCATGTTTCTTACATAGTATAAGCTCAACCAATGGATGAATGAATCTTGAATTTGAAATGAAAATGGTTATTCAATCTTCATTTAGCTTTGTTTTTCAACTGGTTTTGACTTTATCCCCTAGAAGACATTCGGCATTGCCTGAAACAGTGGTATTTGTCATCAAATCTGCAGAGAGAGAAGTTGCTACTGCCATTTAGTGTGTAGCTAGTGGCATTTAGTGGGAGAGGTCAGGCTATTGCTAAGCATTACACAATACAGAATATCCCCTGTCTACAAAAACTATCTAGCCCAAATGTCAAAACTGCCAAAACTGTTAAGAAACTCTTGATTTAGACTAATGCAGTTGTAATACAGATGCTCCATATGAATTAATATAAGCAGATGCAACTGTTATCACAAAAGGTATTTTTTTAATGTTTATTTTTAAGACACACACACACACACACACACACACACAGAGCAAGCTGGGGAGGGGCAGAGAGAGAGGGAGACACAGAATCTGAAGCAGGCTCCAGGGCCTGAGCTGTCAGCCCAGAGCCCAATGCAGGGCTCGAACCCATGAACCGTGAGGTCATGACTGAGGCAAAGTCAGACACTCAACCGACTGAGCCACCCAGCCACCCCTACAAAAGGTATTTATATAAAATTTAAAGAGTAATGATAATTGCACTGATTTTGAATAAAGTAGAAAAACAATCCTTTTTCTGTTTCAGTATTGTGGTGAAAATCACTGATATTAATTCAGGTTTGCCCAACATCTGATCAGAGAACCATATGTTCTCTTTTGGCAAGTGAAAATATTTTTTAAAAAACTCATCAAACACGCTAATTACTCTATTCTTTGTTCTGCACAAAAATTAGCCACAGATTCCTGCAGAAAACAAGGATGCAGATGTTTGCTTTTACATTCAGCCGGATGATTTCATTAAAACCAAATTGTAAACTCAAATATATGTTTCAATCTCTTAGCTCCCTTATGGCTATTGCATTTTAAGGTCTAGTTTATCAACTTTGTATAAAATATAGACTAAGAAATGTGCTTGAGATATCACTTTTCAGATATCAAAATCACTTCAAGGAAAACATAATTTTCATTTTTTTAAATTGATCTTTTTAATGTATTATACTATTAAGTGTATTTCACAACTGGAATTTCTGGAAGTTTTGAGGACATTGTTGAATTCAGAGAGTTCTGCATGCCACCACTTTTTTTTTTTCATTTTATTATTTACTTTTTAAAATTTATATCCAAGTTAGTTAGCATATAGTGTGACAATGATTTCAGAAGTAGACTCCTTAGTGCCCCTTACCCATTTAGCCCACCCCCCTCCCACCACCCCTCCAGTAACCTTCAGTTTGTTCTCCATATTTATGAGTCTCTTCTGTTTTGTCCCTCTCCCTGTTTTAAAATTATTTTTGTTTCCCTTACCTTATGTTCATCTGGTTTGTCTCCTAAAGTCCTCATATGAGTGAAGTCATATGATTTTTGTCTTTCTCTGACTGACTAATTTCACTTAGCATAATACCCTCCAGTTCCATCCACATAGTTGCAAATGGCAAGATTTCATTCTTTTTGATTGCTGATTAATACTCCAATGTATATATATACCACAGCTTCTTTATCCATTCATCCATCAATGGACATTTGTGCTCTTTCCATACTTTGGCTATTGTTGGTAGTGCTGCTATAACATGGGTGTGCATGTGTCCCTTCGAAACAGCACACCTGTATCCTGTGGATAAATGCCTAGTAGTGCAATTGCTGGGTCGTAGGGCAGTTCTTTTTTGAGTTTTTTGAGGAACCTCCATATTGATTTCCAGAGTGGCTGCGCCAGCTTGCATTCCCATTAGCAATGCAAAAGAGATCCTCTTTCTCCGCATCCTTGCCAACATCTATTTTTGCCTGAGTTGTTCATGTTAGCCATTCTGACAGGTGTAAGGGGTATCTCATTGTGGTTTTGATTTGTATTTCCCTGATGATGAGTGATGTTGAGCATTTTTTCATGTGTCGGTTGGCCATCTGGATGTCTTCTTTGGAGAAGTGTCTCTTCATGTCTCTTGCCCGTTTCTTCACTGGATTATTTGTTTTTTGGGTGTTGAGTTTGATAGGTTCTTTATAGATTTTGGATACTAGCCCTTTATCTGATATGTCATTTGCAAATATCTTCTCCCATTCTGTCGGTTGCCTTTTAGTTTTGCTGATTGTTTCCTTCACTGTGCAGAAGCTTTTAATTTTGATGAGATCCCAGTAGTTCATTTTTGCTTTTGTTTCCCTTACATCCAGAGACGTGTTGAGTAAGAAGTTGATGCGGCCAAGATCAAAGAGGTTTTTGCCTGCTTTCTCCTCAAGGATTTTGATGGCTTCCTGTCTTACATTGAGGTCTTTCATCCATTTTGAGTTTATTTTTGTGTACAATGTAAGAAAGTGGTCCAGGTTCATTGTTCTGCATGTCGCTGTCCAGTTTTCTCAACACCACTTGCTGAAGAGACTGTCTTTATTCCATTGGCTATTCTTTCCTGCTTTGTCAAAGATTAGTTGGCCATACGTTTGTGGGTCCATTTCTGGGTTCTCTATTCTGTTCTATTGATCTGAGTGTCTGTTCTTGTGCCAGTACCATACTGTCTTGATGATGACAGCTTTGTAGTAGAGCTTGAAGCCTGGGATTGTGATGCCTCCTGCTTTGGTTTTCTTTTTCAAGATCGCTTTGGCTATTCGGGGTCTTTTCTGGTTCCATACAAATTTTAGGATAATTTGTTCTAGCTCTGTGAAGAATGCTGGTGTTTCTTTGACAGGGATTGCATTGAATGTGTAGATTGCTTTCGGTAGTATCGACATTTTGACAACATTTGTTCTTCCTATCCAGGAGCATGGAATCTTTTTCCATGTTTTGGGGTCTTCTTCAATTTCTTTCATAAGCTTTCTACAGTTTTCAGTGTATAGATTTTTCACCTCTTTGGGTAGATTTATTCCTAGGTATTTTATGGGTTTTGGTGCAAGTGTAAATGGGATCGATTTCTTGGTTTCTCTTTCTGTTGCTTCATTATTGGTGTATAGGAATGCAACTGATTTCTGTGCATTGATTTTATATCCTGCAACTTTGCTGAATTCATGAATCAATTCTAGCAGTTTTTTGGTGGACTCTTTTGGGTTTTCCGTATAGAGTATTATGCCATCTGGGAAGAGGGAAACTTTGACCTCCTCCTGAACAATTTGGATGCCTTTTATTTCTTTGTGTTGTCTGATTGCAGAGGCTAAGACTTCCAATACTATGTTGTATAACAGTGGTGAGAGTGGACATCCCTGTCTTGTTCCTGACTTTAGGGGGAAAGCTCTCAGTTTTTCGCCATTGAGGATGATATTAGCATTGGGTCATTCATATATGGCTTTTATGATCTCGAAGTATGCTCCTTGTATCCCTACTTTCTTGAGGGTTTTTATCAAGAAAGGATGCTGTATTTTGTCAAATGCTTTCTCTGTGTCTATTGAGAGGATCTTATGGTTCTTGTCCTTCCTTTTATTGATGTGATGAATCACGTGAATTGTTTTGTGGGTATTGAACCAGCCCCGCATCCCAGGTATAAATCCCACTTGGTCGTGGTGAATATTTTTTTAATGTTTTGTGGTTCTGGTTGGCTAATATCTTGTTGAGGATTTTTGCATCCATGTGCATCAGGGAAATTGCTCTATAGTTCTCCTTTTGAGTGGGGTCTCTGTCTGGTTTTGGAATCAAGGTAAGGCTGGCTTCATCGAAAGAGTTTGGAAGTTTTCCTTCTCTTTCTATTTTTTGGAACAGCTTCAAGAGAATAGGTGTTACCTCTTCCTTAAATGTTTGGTAGCATTCCCCTGGAAAGCCATCTGGCCCCGGACTCTTGATTTTGGCAGATTTTTGATTACTAATTCGATATCCTTACTGGTTATGGGTCTGTTCAAATTTTCTATTTCTTCCTGTTTCCGTTTTGGTGGTGTATATGTTTCTAGGAATTTGTCCATTTCTTCCAGGTTGCCCATTTTATTGGCTTATAATTGCTTATAATATTCTCTTATTATTGTTTTTATTTCTGCTGTGTTGGTTGGGATCTCTCCTCTTTCATTCTTGATTTTATTTATTTGGGTCCTTTCCTTTTTCTTTTTGATCAAACCAGCTAGTGTTTTATCAATTTTGGTAATTCTTTCAAAGAACCAGCTTCTGGTTTCATTGATCTGTTCTACTGTTGTTTTGGTTTTGATAGCATTAATTTCTGCTCTAATCTTCATTATTTCCTGTCTTCTGCTGGTCTAGGGTTTTATATGCTGTTGTTTCTTCAGCTCTTTAAGGCATAAAGTTAGGTTGTGTATCTGAGATCTTTCTTCCTTTTTAAGGAAGGCCTGGATCGCTATATACTTTCCTTTTATGACCGCCTTTGCTGTGTCCCAGAGGTTTTTGGTTGTGGTGTTATAATTTTCATTGATTTCTACATACTTTTTCATTTCCTCTTTAACTTCTTGGTTAGCCCATTCATTCTTTAGGAGGATGTTTCAGTCTCCAAGTATTTGTTACCTTTCCAAGTTTTTTCTTGTGGTTGATTTTGGTTTGTGAGCATTGTGGTCTGAAAATATGCACGGTATGATCAATCTTTTTGTACTTACTTAGGGCTGATATGTGTCCCAGTATATGGTCTATTTTGGAGAATGTTCCATGTGCACCGGAGAATGTATATTCTGCTGCTTTAGGATGAAATGTTCTGAATATATCTGTTAAGTCCATGTCGTCCAGTGTGTCATTCAAAGCCATTGTTTCCTTGTTGTTTTTTTGATTAGATGATCTGTCCATTGTTGTGAGTGGGGTGTTGAAGTCTCCTACTATTATGGTATTACTGTCGATGAGTTTCTTTGTGTTTATGATTAATTGATTTATATATTTGGGTACTCTCACATTTGATGCATAAATGTTTACAATTGTTGGGTTTTCTTGGTGGATAGACTCTTTGATTATGATATAATGCCCTCTGCGTCTCTTGATACAGTCTTTATTTTAAAGTCTAGATTGTCTGATATAAGTATGGCTACTCCGGCTTTCTTTTGTTGACCATTAGCATGATAGATGGTTCTGCATCCCCTTGTTGTCAATCTGAAGGTGACTTTAGGTCTAAAGTGGGTCTTTTGTAAACAGCATATAGATGGATCTTGTTTTCTTATCCATTCTATAACCCTATGTCTTTTGAATGGAGCATTGAGTCCATTGACATTTAGAGTGAGTACTGAAAGATATGGATTTATTGCCATTTTGGTGCTTGTAGAGTTGGGGTTTCTGCTGGTGTTCTCTGGTTCTTTATAATCTTTGTTGTTTTTGTTATTTATTTACATATATATATATATATATATACTTTTTTCATTTTTTCTCCCCTCAGAGAGTCCCCCTTAAAATTTCTTGCAGGGCTGGTTTAGTGGTCACAAACTCGTTTAATTTTTGTTTTTCTGAGAAATTTTTTATCTCTCCTATTTTGAATGACAGCTTTGCTGGATAAAGAATTCTTGGATACATATTTTTCTGATTCAGCACACTGAATAAATCTGGCCACTTCTTTCTGGCCTGTCAAGTTTCTGTGAATAGTTCTGCTGCAAACCTTATCTGTCTTCCCTTGTAGGTTAGGGACTTTTTATCCCTTGCTGCTTTCATGATTCTCTCCTTGCCTGAGAATTTTGTGAATTTGACTATGATATACCTTGTTGGTGGTCAGTTTTTGTTGAATCTAATGGGGGTCCTCTGTGCTTCCTGGATTTTGATGTCTGTGTCTTTTGCCAGATTAGGAAAGTTTTCCGCTATTATTTGCTCACATAAACCTTCTTCCCCTATTTCTCTCTCTTTCTCTTCTGGGACCTCTATGATTGTGATGTTGCTCTTTTCTAATAAGTCACTGATTTCTCTAATTCTTAAATTGTGCTCTTTTGCCTTAATCCCCCTCTTTTTTTTCCTGCTTCATTATTCTCCATAAATTTGTCCTCTATATTGCTGATTCTCTGTTCTGCCTTATCCATCCTTGCCACTGTGGCATCCATCTGTGATTGCAGCTCAGTTATAGCATTTTCATTTTCATTCTGGCTATTTTTTACTTCTTTTATATCTGCAGAAAGGGATTCTAATCTATTTTTGACTCCAGCTAGTATTCTTATTATCATGATTCTAAATTCTGGTTCAGACATCTTGCTTGTGTCTGTGTTGGTTAAATCCCTGGCTGTTGTTCTTAGTGCTCTTTCTTTTGGGGTGAATTCCTTCATTTTGTCATTTTGAAGAGAGAAAAGTAATTAATGAGGTATAAAAATTGAAATAAAAATATTAAAATTAAAAGAATGTTAACATTAAAAATTAAACACACACACACACACACACACACACAAATTGAATCGATTATGCTAGATCCTTGGCGTGTTTTGGTCTAGGTGTTGAAAGTGGTTTGACAGATTAGAGGAAAAAAAGTGGGCGGGGGGGTAAAAAAAAGGAAATAGTTTGAGAATTTGAAAAAAATGAATACCCTGAAGTAGACTACAATAAGATGATAGGGGTAAAATCGAATTTGAAAAAGTATACACAAAAGTAAAGAATATAGTAGAAAAAATTAAAGAAAATATTTTCAATAAAAATTAAAAATAAATATGAAGCTTTTATTTTTCTGTATTTAAGAAAAAAGAAACAAAAAATAGAAAAAAGGAAATCGTTCGAAAATTTGAAAAAGTGAATACACTCTAGCAGACTAAAATAAAATGATGGAAGTAAAATAGAATTTGGAAATATTTACATAAAACAAAAATATAGTAAAAAAATTAAATAAAAATATTTTAATAGAAATTGAAAGTAAAATGAAGTTTTTCTCTTTCTGCATTCAAGATAAAGAAACAAAAGAGAGAAAAAAAGAAAAAGAAAAAAAGGATATTGTTTGAAAATTTGAAAAGGTGAATACACTGAAGTAGACTAAAATAAAATGATGGAAGTAAAATAGAGTTTGAAAAAAATATATAAAAGTAAAAAATATAGTAATAAAAATAAAGAAAATTATTTTCAATAAAATTTAAATTAAAGATTAATTTTTCTCTTTCTGTATTAAAGAAAAAGAAAAGTGTAAAAGAGAAAAAGAAAAAAAGTTAATTGAATAGATGAACCTGCTAACAGATTGAAGGAGCACTGAAATTGCTTCATTTTCCCCTAGAAGTCAGTCTATGTATCGCTTTATAGTCCATAAACTAAACTAGCGGTGAGATTTGTGTTCTTGAGAGCGAAGTTGGCCCATTTGGGTGGGGCTAAGTGTAATAGCTCTGCTTTCCACTAGATGGCGCTGCTAGCCTACTGGGGTTGAGTGTTGTGGTGCTAGTAGGTGCATCTGTGCATGTGCGGGAGCGATGAAACTAGGGTCACCCAGCTACCCAGTCTGTTCTCCAGAATCAGCAATCACGCACTCGTCCTCTATCTTCAGCTTTCGTCTACTCCCTGCTTTTTCACTGTCTGTGACCAAGCCCCAGACAGTACCTCTGTCCCAAGTTTTGTCTCAGATGCGTCTGTTTTCCCCGGCCCTTTACTTCTGAAGGACTGCGGCTTTGACCCGTTCCGCCCCTCTGCGGGAGGGTGTCACCGAGCAATGGCCGAAAGAGTAATGCCCAAATGCCGCTGCACCCAGGAACGCCTGCTGGACCCTGCTGCTGCTGGTGACCCAAGACTGCGGCCAGGTGCCAGCCCGCCCCAGAAAAAGTTTGCGGGATAGTGTAGCAGCAGCGTTTCAGGGTTATGGACAATCACCACACATATCTGGCACCAGGCTTCACCCTTAAGGACCTTGTTCCAGCACCAGCGAATGTGGCCGTTTTCTGGGGTCTGCTGGGACCAGGTGGCTTCAACAGTCTCTACCAAATGTCCTTCCAGCAGAGGAACTGCTTTTCCCCATGTGGCCCAAGGACTTCCCGGACCCCACTCTGTTCCTGGGGATTCGCCCTTCCCACCAGAGCACCGCCAGGTATGGAGCTGCGGAGTTGCAGCCTTTGCGCTCCCCTTGTTTACACGCTTAGTGGAATTTAAACCCTCTCCTTTCTCCTTTCTCCCTTTTTAGTTTAGTCCCTGTGGCTGTTTCCAATTTTCCACTTTCTCTCTAGCTGCTTTTGGGGAGGGTGCCTTTCCAGTATTCTGCCCCCCTCCCCAGTCTCTGTCCTCTCTCTGCCGCAAAAGCAGTTCCCTACCTTCCATGGCTTCTTGCTCCCCAATTTCACTTCTCCGCGCCGTGTACCTGCTGAATCTGTGGTTCAGGTTGCGTAGATTGTTGTGTTAATCCTCCAATCAGGTTTCTAGGTGTGCAGGATGGTTTAGTGTTGGTCTAGTTGTATTTCATGGACACGAGACACACAAAAAACTTCCATGCTGTTCTGCCATCTTGGGTCCTCTGCATGCCTCCACTTTTAAAATCTCTTTCTATACCAAGAATATTGAATTATTTTCCTGGCAAAAATACTTGCCTCTCACCTACCACTCAGTCATGTTAGTTAGCCATATGTGTTAAATGAATCACCGAATGTTTTATAATTAATAAGTCAGACAGAGTCTCTGTTATTGCACATAGAATATTATATTAGCGTATGCTTTCATTAGTGCCATAAAATAATCCACTGTTACAATTTGTTTTTAAACACAAAATGATATGAACCGATCTATAAATTTTTCAGAATTCTCAAGTAGTTTAGGCACAAGTGAAATAAGTTGAGAGACATTTAACCAGGCAATACATATGATTTGGGTTCAAATGGATGATTTAATTACTGACATATTCCCAGGAGATAAAACACGTGGCTTTCCAAAAATAAATATTCAAATAAAGTTTTTGCCTAATATAATTTTTAAAAGTCTTTTCTGGGAAAAAAAAAAAGAAGTCTGCCCTGAGATCAGTATACTTAAGCTAAAATTATACCTTATAACATTTTACTTCTAAATAGGATTTTTTTTTTTGAAAAGCATTGAAAAGAATAATTTTAACATAAGGCTAATAATCATAAAAACAGCAATAGGGGCACATGGGTGGTTCAGTCGGTTAAATGCCTGACTCTTGATCTTGGCTAAGGTCCTGATTTCATGGTTTGTGGGTTTGAGCCCCATATCAGGCTCTGTGCTGACAGCATGCAGCCTGCTTGGGATTCTCGCTCTCTCCCTCTCTCTCTCTCTCTGCCTCTCCCCAACTTGTTCTCTATCACTCTGTCAAAAAAAAATAAACATTAAAAAAAACAGCAATAGATTTTCTTCCTTTTTTAAAGCTAAATATCATTCAATTTTACATATACACCGCATTTTCTTCATTCATTCTTCTGAGAGATGGACATTTAAGTTGTTTCTCTGTCTTAGCTATTGTGAATAACTGCAATGAACGTGGCATTGCACATACTTCTTCATGATTCCAAGTTCAAGGTTTTTGGATATATATCCAGATTGTTGGATCATATGGTAGTTCTATTTTCAATTTTTTTGCAGAACCTCCAAACTGTTTTCTAAAGTGGCTGCACCATTTCACATTCCCACCAAGAGTTCCAATTTCTCCACATCCTCACCAACATTTGTTATCTTCTGTTTTTATGATAACAACCATCTTAACAGATGTGAGGTAATATCTTACTGAGATTTTGATGTACGTTTCACTGATGAAGAGTGATGTTGAGCCTCTTTTCATATATCTGTTGACCATGTGTATGTCTTCCTTGGAAAAATGCCTACTTAAGTCCTTTGTCATTTATTAATTGGATTATTTGTTTTTAGTGTTTTTCTTTTCTAGTGAGGTAATGAAGACGCTTATATATTTTGGCTGTTAACCCCTTACCAGAATATAGTTTTCAAAATTTTCTCACAGGCTGTAGGTTGCCTTTTCACTTTGTTAATCGCTTTGTTTCCTTTGTAGGAGCTTTTTAATTTGATGTAGTCCCACTTGTATATTTTTTGCTTTTGTTATCTGTGCTTTTAGTGCCGTATCTAAGAAACCATTGCCTAAACCAAGGTCAGGAACACTTCCCCTTTGTGCTGTTTTATTTTTTTTCTAGGAATTTTACAGTTTCAGGTCTTACTCTATTAGGCCTTTATGAATTTTGTATAGTATAATAATGTAAGATAAGAGTCTAATTTCATTTCTTTTGAATGTGAATATCATTTACATTATTAAACCTTAAAAAAGAAAATCCTGTGACAACATGGATGAACCTTGAGGAAATTATGCTAAGTGAAACAAGCCGGTAATATGCATATTTTTAGTGAATAATAGCATTTACATTAGGTATAAGAAATAGATAAATACACAGAATCAGTAAGTAGAATGGTGGTTGCCAGGGGCTATGAGAGGAGGCAAAGGGGGGTTTCTATTTGTTAGGTATAAAGTTTCAGTTATGCATGATAATTAATGCTCGACATCTGCTGTATGACATTGTGCCTCCTGTTAACAATATGGTGTTATATACATACAATTTTGTTAAAAGGATAGATCTCAGGTTAAGCGTTATTACCAAAAAAAGAAAATGAAAAAACCTAAGAAGCTACTATTCACTGCCTATATGCTGTGGCACAGTGTTCAGAACTTTAAATATTGTTATCATCTCATTAATAGTGATAATACTTGTGTAAAGAAGTTTTGAGTTGCTCCATTGTAACTCTGAGAAAATTAAAGTTTAAATGTGGTCAGAAGTTTTCCTAAAGTCATTGATCATATAAAAGGCAATAGTAAGATTATGAACACAGGCCAATAAATTTTTGAATCCATATGATTGGCCACAGACTACCTTCCACTTTGCATCCTCTGTCTTTAAACCATCCACCAAGCCTTAAAAAAATGTGGATAGGCAGAGATTTTGTTTTAAATTTAATTTTAAATTAGTTTATTGCTATTCTAAAACACTTTATCCTTGGGTGTGGCCACCATAAATTCTGTTATTTACTAAATCAGGAAAAATAAAAATTACTTTTAAATTTCATTAATTTTTGTAATTAATTTAAAAAGAAGTAAAATTACTAATGACTTCTATAATATAACAAACACACATCTATTGTGCATGTCTATAATTATTATTTAGAATTCACACACAAAAGGAAATTTTTATAACAGAATATATTCTCAGTTTATTAACTGATAATAAACCAACATTAAGTTGTTAATGTCATTTGCCTTACCTCTTTGGCAAATTTGTATAATTGCTAACTTTTGAACAAACAATAGTAAAAACTTAATCGCATAAAAAATTTTTAGAACATCCAGAAATTTACACACCATAGTCATCTATTTAAACTTGAAGCTGAATTAATAACATTTACCCAAAAAGTACATACTAACTTCTTTATTCAGCATTTTCAGAATTCATGATCTGTCCCAGCAAATAATAGCACACCTGAGCCCCAGTTATATTAGCCTATAGCTCTTTACTGTCAATCCATAATCCAAGATATGTTGTTTTCCATACATCTCTGCCATATAGAATAAAAAATATGCTGTCATATATTGAATTTAATATATTTTAGTAATGCTTTTTCTCTGTGTGTCATAATTTATCTATATAAAATTTTTTATAGTTCATAGTAATTTAGAGTAGTCTAGGAGAGCAATGTAATATTTTAAAAATATAATATAAGGCTTAGAAAAGGAAGGAAGCTCAAGAAACCCTTGGACTAAGCCCGGTGATTTCAAGGAGGTAAAGTATTAATAATAATGAAATAAACATTTATAGAATGCTTACTACCTCTCAGACACTGTCATGGCACCATACATTTATTATCTCTCTTAATCCTCATAACCACTATATGAGGAAGCACTTCATTATTTTTCTCATTTTCCAGGATAGAGACTTGAGGCATCAAAAGGAGAAATAACTTGGCCAAAATCACACAGCTAATAAATGTTTAAGCCTGAACTTCAACCCAGATTCTGCCCACTAAACTCTGTGCTAAACTTCCTCATAAATCTATGTGTTTTTAGAGTCTACTTCAGTTTCCTAAACTTGTTATGTGCTTTACCTTATTTTAAAGTACCATTTTAGGGGCTCCTGGGTGGCTCCGTCGGTTAAGCGTCTGACGTCAGCTCAGGTCCTGATCTTGCGGTTCTTGAGTTCAAGCCCTGTGTCGGACTCTGTGCTGACAGCTCAGAGCCTGGAGCCTGCTTCAGATTCTGTGCCTCCCTCTCTCTCTCTGCTCCTCCCCCCACTCATGCTCCGTCTCTCTCTCAAAAATGAACCAACATTAAAAAACAAACAAACATCATTTTATTATTATTTGAAATAAATATTGTGCATATTTATTTGAGATCACTGTGGATGAGAAATTCTATACATTGACTAAGAGAAACAGCAAATAAAGGAAAGAATAGAGACATGTATTGAAATGCCTGGTTCCAGGGTCTGCGGACTGAATATTTGTGTTTGCACAAAATTCATATGTTGAAATTCTAAGTCCAAGGTGATGGGTTTAGGAGGTGAGGCTTTTGGGAGATGATTAGGTCAGATGGACAGTACCCATATAAAATAGGCATCAGAGAACTCCCTTACTACTTGCACCATGTGGGAACATAATGAGAAGTCACCGTCTATGAACCAGAAAGCAGAACTTCGCCAAACACTAGACCTGCATGTACCATGACTTTGGACTGCCTAGCCTTCAGAACTATGAGAAATAAATGTGTCAACCCACAACTAACATCATCGTTAATGGGGAAAACTGACACTGGAATGTCCACTCTCACCACATTTATTCAACATCGTAAATGTGGAAGGACTAGTCATAGCAATCAGACAACAAAAAGAAATAAAAAGCATCCAAATTGGTAAGGAAGAAATAAAACTTTCAGTATTTGCAAATGACATGATACTATATATAGAAAACACAAAAGACTCCACACACACACACACACACACACACACACACAAACTGCTATAACTGCTAAACAAATTCAGTAAAGTCACAGGATATAAAATCAATGTACAGAAGTCTGTTGCATTTCTATACACCAACAATGAAGGAGCAGAAAGAGAATTTATGAAAAAAATTTCATTTATGATTGTATGAAAAATAATAAGATACCTAGGAATAAACCTAAACAAAGAGATTAAAGACTTGTATTCTGAAAAACATAAAGCACTTATGAAAGAAATTGAAGATAACACAAAGAAATAGAAAGACATTCCATGCTCATGGATTGGAAGAACAGATATTGCTAAAATATTTATACTACCCAAAACAATCTACAGATTGAATGCAATCCCCATCAAAATGTCAACAGCTTATTTCACAGAACTAGAAAAAAGTACTACAGTTTTTATGGAATCACAAAAGATCCTGAATAGCCAAAGCAATCTTGAAAAAGAAAATCAAAGCTAGAGGAATCACAGTCCCAGTTATCAACAGATACTACAAAGCTGGAGTAATCAAAACAGTATTGTACTGGCAGAAAAATAGACACATGGATCAATAGAATAGAATAGAAAAATAAACCCACAACTATATGGTCAATTAATCTTCAACAAAGCAGAAAAGAATATTCAATGGAAAAGGTTAGTCTCTTCAACAAATGGTGTTGGGAAAATTGGACAGTGACATGCAATAGAAAGAAACTGGACCACTTACATTATACACAAAAATAAATTCAAAATTGATTAAAGACCTAAATGTGAGACCTGAAACCATAAAAATAGAAGAGAATACATGCAGAAAATTCTCTGCTCGTCAGCCATGGAACTTTTTTTTTTAGATAGGTCTCCTGAGGCAAGGGAAACAAATAGAAAAATGAACTATTGGAACTACATCAAAATAAAAAGCTTCTGCACAGCAAAGGAAATAATCACCAACATTTAAAGGCAATCTACAGAATGAGAGAAGATATTTTCAAATGATATACTGATAAAATGTTAGTATCCAAAATATATAAAGAACTTATAAAACTCAACACCCAAAAAACAGTCCAATTAAAAAATGGGAAGAAGACATGAATAGACATTTCTCCATAGAAGACATCCAGATGGCCAACAGACACATGAAAAGATGCTCAACGTCCCTCATCATCAGGAAAATGTTAATCAAAACTACAATAAGATATTACCTCACACCTGTCAAAATGGGTAAAATAAAAAACACAAGAAACAACAACTGTTGGTGAAGATATGGAGAAAAAGGAACACTTGTGCAACTATTCGTGGGAATGCAAACTGGTGTAGCCACTCTGGAAAACAGTATGGAGAACTACTCTACAGATCCAACAATCACACTACCTGGTATTTACCCAAAGAATACAAAAACACTAATTAAAAGGGATATATGTACTCCAATATTTATAGCAGTGTTATTTACAATAGCCAAGATAAGGAAACAGCCCAAGTGTCCATGGATTGATGGATGGATAAAGAAGATGTGAGATAGATAGATAGATACATAGATAGATAGATAGATAGATAGTTAGAGATATATAAAATGGGTATTATTCAGGCATAAAAAGGAATTAAATCTTGTCATTTGCAAAGATATGGATGGAACTAGAGAGTATAATGCCAAGCAAAATAAGTCAGTCAGAGAAGGACAAATGCCATATGATTTAACTCATATGTGGAATTTAAGACACAAAATAAATAAGCAAAGGGAAAAAAAGAGAGAGAAAAAAAGAAATAGACTCTTAGCTATATAGAACATCTGATGGTTACTAGAAGGGAAGTAAGTGGGGGATGGATGAATAGATGATGGGGATTAAGGAGTGCACTTGTCATAATGAGCACTGGTTGATGTACGGAAGTGTTGAATACTATAATATACACCTGAAACTAATATAACACTGTATATTAACTACCTAGAATTAAAATAATAAATTTGAATGAATATATATCTATATATACCTATATATATCTATATATATAGATATATACACACTTGTGTTGTTTGTAAGTTACCTACAGTATGATATTTTGCTACATAGTCCAAACACACTAAGACATTGGACTATGAGGGAATAAAAATACAGGGAATAAATTTACAATTTATAATAACCGGGTTTAAAAATTATTGAAATAAAAAGTCATTCTCTATTTTAAAATAAATTTTCTTTTAACATATCAATCATTATATTTAAAAGTGTGCCATAGTTTTAAAAGTGGCACTTTCTATAGAAGCATAAAGAGGCAAAGAAAAATGGTAAGATCAAAAGATAGTGAAGATTCAGCATTTAGACTCCTGTTAATCTACTGAAAATCATGTTGCATTGTTTCAAGATTTTGCATAAAATGTTCTAGAGTCAAACTAAAAACAAACTAAGTAACAAAAAGTATTTTTATTTTCTTTTAAATTGTTTATGAATAAAAGATACAATGTCCTCTGTTGCTACATTCCTGACATAAATACTGTCACTAACAGCAAGGTCTATTAAACTCTAGATAAGAAAAAAGGAATTCACATGAAGCTGTATGAGTAAATATACTAGTTTGATGGAACAAAAATTTTATATTGAATTCACAATTCTCTTTTTTTTAAGCTTTCTTTGAGGAGAAAAAAAGCATGATTTATATTTGGCCTTGTGTCTTCTCTTGTTCCCATAGTTATCTGGTTCTTCAACAATTCTCTCCTTTAGAACATTTTCTAAATGGTATGTTCAAACCAATCAATATAATTATATCCAGAGATTCTAATTTGGTTGAGTGATATTTTGAATTGGGGCTCGTGGGTGGCTCAGTTGGTTGAGCGTCCGACTTTGGCTCAGGTCATGATCTCGCGGTCTGTGAGTTCAAGCCCCGTGTCGGGCTCTGTGCTGACAGGTCGGAGCCTGGAGCCTGCTTCAGAGTCTGTGCCTCCCTCTCTCTCTGCCCCAACCCACTCACATTCTGTCTCTGTCTCTCTCAAAAGTAAATAAACATAAAAAAAAATTTAAAAAGTGATGTTTTGAATACTTATTTTTAAAAAACAAATTCATTTGTTTCATAATATTCCTCTTTTTAGCATTTTTTAACTTTGCATTTTTAATGTGTGTGCACAGTCTGATTGGCATCTAAAATGCCTGCTTTTATTCTGTTATATTTGTAACCACAACATTCCCCCAAATATCTCAGTTTTATAAAATTTGTGACTAGGAACTTCTGAAAAACACAGAGGTCAAACTTGTGATTAAGATGTAAGTTGGGGTGCCTGGGTGGCTCAGTTGGTTAAGCATCCAGACTCTTGATCTCGGCTCAGGTCAGGATCTTGCAGTTGGTGAGATTGAGCCCTGTATCATGGCACTGTGCTGACAACACGGAGCGTGCTTGGAATTGTCTCTCTCTCTCTCTCTCTCTCTCTCTCTCTCTCCCCCCTCTCTCTCTCCCTCTCTCTCTCTCTCTCCCTGTCTCTCTCTCTCTCCCTCTCATTCTGGCTCTATCTCTCTCTCAAAATTAATAATAAAACATTTAATTTAAAAAAAGATATAAGATAGTTTGAGGCAACTCTGTTGTATGATACACACAGAGATGACAAAGAGAACATTGGAAACATTTAACTTTACTCACATAAAAAGCTAAATATCAGCATGCACCTGAAACTGAATGAATTGTTTCACACAAATGAGCCATGGGGAGTGCTGATACTGCAGAACTGCTTGGCTCTATGTCCAGTGAGAAACAGAGGTGCCCAGAAGTTCAGTTCCTGAAGGATAAAGTAGACCAAAAAGTTGGTCCTTTGTAGGGTAGAAGGCCAAAGTCAGACTGAAAGGAAAGCATATCTCCTAAAAAAAAAAAAAAAAAAAAAAAAAAAAAAAAAAAAAAAAAAAAAAAAGGTCTGAGAAGGACTCATGAAAGGAAGAAAAGCAGTGGCCAGCCATTTTGGGGGGCACTGGCCTGTAAGAGGGCATGGCATCAGAAGAAAAAGTATACATATAAATAAGCAATCAATAACTAAATGTGTAATGTGCCTTGTTGCTGTTTCCAAATTCCCACATTCACAGATATAAAGAAGGCCCAAATCATCGATAAAAAATGTAGATCTGTCATGCAGTCCCCCCAAAAATGCTAGAGACAGCACAACCCACTTGATAAGTTAGGGGTGAAAATGGTTGGATTCAGTAATAAGGGGAGCCTTCCTCAAAAAATATCTAGCAAGCAAAAATCTCCAATGACCCAAAGAAACAACAAAGAAAACAGTTTAATCTAAATGAATTTAAATAGTCTGAAAAAAATACCTTAAACAAACATGTTTAGAATGCTTACAGAATAAGTAGATACTACACATAAAAATGAAAAAGACAATAAGAGAGTATTGTGACCAACTTTATGATTACACATTTGATGACTTAGGTGAACGACACCAAAGTCTTTAAGTCACAAACTACCGATGGTCACTCAGAGGAAATAGATGAAATCAAGCACATGTCCCTGCAAACACATATGCATGCAAATGCTCACAGTGACTCTGTGATCACCAAAACTTAGAACAACATTTGTCTGTCACCTGGTTAATGGATTACTTAAGTGTGGCATGTTTATACAATAGAATATAATTCTGCAATGAAGAAACAAAATACTGATATAGGTAGCAAAGTGGGTGAATCTCAAATGCATTATGCCAAGTGATAAAGCCAAATTCATATACTACATCCAATTCAACTTATATGACATTCTAGAAAAGCAAAATCAAAGGACAGAAAATACATCAGTGGTTCTCAGGGGGTGGTGATGGTGACAATGGATTGATTACAGAAGGGCACAGGGACATTTCTGGAGTGATGAGAATGTTCTATATCTTGATTGCAATGGTGGTTACACAATTGCCTAATTGTTCTGGTTAGGACTTCTGGATTGCAATGGTGAAAGCAGTCATTCTTATTTCGTTTCTGATCTTGAGGAGAAAGCTTTTAATCTTTCACCATTGAATATGATGGTGGATGTGGGTTTTGGTAAATTGCTTTAAGTAAATTGTCTTCTATTTCTAGTTTACTGAGTTTTTTTTTTTTTTTATCATAAAAGAGTGTTGAATATTGCCAAATTCTTTTTACATCTATTGAACTGATCCTATGTGATCATTCTTTCTTTCATTCTATCAGTGTGATGCATAGCACTGATTTCTTATGTTGAACCCATCTTGCACATCTGAAATAAATGCCACTTGGTTATAATAATATTATTATTTCAGTGTGCTGTTTGATTTAATTTGTTGGAGAGAGAGACAGAATCCCAAGCAGGCTCCACACTGTCAGCACAGAGCCCCATGCAGGCTCGACTCCGTGAACTGTGCGATTATTACCTGAGTGAAATCAAGAGTCAGAGCTTAACCGACTGAGTCACCCAGACGCCCCTCAATAATTCTTCTTCTTCTTCTCCTTCTTCTCCTTCTTCTTCTTCTTCTTCTTCTTCTTCTTCTTCTTCTTCTTCTCCTTCTCCTTCTCCTCCTTCTCCTCCTCCTCCTCCTTCCCCTTCCCCTTCCCCTTCTCCTCCTCCTCTTCCTCCTCCTCCTTCTTCTTCTCCTCCTCCTCCTCCTTCTTCTTCTTCTCCTCCTCCTCCTCCTCCTCCTCCTCCTCCTCCTCCTCCTCCTTCTCCTCCTCCTCCTCCTCCTCCTCCTCCTCCTCCTCCTCCTTCTTTAAATATAATTTGTTGTCAAGTTGGCGCAGTGTGCTCTGGTTTGGGAGGTAGCTTCCCGTGATTCATCACTTACATACAATACCCAGTGCTCATCCCAACAAGTGCCCCCCTCAATTCTTTAAATGCTTGGTAGAATTTACCAGTGAAGCTATCTGGTCCTGGAATTTCTTTATTTTTGCTTTTTTTTAAAAATTCAACAGTTTATTATAATGTTTCTAGGAATGGATCTCTTGGACTATATTCTGTTTCTTCATTGTGATTCTTGGCTATATGGATTCATGTCTTCATCAAATGTAGGAAGTTTTGAGTTATTAGTTTTACTACATGTTTTTTCTGCCCATTTCTCAATTTCCTCTCCTTTCGAGACTTTCACACTATGTATTTTTCTATTCTTGATGGTGTCCCTCACGTCCCTTAGATTCTGTTCATTTTTCCTCATCCTTTTTTTCTCATCAGTCCTCAGACTGGATCATTTCCAATGCATTATCTTGAATTTCACTGATTTTTTTTTCTTTTGGATGCTAAAATCTGACATTGAATTTCTATAATGAATTTTTCATTTCAGTATTTGAGTAAAAGAAGATGGACACAAAAGAATATATACTTCATGGTTCTTTTCTTTTTAGCTAAAGCTTTTAAATGGGCAAAACTAATGAGGGGTTTTCCTCTAAGATAATAAATTTTTTTAACATTTATTTTATTGACAGACAGAGAGGCACAGAATGTGAGCAGGGGAGAGGCAGAGAGAGGGGGACACCCAGAATCCAAAGCAGGCTCCAGGCTCTGAGCTGTCAGTACAGAGCCCTATGCAGGGCTCAAACTCACAAACCATGAGATCATGACCTGAGCTGAAGTCAGACATTTAACCGACTGAGCCATCCAGGCACACCAGTCTCCTGAGATAATAAAATACAACAACTAAACAACAGTAAGGCAAGATTTTCTTTTCTTAACATAAAAGTCAGGAGGGTGATAACTTTTATGGGGCAGAAATGAGCTTATTATAAGGAAGCCAAATATTCTGAAGTGCCAGCAATACTATATTTCTCCATTTTGGTGGTAATTATGTGACCACTCACTGTATATTAAGAAATTAAATTGCACATTTCTACTTCATGGGTCTTTTAACACACACATTGTACTTCAAAACTCTAAAAAAAATATGTTAGAAATTTTATCGCTAAGAACTGTGGATGATTTTTCCCATATACATAGTTGAAGGACAAACAAATATATTAGCTCAAATGTGAAAAGTGGGAAAATGTTATCAGCATGAATGAGGAAAGTGAAATTAAATGAGGTGCTTGACTCCTCTCAAAACATGTTAAATAAATTCATATTTAGCTTCAGAAATCACTGTCCTTTCAGTCTCACTGAGTTGATTTTTAAAGACAGATGAGCTATGAACAGCTGGTCCATTTTCCTTTGTATAGATTTTTCACTAGAAAGATCTTCATTTCCATTACATCAGTTAATAGACTACCATATCAGACACTGATGCTCACTTTCCTCTCTTGATAACATTTCTGTGATTTACATTTCCTTTTATTGAAGTTTATTATTCATGAACTGTGGTTTCTTCCAAAGCTGATTCTCATCAAACATGACCTTTCATGTTTTTCTGTTGTAATGTAATACAACTTACTTGGTGGATGATTAAAGTTCATGTCAATCACAAATCTACTCACCATATCTATTTTATGCAGTCATCAATGAGGAGACACATATTTCATTTTAAATATAAAGTAATCTGTCTCGTGTATTCAAGGAAAGATGTCATTCTCTGTCTTTTTTGCAATGCTTTTCTTTTTTCATTTTTTTTTTAAATTTGAGACTACAGATGGTGACTATCTACAGTTCCAGGTCTGTGGTGGTTTTTGAGCCAATTATGCCATAAGCAAGAAGAGTAAAAGGAGCCCTATGTCCATCAGGCCTGACATAAGTTCCCCAAATACATATCTTGGTAGCAATCATGACTGTTTTTCTTTAACTTTAGAAATAATCCATGAATTTTAGCACTTGTTGAGAATGGATGATTCAAGTTTCAACAAGTCATGTTCGTATCAGTCTTAAATCTCCTTTACAGTATAATAAGTCACTCTGCCTAGTCCCATCAGAAACTGGTCACTCTGAATCATGTTCCCTGATTAGGACCATGGAATCTGCCCAGCTACTGTCAATACCACCCTCCTTTAAAAAGGCTGAGTTGGGGCACCTGGTTAAGTGTCCCATGTCTAATGCTCAGGTCATGATCTCACGGTTCATGAGTTCCAGCCCCACATCCAGCTACAGCCCCCCATCTGGTTCTCTGCTCTCAGCATGGAACCTGCCTCAGATCTTCTGTATCCCTCTTTCTTTGTCCCTCCCCGCCTTCAAAAATAAATTTAAAAATTTAAAAATATATTTTAAAAAAGGCTGAGTCATGGGGCGCCTGGGTGGCTCAGTCCGTTATGCATGGGACTCTTGGTTTCGACTCAGGGCATGATCTCACCACAGGTGGTGAGATGAAGGCTGACCTTGGGCTCCGTGCTGGGAGTGGAGCCTGTGCTTATGACTCTCTCTCCCCCCACCCCTCTCCCAATCATTTTCTCTCTCTCTCTCAATAAATTAATAAATAAATAAATTAATTTAAATTAAATTAAATTAAATTAAAAGACCAAGTCATATTGTCCCTACATTCCATTCTCTTCTGGAAGCCCTGCTGTTTATAACCAGTCTCTCAAGAATGATCACCTTTTACTCAACTCTCAACAATCATTGGCTATTTAAATATTCCACCATTCTGTTCCATCTCTGATGTTGTACCAGTTACTGCTGAATATTGCCAGACTAATGCCTATGTTTACCAAATTATTTGGACACTAGCTCAATCTGTGCAGCTCCTTTACTTTAGGGTATTAACTGAAACCCAGATAGTTCTTCTCATCTCTCATTCTACCCTAGTGAGTGCAGCTCTGAACTATGTTGTATTACTTCAATTTAATGGAAGCCCAATACAAAAAGGACCTCCAAAATGTCAAAAAAATACAACAAATGTTGAAAATTGAGGAAAACAATTTAAAAATGGACATGAGAAAAAAAATAAATTCAACGGTATGGATCTATGTAGCCAAAGACATAACCTGGATTAGTTTACATATATAAATTCTTCATGAAATCCCATATGGTCAAATTGGCAAACCCTTCTAGGTAGGCCAATATTGAATATGGAATTTCCAATTCTATACACAAAACTTTTGGGGAAAAAATACATACACTTATTTCTTTTCTTTGATGTAAATTTTTTCTTAAGTTGTCTTTTCAGTTTTTTAAATATTTAAAGTCTAATATTAAAAGTAAGATGATTCAAAAAAATCTATTAAATCAAGTGGCATTAAAATTCAAAGTGAAGTAATATTGTATCATATAATTCATATAATTATAGTAGACATTCTCATAGATGAAATATAAGAAATTCAATGGATGGATTCCCATTTTAGTTCTATGACTTGCTACACATACTCATATTTACTAATTGGATTGTATACCTTTGTCTATAGACTATATTTGATGTCTGCCATTTAAAGTTCACAATTAAGTGAAAACCATCTGTAATAGAGTTTATCAGGTGAAGAAAAATATAAGTGAAAAGATAGGCTTCTAGTTCATGGTATAAAGCTTCAGGTTAAGGATAAAATTCAATGATTGGTCTCACAGAGCTAACACCTAGCATATTAGATATCAGTTTAGGGCAGCAAAGTAATTCCAAATCCAAATATGCATTGAAATAGTTTCTGCACTTTTAGGATCATCTCAACTTGTCAAGCAATGACTGTCTGCCAGCAACGTGTTTTAAACTTGCAAACATAAATAAGTAGGCAAATTAAGTATGCACTTAAATAAATAATAGATAAGGCTTTCCATTAACATATGAAGGGGTTGCTGACTTATTTGTTTTACTAACAAAACTGTACCCAAAAATAAAATTCTTTTTTTTTTTTTTTAATTTTTTTTTTCAACGTTTTTTATTTATTTTTGGGACAGAGAGAGACAGAGCATGAACGGGGGAGGGGCAGAGAGAGAGGGAGACACAGAATCGGAAACAGGCTCCAGGCTCCGAGCCATCAGCCCAGAGCCTGACGCGGGGCTCAAACTCACGGACCGCGAGATCGTGACCTGGCTGAAGTCGGACGCTTAACCGACTGCGCCACCCAGGCGCCCCTAAAATTCTTCTCATAGTCTTCATCCTATGTGATGTTATTTTGACCCCGCCTTTACAATATGCATAGAGATTAGTATTACGTTATGTTTAAACTTTTTATATACAAGTTATATATGGAGACATTTTTAAAGCAGCAGAGTACAGATGTCTGTTTGAAGGCACATAGTGGAAATTTTCCAGGAAAAATCTTGACAGGAGATTTAATCTAGGGAGTGGTTAGTATGTAATGGAACCCTGTAAACTATGTGGGAATCCAAAGGACAGATGGCTGGTGAATGAGGGTGCACTTTCTCCAAACAGTAAGAATTGAAAACCAAAGGCCACATGCTAATGTAAATAACGATATTAAAACTGTGAAGACTTACATGGAAATAATTTAAATGTCTTGAGAGCCTGGAATTTTCCATTACTTATGGCAATAAATGCTCTCTCTCTTAAATGTGCACACTAGTTAGTGGTAAAATTTGCTGGGAAAAATTTTGCCACACAACAAGTTCTATCTGTGGGTTATTTTCCTTTGGTATGTTGTTTTATTCTGAACATTTTCACATAGAATCTTGCTTCTATCATAAAATTCAAATGATTAAAATCAAATGGTTTTTCTCCCCTAAAATAGCACTGCACTGACTCCTTTGTTCAGTTTTCTTCCCATTCAGTTTCAGCCCCTTGGAGTCAGTTTTACCTCTTTTTCATACTATCAATATAGTCCTCAGCACCTTTTATTTTTCCTGCCCATCTCTCTTAATGACTTTCTCCTTCCATTTCTACTACTACCTTCCTTGTTTAGATGTATATTATGTAATTCCTGGATCCACAGTGAAAGCCTCCACCTGAACTTGCATAATCTAAGCTCTGCACTTTCCAATTCAGACTTCCCTTTCTGGTGTCATCGTTTTCCCTAGAAAATCTGTTTTAACTTTCCACCTGTGTTCATCTAGCAATGTTCTAGGATCCTTCAGCTCCCAGGCACATACTACCTTATCCATGATGACAGAGACCCACAATCTGAAGAGATCTTTTGATCCTCTAAAATGATAAGCACATACCAGTGGAACATTAATCTGCACTACCTTTTATACTTAGTTATGAACATGTCTCAACTTTCTTACAGATGAAGTTTCAGGATAGCTGAGACTATGACATACATTTTCTCATCCATCCTTAGTTCTTTGCATCATATCTATTATAATCAAATACTCACTTGAGTATGTTTTGAATAATTTAACAAATTATGAAAAATACATATTATTGACTTCCGGAAAAATTGGTGTGAAGGAAATAACAGGTGCGTTGGTGTCATAGGAAGGTGACATTATTAATTTTATGCAATGGATTTTATAGTTAACTAATAAAATGTACAAATGTAGGCAAAAAGAAATACTAAAGCTTTAAGAAAAACTTTTTCCTTTCTTTTCCTTTCCTTTCCTTTCCTTTCCTTTCCTTTCCTTTCCTACCTTTTATAATAGCAGGGAACCTAGTCTATATAATTCAGATAAATGTGATTCATCTCTAGACATTCTTCTTTGGTGTGCATGTCATATAAATATAGCCTTCAACAAGAGGAGAGACCCTATCACATTTCTTGACTAATTAGCGATCATTAACCAACCTGGTATTTAATGTTTTAAGTGCTCCATTCTTTTTTCTGTGCTTTTGATGATTCATAGAATTTTCGCCAGCTTTTAGTGTTTAATGTAAAGACAATTATAGTTAAAATTAAAGTACCCTGCAGGGAGCATTATACTAGTTTGTATTCCTTTATCCCCTTATATGTATATGCAACAGTATTTTATATAGCCATACTAAGATGGCCTTGATCTCTCTCTTCTCTATTTATTTCTCCAACAACTGAAACCTGACTTCTACCATTATTTCATTGAAATCACTTTTTCTCAAGTTATCTATAATCTTCTAAGTATTAATTTCAGTAGTCATTTTTAATGCCTTTTTGTGTCCCAATTTGATGCTGGTGATTTAATGTCAACTTTTTCTAGTGCCTTCTACTTTTCTGACCACTGAATTTCACTCTCTTTTATGAACTACTCCTTCTTAGTTCAATTTTTAACTGTGACACTCTCTAGCTTTCTTAACCTAACACTTGTGGTTTCAATTATATTGTAGAAGCTGATTACTCCCAAATATACATCAATTTACAAAAATATTCTTTCCTCTTCAGTCCTGCATTTCTGATTTTCTCTTGAACATTTCCACCTAGATGTCTCCAAAACCCCATAACACTTCATAATTCCAGAAGTTATTCCATCAGTTTTTACCAGAAAACATGAGAAATCATGTAACGTTCATGGAAAGATCGCTATTCTACATGCCTTGGGATAGATGACTGGAATTGTTATTTCCACTTCCTCAAATGCCAGTGCTTAAACACTATCCTAAACCTAACTTTCTTCAGTACCTACATCAATGTAGACAAAAATGTTTGTCAACTATACTTCTAAACAGCTCTCAAATCCATACCAACTGCTTAGTTCTAGGCTATGTGATTTTTTTGCCTCGGTTATTTCAATATTCATCTCCTTTCTTGCCCTATTCCTTTTTCTTTTTCCAATTCTTCACTCTGTAACCAGAGTGACATTTCTAAATTGAAATCTAGTCAGTCCTTTGCTTAAAATTTATTAATGTCTCCTCATCATCTTCAGTGTAAAATCCTAAGTGACCAATAAAGGATTCCATGATTCATATCCCCCAGTGACCTTTCTGTTTCTTGTGTCTGCCTTGGACCCTATGTACTAGCCAGGCTGAACTATCTTAAAATCCCTAATGAGTCCCTTATGTTTTTGTTCTGTTCTTTCTTTGCCAGTTAAGTTCCTCTTGGCCTCTGCTTTCATACTGCCTCCACTTGAAAGGTTTCTACTCATCTGTCAAATACCAGCTCAAGAATAATCCTTCAAAAGTTCTCCTGAAATCTCGATATTTACATTATAATTAGCTCTTATTTCTACCTCAGTGAGATCTTATATCATATTGTGTTGCACTGCAGTTTGTTGTTTTAAAATTTATTTCCCATCACTCTCCTACAGGCTCCCAGGAATAGTGACCATTTCAGGAAAATTAGTAAAGTTCAGTTTTTGTTGAATAATATGACTGTCTAAATATAGGTTTGTTCCATTGATCTGTGGTCTGACTGGTGTAGAAAAAATAGTGAGTGATTTGTCATTGGGCAGAGACATGCAATATGTTCATCCAATCATTTTATTTTCCTTCCATTCTCCAGATTCCTAACATCTAAGATTCCTAGTGTCTTTAAATTCAGTCTGCCCAGGGGCACCTGGGTGGCTCAGTCAGTTAAGTGTCTGACTCTTGATTTCAACTCAGGTCATGATTTCATGGTTTGTGCGATCCATGCTGACAGGGCAGAGCCTGCTTGGGAGTCTCTCTCTCCCTCTTTCTCTACCCCTTCCCCACTTTTTCTCTGTCAATCAAAATAAATAAATAAACTTTAAAAAAATAAATTAAATTTGTCCAATAGAATGTGGAGCATCAGCAATGTGACAGGACACCTGAAATCTCCTGGTTGGTCTGTAGCTTACTCTTTCTTTTCCTGTTAGCAACTGAATGCAGATTGTCAAATCAAGAATTCTGAGGTCCTGGAAATGACACTGGATGCCTGTAGAACCAGAAAGTGAAAAAAAAGGTTATTGCAAAGGTGCATCTAGAATCCAAAGGTGCATCTAGAACAGTCATTAATTTATACAAAATGTGTTGCTTGCAGACTATTGGTTTGCAGAGAGTTCAATATTGCTTTTGATTTCCTTTACCTCCTGAGCAAGAATGAAATAATTCAATCAAATCCAGGTATATTCATTGTACAATCATGTAACTTTGGGTGGAGCTCTGTGCTCAAAGAAGGTGGATTTCAATGTATCTGTTTCTGCAGGCTTGGTTGTTTTGTTTTGTGTGTTCGTTTTACTTCTTTTTCTCTGGAATCCATTTCTGGTGACAAGCCTTCTTGGCATGTAAGTCTTATTCATCACCGGTAGTGAAAGAAATTTGGAAATCTCTCTAACATTGCCCCCTGTCCCCTAAAAAAATCAAGTAGAAGACAGGGGAAACTTAGAAGAAAGAAAGAATGGAGTGAATACTTAAAGTAGTCTATTATAAAGATATTTCCTTCCCACATTAGGTTCACTTTTTTATGCCAATAGGGTCATAAAGCATTCCAGAAAACTCCCAAAGCAATTCTCCATTTGCTGTGACTACAGACTGTAGGCTTCTGCTGGCTTTTGCAAAAGAAATCAGTGGTAGGCCCATGTGTGGCAGCTATTACTACAGAAGGCTGAAGGGTCTTGTAATAGAGTGATTCCACATGAAGAATCTATTTGGCACTTTTCCCTTATGAATCTGTGGAAGTAACACGCAGCTGGTCAGAGTCAGGAATCCTCAGTCTGGCTCAACATCTTCTAACATGATTAATGAGGACCTCAAAGCAAATTTTAATTTATTCATGAATTTGTATTTTTTCGTATACTTAACTCTAAAGGCAAAATTTCTGAACAAGTCTAATTAGAAACAAGAAAGAAAAAGAATGCTAGCAACTCAGAACTCTATGTTCACACAGGTCTGAGAGAATTGACAACAGTGTACTTAATTTTCTTTTCCTTTCAAGTCACCACTGTTATAAGAAGGGCAGGTTAGGAATTAATACTGTGATTTGGGAAAATATGGAAAAGAAAATGTGGGTGTATTTTACATAACAGAACATGGAATATATATTGTATTAAAAGTCAGTATGCTGAAACTGTAACGGGACCAAGGTTCACACAGAGTTGTGATACTGAGACTTTTCTTTCTGGGAAGCAACTTCATTTGTGCCGGCACGGGCTCTGTTGGGTTCATATCCGAAAACCTGAGCCCTGAGTGCACGGCAGTGTGGACCTTTATAAATTTTCTACTTCTTTGTCTCCCATACATGGTAACACACAGACATACAGTCTGATTGGGTGGTCTCATGTTCCAGTGTTGTGAGGGATGTCATGTACAGACATACAGAGTCATGAAGAATGTCACATATGCAGGTTGCCTTCTTTTATCTAGAGTTTTTTTTTATTTTTATTTTTTCCTATCACCACATTCCTTAGGGAGGGGACTCTACCACAAAACCTGTGAATTAAATTAACATTTATGAGAAAAAAAAACCCAGAGGTTGTAAAATGAAGGTTTATCATTCATAAGGAAAATTCCTATTCTCACCTACCCTTCAAAAGGTATCAGGGTTACAAAAGCATCCTTTAGAAAATGGTGCCAACATAAACTATTTTGCACTGCATTGCTGAATTGCTGCTTTCCGGTTATCTCTACATATCTTGTAATGTTGTCCTTTTGGAAAAACCTTCCCCACTTCCTTGTTCAATGCTCAGTTCTCCTCACCTGTGTACTACTCAAGGGCAATTCATCACTTGCTTGGCTTTTCCTCTAGTGCGGCTACAATAAACTGACCCACGCCTCCAATTCTTTAGCTTAGACTCCTGGTGATTGGAATTCTGATAATCCACAAGAAATTCCTACACCCTTTATACAAAGCCAACATATACACATCTAATTTTTTTTAATAGTTTTTCTCGAAAATGGCATTTCTTCATACCTTTCTACTATAATATTTCCTGGCTCATAGTTATGGTAGAGAGAAAAAAAATCTGGATATGATGAAAAAAACCAGTAAATCCATGATTGAAAATAAAAGTTTTTTGAGCTTCACATTTCTTAGCTTACATCCTTTCCATTCAACAGGTATATTTTTAGTAACTATCATTTGCCAAGCATAGTCTTAAGACGGGGGTGGGGGGTGGTGGGGGGGGGGGGAGGAAAACAAGGCACAGTTTCCTGAGCTGAGCTATTGCAAAAATAAATACATTGTAATGTGATCTTTGCAGCAGTAAAAGCATCTATGTGTCACAGAAAGAGCACGGAATTTAAACTAAGGCTTTCAGGGAGCTGTAATCATTAGGGAAGTATCACAAAAGTAGAGATTCTTGAGTAGAATTGTGAGGTCAGTGGGAGTGCCTAGATTTACATAAATTAGGAATTCCAGGGATAGCAGTAACATATGTCAATATCAGCATGTGGATGACTCTTTAGCATCAGTATGTTAGGATGACCTAACATACACTGGGTCAAATGGACTTACAAAATATTTTATTCTTTATAATTCACATATTCTATCATCAAACCTACTTTGCATTAGACATAAGATGATTCCATTCCCAATAATCGTCACTACCACCTCTTTCATCCAAGTTCAGAGGGCATACCTTGCTGTATGGATACATCCTGATACATGCTTGTATCTATATTGGAAGCAGAAATCATCTCCTATATCTTTTCTGTTCTCCGTAAGCTGATCTTAGGACCCTACATGAGATATTAGAGCCATATGGCAAGAAGTGTTAAAACCCCAAAATGACAGGTCAAAAACTTCCCCAGTAGGCTTGGCAAACACCTGCTCTAACAGGTGATAACAAAGTGACCAGATTTCTGAACAGCTTATTTGCTTCTTACTCTATACTAAAGAATGTGGCTGAATTAATATTGTCAATGACCTTTATATGTTTCTCTTTATTAGCCATCCAGATATTTGGTAGCTATTTAGAATCAATTAAGAATAGGCACCACACAAGAAACAATTGTTTCTAGATATTTTTCTAATTAACGGCAGAAGTTTTGAAAGTATGACCCTATTTAAAGGCCCCTAGAATACATGCTCTATAAGACAATTTCCATAGCTTCCCACATTCCTGGGTATGATTCATGTATAATATTGTATCAATATAAAGTAGTATGTAGAAAAAGCCAAATAATTCATGGTTCCTCTACTATTTCCAATAGAAAACAATGAGCTAGACAATCTCTATAAAAAGCGACAAATTATAGATCAAATTTTATAGGAGCAAAAAGACACTTGGAAACTCCCTCTTTAAAGTATGTTATCTCTCTTTCATTAAAAAAAAAGAAGAGCAGAATGATAATTACTCAGTAAAGAACTGTATATTCTTAATTGCTTAATAGAGAGTTCCATCCTTGGTAGAAGGTTTGGACAGAATTTATGCAAGGCCCTCTCTATTTACATTTCTGAGTATCATTTGATGTTAAAAATAGAAAAATAAAGTTACATAATTGTTATTTTATAGGTATGAACTGTATCACTGGACTGGGCCCTTAGAAATCATATTCAGTTTTTACTCCTTACAAAATATAGAGATGCTCAAAGTCACTTGCCGAGATTAATTTAGAGTAAGAAAGTTCTAAAATAAATATTGGTGAGGACACAAACAAATCTTCAAAGCTGTCTTGGTTCAAAGCATATTTTCATGAAACTATAAATTGTTTTGCATGAAAGTGATTTTTGAAATTAATGTAACGGATTCGTTCATGATTGAAAGGAAATAGGTGAGCAAGAAAGCTTTAAATAAAACTTATTAAAGTGTGTTCATTGTAGATTCATGACATTGAGTAGTTACCACATTATTTAAAATAAAAACAACTATTAAAATCATGCAATTAAAAAATCCAATTTGAGGGGCGCCTGGGTGGCTCAGTCGGTTAAGCGTCCGACTTCGGCTCAGGTCATGATCTCTCAGTCTGTGAGTTCGACCCGCATCGGGCTCTGTGCTGACAGCTCAGAGCCTGAAGCCTGTTTCAGATTCTGTGTCTCCCTCTCTCTGACCCTCCCCCGTTCATGCTCTGTCTCTCTCTGTCTCAAAAAAAAAATAAATAAATAAACGTTAAAAAAAAATTAAAAAAAAAATCCAATTTGATTGAATAATAAATCTAATGGAATAAAAGTCCTAAAATATAACCTTAATTTAGAATATAAGGACAAAGGTAAAGGTGGAGAATACAAAATACAAGTACACAAATGATCATTTGGATTATTTTTCAGAAAATATTCAACATTCCCTGACACTGTGAGTACAGTATATCTCCTTCTTGCATTAATGTTGGGTTTGGCTATGTAACTTATGTTGACTAATGGAATATAATGATGTTATTACGAGCAAAGACTTGGCTTGGGTCTTATGAGCTGATGATCTGTCATGAGAGAAATATGCCCCAGATAATGTAGGCCTCAAAATGGGGCACATAAAACAGACCACAATCCCTGTAGCTGATGGTTCCAGGAAGATGAGATAAATATGGAACTAACCTGAATCTATATCTGCAGCCTGGAGGCTGGGACCCAGAATCTGGAGCCTTGAGTCTGATCTCACCCAACCAATTTGCAGCCAGCTCTCACACCCATGAGCATGAGAATAAATGATTGTTCTTTTAACTTAAAATAATTTGTCTCTTAAGAGCTAAAAAGAAAAAGAACAAAGCTAGCAAGAAAATAAAGAACTGGGATCTCAAGCATATTTTTTTTATATTTTTACAATCATTTTTTACAATCCATTATATTTATGCTTCTTCACTGTGACTCTTCTGCACTTGGTAGTTAAAAAAAATAATATCTAAGTATTGTTGTTCATCAATGTGCTACTTCAGGGAAACTTGATTTTAGATGAAGGGGTAGAGAATAGTTACCGGATGCTAAGGGTTATGCATAATGACCTCCTATTCTTCAATAATAGTTTGTAAGTTCACAAAGACTGATACATCCTAATATTTTAAAGATCTTCAGGATTGGTACTAATATTTATAAATAACTAAGTTAAAAATTGTTTCTGAGGGGTGCCTGCGTGGCTCAGTCGGTTAAATGTCTGGCTTCGGCTCAGGTCATGATCTCACTGTTCACGGGTTCAAGCCCCCCCATGGGGCTCTGTGCTGACAGCTCAGAGCCTGGAGCCTGCTTCAGGTTACATGTCTCCCTCTCTCTCTGCCCCTCCCCTGCTCACACTCTGTCTCTCTTTCTCAAAAATAAATAATAAAAACATTTTTAAAAATTAAAAAATAAACTTTGGAGAATGAGCGACAGAAAGAATAAAAACATTAGAAATGAAAGTGTCAATGGCTGAATTAGACATGTGTAGTTGCATATAAAAATCTACCATTGGTTTGCAGTTCGATGGCAATTCTGTTTTTGTTTTCAGACATAATTGTGCCATATAACACACTGAATGTGATGGTCAGTGAAGTACTATATAAATTCACTTGTCAAGAAACAGTGTACTTTCTTCCTAAATTAATGAAGATTTCCAGGTAAAATATGAAGAGGAGAAATGTCGTATAGCTATCTTGTAATAAAATCCAAAGAGATTTGTTTGTCTTCTACACACAGTGCCTTATATTTTGCTATAGCCTGTAATTAAATCCAGAGGGAATTGATTGTAATTCTGTGTGATAACCCATCTTTCAATGTTTCCACATAAATTTGGGGAATGTATTGGTATTTGCTAATTGGTCTCTGTGGGAAATATAGAAGTGCATTTTGAAGCTGTTTGCTTTCATTTTACTATGAGTTTTGTTTGACATATAGTTAATATGTGCAACAAGAGATGGGTATCTAAGCATATGTAAACTCATGCCCATAATCCATATAATACATTGTGTTACATGAGGCCTGTCTTGAGTCAGTTCTTTGGAACACAGATTAAACTCTTTCAGAAACAAAACAGTATCTTCAAAGATTAGGTTTCAAGACAAGATTGAAAAATAACTATCTCAACTCTAAAACTAATTTAAATCCTCTTTGGAATAAAGCAGAGTATATTAAATAAATAACAAAACAAATAAGTCCTAATGTAATTGATTTCTAGACTATATATTAACAATATTAGCAAGGAAAAATAATTTCAGGTTGTTTTCCAGGAATTTAATTACCTATACTCTACTCCAGGCATAAATAAAATGGACTGTTTTTTGAGAAGAGGAAAATAACATAAACATGGTAGTGAATTATATACATTTAAAGTGTATTAAAGAAAATAGAAGTTTCCTGTTGAAGGACAAGAGTGAGATTCATGTTTGGCGTGGTCTTGTTGTATGGCAGAATGTTAATGTTATAAATCAGAGTGACAGAGTGATTGATAGTGGTGATAAGATGTGTGTGTGTGTGTGTGTGTGTGTGTGTGTGTGTGTATACAGCCATTGTATATATACATACATACAGAATGTAAGATGTATATATACGCAAAATATATATGATTTATTTTTTACATATATTAATTTTTTTCAGTGAGGGTACACAAAAATAAGATTAGTGGCAAAGGACATGATTTGGGACATGCTGTTTAGTAGCAGGATATACTGACCACCAGCACTAACAACAAAATCTGTCTGTTTGCAGTGGTTGTAAGTTAGAGCTCAAGAGTAAATACGAGTAAAGAAGAAAACTATTGGGAGCCATAAAGTAGGCAGTAATTTCAGAGACTGCAAGAGTGAGGAAAAATGACCAATCCCCAGAAGTAGAAGCTGGAGAAAGAACATCAGCTGAGAATTTCCCTCCATAATGCCCTCCAGTAAAAAAATTATTCTGGATTTTTTTTTTTTTATGTGTAGGTTAATGGCTTACTTTTTGTAGTTGAAGAAAGGTGATTCTCTTGGTAATATCAGCACAATATATTTTTACCACATGAATATATCTTTTTTTTTTAATTTTTTTAAAATGTTTTTATTTATTTTTGAGACAGAGAGAGACGGAGCATGAGCAGGGGAGGGGGAGAGAGAGAGGGAGACACAGAATCCGAAGCAGGCTCCAGGCTCTGAGCTGTCAGCACAGAGCCCGACGCGGGGCTCGAACTCACAGACCGTGAGATCATGACCTGAGCCGAAGTCGGACACTCAACCGACTGAGCCACCCAGGCGCCCCCACATGAATATATCTTAAAGTCAGTAGTTCAGATGAGTGAGTTGATGAGACTGTTTCCAATACTTAGGACAGTGTTTAAATCCATTATGCTCAAAAGATTATATGGATCATCAATAAACACAAAATGAAAATTTAATCTAATGAATATTCTGGGATACAAATAAGCAGATTAAACAATAAACCGATGTTCACCAGAGAATGAAATCTACAAATATTTATTGAGCCTGAGTTATGTACAAGTAACTGCAAGTGTTAAACCTATGTCAGCTTGGCTACTTTGGTCAACCATCGAGCCAACTATGAAATACTCTCTCTTGCCTTTCCAGGGATGTTTGAAGTATCTCAGTGTAGATGTGCACCAGACAGTGAGAACCAAGATCTCAGAGATTGGTGGCTGGCCAGGAAGTAGTTTCAAATGAAGGCAGTGTAAAAATCCAGAGCTGAGGACACAGTGAATCCTGAGGGGATATCAAGAGCCTCTGTGGCAAAACTTGATTTCAGTTTTCACACCCAGTTTACCAACTGGGCCTTGGTGACAACATCTAAAGTCACCATGTAATAAGCAATCTAAGCAGGACTAAGCAGGACTTTATTAATCTATCTTACTCACCACCATAGATCAAGGGACTGACACACAGAGGTTCCCTACAAATTTTTGTTGATTGAATGATACAGGGCCAGCGGGATAGATTCTAGAATAAGTACACAAGTAAAAACAAATGAAGGTAAGATGCTCTTTTGAACTATAATGGAGTTCTGCCCATAACTGCTTTAATTGGTAGGTGGCTCTCTGTTGCTTTGTTAGGAAGTTTCTATTTAAAGACAAAGTGTTCAATTGGGCAACAATATTTCTCCAGTTCCAGTTATAGTCCTGGCACTGCAGGGTAAGGAGGGGGAAGGACACACTGACTTTCAGTTGCCCTGGATTTCTAAGTCACTATCCAGGCTTGCTGCAGACCTAAATGCATGCTTATACAACCCTGGGAAAAACTGATCCATTTAAGAATAAACTTAATTTTATTGGATTATCGTTGAAGTCATGTTATATCTTTCAGGATGTATAATTTAGTACTTTAGATGTCATTTTACCACATTTAAATATAGTTAATTATAAAATGATACTTCGGGCCTCAATTTTTTAAGACCCTTTGCAATTTCACACTCTGGTAAATTTTGAATCTTAAAGATATCTAAAACTATCTTTAATGATCTGAAATATGGTCTTTATTTCAGTGGGAACAAAGCAGTAAATGTTTGGAACGCTGGTGTATTAGTTTCCTAAGTCTGCCATAACAAAGTGACACCAATTGGGTGGCTTAAAATAACAGAAATTTATTGTTTTCCAGCTCTGCAGGCCAGAAGTCTGAAAGCTAGGTTCTGGTGGTTTGCTGGCAATCTTTGGTGCACCTTGGCTTAAAGCTTCATGACTTCAATCTCTGCCTTTGCCATCACATGCCTTTCTCTCTGTGAGTCTCTTTTTTCCCAAAGCTATTTTCTTATAAGGACGCCAGTCATATTGGGTTAGGGGGTCATCTTACCTCACTATGACCTCCTCTCAATTAATTACATCTGCAATGACTCTCCTTGCAAGTAATGTTACATTCTGAGTTCCTGGGAGTTAGAACTTCAACATATCTCTTAGGGGAGATTATCAAACACTTTCTCAGACCTTTACACGGATTATCTTACAACCTTATGAGTTGAGTACTAGTTCTAGCTCTCATATATTAAAAAAAAAAACAAAACCCTGAGGAACAGAGTATAATTTGATCAAGTCTGCACATCTAGTAGTTTGTTGAAAAAGATACTCAGACTCAGTCTGTCTCCAAAGCCGGCTCTTTAGACACTACGCTTTATAGTTTTTGAAAAATACAGCAAACAGATGGTAAACGGAATTATTGTGATGGCTATTCCATAATGTATATAAATATTGAATCACTATGTTGTACAGCTGAAACTAAAACAATATTTTATGTCAATTATGTCAATTATTATTCAACAACAACCCAAAACTTCAAAAGGAAGAAGGAGAAGAAGGAGGAGGAGGAGAAGAGGAGGAGAAGAAAGAAAGAAAGAGGAAGAAAGAAAGAAAGAAAGAAAGAAAGAAAGAGGAAGAAAAAATACAGGGGGCCCAAGTTTGAATCTTGATCAGATTCCAGGCCTATTGGAACTGAATCAATTAAATGATAGGTCCTTTGGGTGTCAGTTTTTTATGAAGAGAATGAGAAGTTAGATTGGCAAAGGGGGTTGCTGTTATTGTAATATAAGTATCTGCCAAATATCCTTGGCCAGCACTAATGTACTCATGACCGAGAGGGTCTTCAGGAGAAAGCTGTATTATCTGCGTCATGCAGGACTCTGGAAAATACAGAATTGCCAACATCACACCTTCGTTCTGTTGGTTGTTTCTCAAAAAACAGACTATAAAACGGAGATTTGTACATACGTTGTGTATTAGGGTATATAATTGAGAGAGAGGAGGCTGATGAGGGGAGTTGAATACTTCTAAGGGACCGAGGAGAGCAGGTCTGGGGAAAGGAAGAGTTTGACTTCGCAAATTAACCCCACCCACCATTCATTTGGAGTGGGCTATCCCTGAGAATGGGCATAGCCTTGGGCCTGAGCCTTCCCTGCAGCCCAGAATTCAGCTATGGGTTATTATTGCCAGCCCTTCAGAAATGGGAGTTTTCAGGGATGCTGCCCTTGAAAGGGAAAACTGCAACGGGGCAAGTGAACCCGGCACAGGAGGAATGGGCTCTCTCCCTACAACTGCGAGGAGTACAATGCAGCACCCACATATGGTGACTTTGTAGGAAAAGGAGGAGTGCTTGGACACTCTCTGTATCATCTGCTACATGTAGGCAGAAACACAATCTTCATACTTCTCTGATCCTCACAATTCACAACTTAAGATTGCCACACTCCTTGAACTAAGGAAAAGGAGAAGCTTATTCCCTTATTTCAAAGGGATGTACCAGACGCAGCTTCAGAATTTGACTTCAGAAACTCTTCCATCAGAGGATAGTAGTCGTACTCCTCAAACCCTAAGATGGACCAGACTCTGCCTAGAAGGAATCATCCCTCCTTAGAGGATTCAACCACAGGATATTCTCCAGTAACTGCTCATTTTTTTTCTATTAGTTCTGATTTGGTAGGTCTGGCCAATACATAGATCCTAGGTGCATACTGAATCATGTGCCAAATTTTAGAGATGTTGTCTCATATTCATTAGCAGGCAAGAAAAAAACTATGTTTAAGAAACTCCAAATGTTACCAGTATAAGTCCTATCCCATAGGGCACTTATATGAAGAAACAGAACAGCTCTAGAGATGAAGAGCTTCATTAAGTAAGAAATCTAAGTGAACCAGTTGGCTTAATAGAAATCTATCCAAATTATATCTTTAAACATTTCCTTGTATGCAGTCTCTACCACTTGCAATATTTTGTTTTTACTTTTTTTTTTAACATGAAATTCTCTCAGGGCCCTCCAGGTTTGTCACTGTGCAGTTGTTTGCTCTCTCTTGTAAATGACTGTATACTTGATGCCAATGTTGAAAACCGATGACACAATCACTATTCTACCATAACTGAAAAAAGTCATTTAAAAATGGCAAGTTTATAAATAGAAAAAAGAAGCATCAGGAGAGATTGCCTTTGCCGTAGACAGAACCATTTTGATACAGGCTCTGAAAATAGGGGAAGGGATCAGGCATTATCTTCACATAGATCCAGACACATAGACAGACTTCATGTTGTTACTGACACATAGACAGAATTCATGTTGTTACTGAACTGGATCATCAGAAAGGAATTCTGATTGTTTATGCTTGTTAGATATAAACTCCCCTTGGAATTTCAAGAATATTATGAGTGAGAATAGGTAACGAATTACACAGGAAAAGAAAACATATTCATTTTGTGGATTTGTTTATCACTGAATTTCTGTGTTATATAAAATGTCTGTCAAATATTTTAATTTGTATGTATTTAAAAACTTAATATTCTTGATAAATGGGGGGTTTGCTTCTTATAGATATAATATTGTTTTCATTCTGTAATACAGCAAACAGCAAGATAATACTAGGAGAAAGGGTCAGCTGTGGCATTTGTTAGCATTTATTTTTCTTGTATTATTGTAATTATTTAAAATCTCAAGTTAATTGGTAGAAATAATTTTAAAATAATACTGCAATATCTTATATATTCTATTACTCCCCAACCCTAAGATAACACAAATCATAAACACATGGTCATCTGACAAAATGATTAAAAGCACTAAGGTTTAGGATCATTCTGAATATTAATACATTAAAACTTTTATTTAAGTTTTAAATTTTAAAATACAAAACAAATACAAAAAGGCATTGTTCCTGGAATAAGACAGAAAATCTTCCCTGATAGACCTTCCAAGCTAAAAATGCTTGACAAATAATGTGGTGGGGAGAACTCTTTAAAATTTTTTTTTTTTTCAACATTTTTAATTTATTTTTGGGACAGAGAGAGACAGAGCATGAATGGGGGAGGGGCAGAGAGAGAGGGAAACACAGAATCGGAAACAGGCTCCAGGCTCCGATCCATCAGCCCAGAGCCTGACGCGGGGCTCGAACTCACGGACCGCAAGATCGTGACCTGGCCGAAGTCGGACGCTTAACCGACTGCGCCACCCAGGCGCCCCGAGAACTCTTAAATTCATTGATGAGCTAGCAAGACAGTTATGTAAGCCAAGCATTGAAACTATCATTTAACACATAAAACTTTTCTTTAGCTACATTTTTAATGGACTTTCAATAAAAAGAAGACAAGAGAGAAGAAAGAGAAAAAGGAAAGAAAAAAGATTAAACTAGGGTGCAATTATGTAATGGGATAAAATGAAGTTTCTTAAAAAGAACATAGAGGGGTGCCTGCTTCGCTCAGTGGGTTGAGCATTTGACTCTTGATTTTGGCTCAGATCATGATCCCAGGGTCATGGGATCGAGCTTCATGTCAGGTTTTATGGTGAGTGTAGAGCCTGCTTAAGATTCTCTCTCTCTGCTCCTTTCTCCTGCTCACACGTGCTCTCCCTCTGTCTCTAATATAAATAAATAAATAAATAAATAAATAAAGGAATGTAGAGGTCTTTTTTTTTCCTTATATGGAAAACCACAGGACATAAACAGCATCTAGAAAATTTACATGGACTTCTACATTTTATCTTGGAAATGGATGATACGAAAATATATTTTTCTATTGGCTTTTATTTACATAAAAAACACTGGAATGCTAAACAATTAGAAGGCATTACATTAGTAAAGAGAGGAGACAAAGCATGATACACATATACAAGGTGGTGCGAATACATCTTAATTTATAATTTTAATTTGTTTTGAAGTGTAAATATATGACCAATTCATAAATATAATATATTTTTTAAATGTTTATTTATTTATTTTGAGGGAGAGAGAGAGAGAGAGAAAGAGAGACCCAAGCAGGCCCTATGTTGTCAGGGCCTGAACTTGACCTGATCATGACCTGAACCTAAAGCAAGAGTCAGAAGCTTAACCAATTGAGCCACCTAGACTCCCCTAATATACTTTTTAAAAGACAAAGGGAAATTAAAATGGCAAAAACTAAATGTAAATAATCAGTAATTGCAATAAATACAAATGAACTAAATGTTCCATTTAAAAAACTAATATGTTACTAAAGTTTATAAAAATTAAATACAATTGTATACAACTCATTAGAAATAGAGCTTGAACATCAGTGTCCTTATTTTAAAGTCAAAGCAAAAAACCTGAATTAGGTATATCTGGAAAGTGCTAACAGTAAGAAAGCTGAGATAACATTTTCATATTGGACAAAATGGACTTTAGGGGAAAAATATTGATGAAAGTAAAGGTCTCTGTATAATAATAAAAGTGTTAATTCACCAACTATATATGCTAATTGTAGGTATTTTAGAGTAAATATTTAACCTTTACATATATGAAACAAACGTAAAAGAATTACAAACAATAGACATATCCACCATCACAGTGAGAGATTTAACATTATTTATTATTTATAGAAAGAGACAGTTTTTTTTTAATTTAAGGAAAACTGGTAAGGATATGACTCTATTAGTATTTTAATTTAATAGACATTGCACTTGAGAGCTGCAAAGTATACTTTTTTTTTTTTTTAAATGAACAAAGCAGTGGACATATTAACCACTTGTTGGGACATAAAACCAATGTCAATTTAAAGTTTGATATTATACATAGCATATTCTCTTATAAAAATATGTCAAATAAGATTAAAAATACTATAGAAAAGAAATAAAAATACATGTTTCAGGGAATTAAGAGATGTACTTTGAAATGACTTATGATAAAGAAAACATTATGATAGAAATCAAAATCATTTTGAACTATACTATTGAACCAAATAATTGATTATTTTAAAACTGAATATATAATTGTGTAGGATACAGATAAAGCAGTTCTTAGAATTTTATTTCTATAAATGCTTTAAATATACAAAATGAAAAGCTGAAATTAATGTGTTAGGAAAAAAATTAAAAACTTAGGAAAGTATAAAACAAAAAAAGGATATATTAAAACAAAAAATAAAATGCCTCAAAAAGTCAATATCCAGTACCTTGAAACAAAACAAAAACAAAAACATAAGTGATCATCCATAGAGCATTCTGATCAAAACAGAGGGAAAACACACACACACAAACTGTAATAGGATTGGAAATGCTTCCTGAGTACAGAGCTGAGGCATAAACAAGCTTACAAATCGTTATGGACAGAACTCTAAAAATTTGGAAGAAATTGATAAAACTAGTTAGCTATTATTGACTCAATATTGAAGAGAAAATCTGAGGGTGTCTGGGTGCCTCATTCTGTTAAACATCTGACTTCGGCTCAGGTCATGATCTCATGGTTCATGAGTTTAAGTCCCGCGTGGAGTTCTGTGGTTCTGTGCTGACAGCTCAGAGCCTGGGGCTGCTTCGGATTCTGTGTCTCCATCTCTCTCTGTCCCTCCCTGACTTGCACACTGTCTCTTTCTCTCTCAAAAATAAATATTTAAAAAATTTTAAAAAAATTAAAAAAAGAAAATCTGAGTGAAAAAAGGCTTTGAAAAATAAAATTGTCATTACTAACAGAGTATTTTTCTATGTAGAAAACTCAAAAAAAACACAGATATAAATAACTAGAATTAAAAAGATAATTGGCAAGTGTACCAGATTTAAGAAATTAATGTATACAAATCAATTGCTAAAATTTCATTAAACTTATTTGTGCACTTTTATGTAAGAATATTCTAACTCAATAAAAATGTCTGATTTAAAAGAGTGTATTTCTGGGGCACCTGGGTGGCTCTGCCCATTGAGCCTCTGACTCTTCGGCTCAGGTCATGATCTCACAGTTAATGGGTTCAAACCCCACATCAGGCTCTGTGCTGACAGCATAGAGCCTGCTTTGGTTTCTGCCTTCCTCTCTCTCTGCCCCTCCCCTGCTTGCTCTCTGTCTCTCAAAATATAAATAAAAATACACAAAAAAATTAAAGAGTAAATTTCTGAACACCAGCAAAAAAAAAATTATCCTATTTATACTATCATTAAAAATATAAAGTTTCTAGGAGTAAATCAAAGAAATCTTAACACACAGTGTTCAAAATATTTTTGAAAATTTTATAAAACTTTATTGAAGAATTTTAAAAAGATTCAACTAAAGAAAATGCAAATTAATACTATGTTCATTGATTGGAAAACTAAATATTTAAATATCATACTTCTTTTCTAATTGGTGCAATTCCATGCAATTAAAAAACCAACTGGTGTTGGGGCACCTGGGTGGCTCAATTGGTTAAGCATTTAACTTTGGCTCAGGTCATGATCTCACAGCTCCTGGGTTCTAGCCCCGCAACTGGCTTTGTGCTGACAGCTCAGAGCCTGGAGCCTGCTTCAGATTTTATGTCTTCTTCTCTCTCTGCCCCTCTCCCTCTCACATTCTGTCTCTCTCTCTCTCAAATATAAATAAAAATTAAAAAAATTTTTTAATAAAAAATAAACAATAAAACCTGGTTTTTGTAGAAATTGACAAACTAAATCTCTATATTTACATTTAAAAGCAAAGAACCAAGAATAGCTGAAAAACTCCTGAAGGAAAGAAACAATGTGAATGAACTTGACTTACCAGATATGAAGTGTCATTAAAAAGTAAATAATTCAGTATAATATTGGTCTAAGGAAATAAATATAGATTTATGAATACAGAATAGAGATCAGTAATAGATACTTAGAAAGACACACTTAGGAAATGACAAGAATAGGACTGATTTTGCAGCTCACTGTACATGGACAGGCCCTTTAACAGCTACTGCTAAAACAATTGTATACACGAGTGTCTGTATGTACGTATGTGTGTATGTGTATTATAACATCATATATCATCTATTATATATTATCAAAAGGAAGTTCTATATATATCAACAAGAAAAATATGAACAACCCAATAGAAAAATAGGCAAAAATCTTGCCTATAACAGGGGGAAGAGCAACTGATAATTTATGAAAATTTGCCTAATCTCACTGGAAATCAGAGGAATGCAAACTAAAATCACAATAATATGTTATTTCACACATGCACTAGCTAGGCAAGAATTTTAACATCTGAAAATGTCAAGTATTAGGCAAGACGTAGGGGTGCCTGGGTGACTCAGTTTGGGTTCAGGTCATGACCCCAGGATCATGAGATTAAGCCCTGAGTCAGGTTCTGTGCTAATCGTGGAGCCTAAAATTCTCTCTCTCTCTCTCTCTCTCTCTCTCTCTCTCTCTCCCTCATTCTCTCTCAAAAGAAAAAGAAAAAAAGAAAAGATGTAGAATAGCCAGAAGCTAATAAACTACTTGGAACAATGTAATATGGTATAACAAACCTAAAAAAAAGTTGGTATTATCTAATACATTTGAACATATGCAAAACACTTATAAATTCTAATCTTGGGAATATGCCGTAAAGAAGTTCATGTTGTTAATAAGCTCCAGGAGACTAAGTCAAGAATATCAATGGCCATAGATTAACAGACACCTTGGAAGAATATTATCATCCATTCAAAAATGGATTAAGTCCTTCCTATATTCATCATCTAGAGTATATGATGCAACATTAAAACTGAGCACATTACAGCTATATACAACATGAACAGATCTTAAAAACTTGGTTATTATTGAGAAATACAAGTCACAGGAGTAAACAGACAACATAATTTCATCATAAACATATAAAATGTAATTATAGATTAGAAATAACATATAAAATTATTAGAAACAAGGAAATTATAAACACAAAATTCAAGATAGTGGTTTTTAATCTAACTGGGGGAAAAAGAAGGTGGATGGACCAGGCAAGGAACACAGGGGATGTGAAAACTATATTACTTTATTTCTTAACTTGATATTAATTAAATCACTATTCTTTATACTCCTTATATTTGAGAGTCTTTTATACCTACAAATATTTTTATTTATTAAAAAAAATTTTTTAATACTTATTTATTTTTGAGAGAGAGAGAGGCAAAGTGTGAGTGGGGAAGGGGCAGAGGGTGAGGGAGACACAGAATATGAAGCAGGCTTCAGGCTCTGAGCTGTCAGCACAGAGCCCAACGTGGGGCTTGAACCCACGAAACGTGAGATCATGACTTGAGCTAAAGTGGGACGCTTAACTGACTGAGCCAACCAGGCGGCCAGCCTACAGATATTTTAAAAAAATAAATAAATAAAGTTCTAACATTTTCATTTCACATCTCAATGGGTTGTCTGTCATACTCCCACTTGGAGGCCTCCTACTACAGATTAAAGGGGCAGATGAGTACTCATCCACACCAGAATTCCTTACAGCTCCCTAAAGGCACATTTCTAAATATTGTGTAGGGTTTTATACCACTATACCCTTTCTTTCTCGACTTTCTATACCAAAGAGCTTATAATAACTACCCTTTTTAAATGCTTATAAGGGATACGTGATCAAAAGCAATTTAGTAGAGGATAGCCTTTCAAACATGGTACAGCAGCAACTGACATTCATAGGGGAAAAAAACAAAATAACTGTAACCTGATTCTCACAACTTATACCAAAATTCATTCAAAATGGATAGTGGACTTACATATAAATCACAAAACTACAATAAAAGTTTTGGAAAAATACAGAGAAGATCTTCAAGATTCGGGACTAGAAAAAAAAAAGAGTAGTTAGACTTGCCACGGAAAGTACGATTCATAAGAGGAAGAACTGGTAAATTTGGCTCCATCAAAGTGAAAAACTTTTGCTCTATGGGAGACCCTGGTAAGAGAATGAAAAGATAAGGTACAGAAAAAGAAAAAAAAATTACAAACTAGATATTTAATATAAGACAGGTGTGTAGAATATATAGAGAGTTCTCAAAACTCAATAGTGAAAAGCTGATGCTCCAATTAGAACATGGGCAAAAATGTGTAGAGACATTTTACAAAAAAAGAAGATACATGGAGGGGACAAATCAACACATAAAAAAGTGAGCAACATCATTAGCTACTAGAAAAATGCAAGCTAAAACCACAAAATATCTCTACACAACTATGAGACAGACTAATTAAAATAATAATAATAATAATGACAAGACTAAGAATGCAGAGAAACTGGGCCACATTGTTGGTGGGAATAAAAAAGGATATAAACACTTTGAAAAAGAGTTTGGTAGTTTCTTAGAACGAACCTAAACATACAATTACTATATGATCCAGGAATTTCTTTCCTCACCATTTATCCTGACTAAATGAAGACTTAAGCTCACATAAAAACATGCACATGACCATTTAGAAGCTTCCAGAAACCAGAAACAATTCAGTTAGTCTTCAATGGGTGAACAATTAAGAAACACTCAACCGTGGGTAAATAGACTGTGATACTTCCTTATCATGTAATATCACTTAGCAATAAAAAGGAACACACTATTGATACACACAACAACCTGGATGAATTTCTAGAAAATTATATTGAGGAAAAAAATCAATTAAAAAAGATTACAACCGCATAATTCCACTTACACAACAGTCTTTGACAGAATTATGGAAATGGAAAACAGTAGTTGCCAGGAGTTACGGAAAGTATGGGAACAGGAAAGAATGGGGTGTGGCTGTTAAAGGGTGACAAGAGGGATCCTTTTGGAGACAGGAATTTCCTGTGTCTTCACCCTATCAATGCTAATTATCCTGGTTGTAATAGCATACTGTAGTTTTGTGAAATGTTAGCATTGGGGGAAATGGGATATACATGGGAATCTCTCTGTAATTATTTCTTACAACTGCATATGAATCTATAATCATCTAAAAAAGAAAAAAAAAGTTTAGTTAAGAAATAAAAACACATAGTTAATGAAGGTAATCAAATTAGACCTAATGATTAAAATATATTCATCTCGGGGTGCCTGGGTGTCTCAATTGGCTGTGTCTGACTCTTGATCATGATCTCATGATCTCATGATCTCATACTTTGTGAGTCTGAGCCCCATGTCAGGTTCCATGCTGACAGTGCAGAGCCTGCTTGGGATTTTCTCTCTCCCTCTCTCTTTGCTCCCCTCCCCCCACTTGTGTGTGCTCTCTCTCTCTCTCTCAAAATAAATAAACTTAAAAAACATAACAAATAAAATATATACGCCTGATATTAGAACATCTTATTGAAAGACTAGGTTTTTTTTTAATGTTTATTTATTTATTTTGAGTGAGAGAGATAGAAAGAGAGAATGAGCAGGGGAGAGGTAGAGAGAGAGGGAGAGAGAATCCCAAGCAGGCTCCATGCTGTCAGCCCAGAGCCTGATGTGGGGCTTGATTCCATGATTGTGAGATCATGACTTGAGCCCAAATCAAGAGTCAAACACTTAACCGACTGAGCCACCCAGGTGCCTCTGAAAGACTAGTTTTATCTTTTATGCCTCCGAAGTATTAAAATACAACTCAACTAGCAAGTGAGATGGTAAAATTAAATTTATCTTCTTTCATTTTTCATTATTACCTCTCAATTATGACTTCTAATTAATAAGCCATTTAACTTAACTGCGGTGACTTTAGTCAGTAATATAACCTAACTCCTCATGTCCAGTGGCAAATCTAAGGCAGAGATTCTCCAACTTTAGCGGGCATAAGAATTATCTGGGGAGTGTGTTAACTCACAGATTGCTGAATCCCACCTACCCACAGAAAGTCTACATTCTGTGCTCTGCCTGAGAATTTGCTTTTCTAGTAAGTTTCCAGGTGTTTCTGATGAAGCTGGATCTGCAGGTCAACCATGAGTCAACAGTCCACATTTTGGGTAATGCTTTTCTTAGGTAGGCTAGACAAATGAACTGTTTTCCTAAAGGTCACCCAATTCTCAGTAGCCAAGCACTATTTCCAATCAAATAATATTCTCTATCACCACTCCATTCTGCAATCGTGTTGTTGCTGTTTATTGTTGCTCTTAAAATAATTATACTAAAAGAAGATTTTTCACCTCCATTGAGCGGAGTAATATGCTACGAAATAGATTTTCCATTTCTTTTGCACAAATCTCTTCATAAACGGGCCAGATTTTAGGAAGAATGATCAAGGTTGAATACAGAATTCATAGTTTAAAACTGTGGAAGCATTAGAGGCCTTGTACAAGAGGTGCGAACTTGCCATAAGACGTCGTCTTTCAAACACAGCACGTACACACCCACGCAGGAGTGTGCTCTTGTACACGCTCAAACTGTACAGTAGCAGTCCTTTAGAAATCTTATTTTTTGAGCTGTTCAAACAAAAAAGCTACATTATTTTTCTTAGTATTGCTTAAAAGTACATCTAAAACTCCAGGAGGATATGATAACATTGCCACCTAATGGGTAACCCATAGAGAAATAATACCGTTTATAATTTAATATGCTGTTGCTGTCAGATTCTGCTATGAACCCAGAGTAAGGTCTTAGGTTACCGCAGACGAGCACAGCTAAAAAATCGGACACTAATTGCTTTGTGATGTGGAAAATAGTGACGTAAAAATCACAACCTAATGAATTTGTTCAAACTTTCTCCTTTTTCTGGATGGCCTAATTTTTCCCGTTTTTCAGGAAACAAAGGGGGACAAAATTCCTATTTTTTGTGCGATTCGTTAAGCGTTCACTCTCAGTCAAAATATGTAAATACTAATTGCATTTTGTGATAGATTAAAATTTATACAACTTTTTAAAAAATAAAATAGATAAATCATTAGAAAGAGAGAAATGACATTTATAAAGATCATTTCGGTAAAGAAACTGCATTAAAACAAGAAAGGATGGAGACCTTAGCCTGGCGAAGGAGCAGCTCACAGCTGTGGTCTGACTTAAGCAAATAGATGACAGTCGTTTCATCTACAAAATAAAACCTTGGGATCCAGTGATCATTTAGGTACTTTCTGGATTTAACATTGTTAATGGTTAAAATTAACAGTAAATATTTTTCAGAGTTGCAGTTCCCTTTGCTATTGGGGATCAAAGTTGGTTCCAATTTGGAGGCTTCTTTTCAAACAGAACCCATGATCACAGTGACTTTCTCTGGGATTTGCCAAGTCCTGTCAATGGCACTAATTATAAACTTGTCCTTTTTTTTTCATTTTTCACTATCCCAGATGTCAACAATGCCCCCAGTATCATGAGCATACATTTTCCTGCTTTACTCTATCCTTAGAGTCATCTCAATCTTTGGAGAAATAAAGTTTTCCAAGCATTCACCTCTCTTAGTATATATTTTCAGCAGCATATATGAAGACAAAAGCAGAATATCTAAAATTCTATTGTATTTAAGCTTGTCTGAGGTAACCCAATCAGCCTCACATACTTTTAAAAGTTTTTCTTGTCTGTTTTTCCTTTGTCAATAAAAAAGAAAGAGGTGAAAATAGCTGGCGGGAGAGAGAAAAGAGGGAGAAAAAAATCTTAAAGCCAAAAAACAAAAGAAAACAAAAACAAAAATCAAACCAAAAAACCCCCCAAAAAACCCAAAACCAAAACCAAAAACAAAACTCTGTAAGTGCAATAAAATTATTTTGAGACAATTTGACTTACATATGTGATGTGTCAAATTGTATACTCCATAAAATCTTTGTCTAAATATGTAAGTATTTCCTGGTATATACTCCTAGAAGTGAAATTGCTACTTCAAAGATATGCATATTTAAATTTTGATTGATACTGCCAAAGAGACCTCTCAACAGAAAATAACAACATACTGCTATTGATGAAAAAGAAAAATCCAGAGGCCACAGTAGCTATACTGATGTTGGTAAGAGGGAGTCCATGTTTTTAGGTTCATACATAGCCACCATGTCTGCTACAGAAATTATTACATATAGGTGTCCATCCTGACAGTTCTGGCGCAGCCAATGGCAAAGCCTGACAACTTCAACCGGCCAAGTCACTCTGTCTACTTAGTTGCTCAGTATTTCTTCCATGGTGGATGCTTTCTAGTGGATGATACACAACCTTCACACTTCATGTCTGTTGCCATGTGTTCATAAACATCCTTCTACTTCACATGTCTGTGTCTCACATCTTCTAGTGCTTTTGCTGTCAGGGTTCTAAGAAAATGGGCAGGCATCTGTTGTATACATTCTTACTTCAGGCCATTTTTCCGTTCCTCCCTAAGGTGGTGACCAAGGCACCACTCACATCTCTGCCCATCCATTAGTAGCTTGTATCTACATACCAGCTGACACAGCTGTGAAACAAATTGGGCTTTTTCCTCTTTCACTTGACAAGACATGGCTCTCATGTGACCATAGTTGCAACTCAGGGAAAGGGTTCTGACACAGATAGGGTATCATGTGGGTTTGATCTGCCTGATCGTGCAACTTACCTGTAGTATCTAGTCCTGTCTAACTTCAACCCAGTATATTCCATTTCAAATATATGATGGCCACTGCTTACTATGTCCAAATTTATGACTTGCTGGGATCTTATAGAACACAACTCATACTATCAGTTCTGGACACATAATTACTTGGCATCCAGTGGTCAAGTTCAGTTTTTACCATTAAAACACTTAAGAGCTATTTCTCAAGGAACACATAATTCCTTGCTAGGGCTGGTCAGGCTTTGCTCTATAAATCCAAATTCTACAATGTGATTATCCCATTGGACCTTACCATACGGCCCACAAAGCAAGTCTCTGTTTCCTGTCATCAACATTTTAATATATGCATGGTTTTATTGGCATAATTGCTTGCACTGTGACCTGGGTCTACTACAGAGCACTTTTTTGCTTTAGGATCAACTTTAAGCTTGCAGCATATTTCTTTTGGATGTGGGATGTGTTACTTCTAGGACATGAAGGGGCTCACTCAGTGCAGTGTTTCTTTCCTGATGGGAAGGATGCAACATGCAACTATTTGTCTTTGACTTTGGAGAGGATATACTAAAATGTTCTTCATCACGGCACCCCTAAAATCTACTAATATGAAAGGTGACTCTATCTTCATTGGGTTTATCTTCCACACTATAAAACATATGTACCTCACTACGGTGCACAGTGTACTAGTCACTTATTTCTCATCCTATCTAATCATCATGATGCTACCAACATAAGAGATCTGTCGAATGGCAAGGTGGTCTAGACCCTTCATACAATATTATAACAGAGGGGAGGAGAGTTAAAATAAGGATGAGGGGAATGTATAAATAAATAATTGTGTTTATTTTGTACAAACGTGAACTACTGCTGATCCTCTTTTATAACTGGAATGGAAGATAACTCATTCATCAAATCAGCAGCCACACACCAGCTACTTACGTTCTTATTAGTCTCCTCTAGCAATGATACCACAACTGGCACAACCCCTGACATTGGTTACAGTACTTGGTTATACCTGTGGTACACTACAGTAGGCTATTTAAAAACAAACAAACAAACAAACAAACAAACATCCACCCTGTTTCTTCAAGGGCCAAACTAGAGAATTAATCAGAGATATAATAATGACCTTCATCCTACAGGTCTTTAATGGCATCGCTAACCTCCATCATCCCCATTCCCCAGGATATGATATTAATTTTTATTTCTTGGCTGGTGGAGGGCAAGTTTTGAAGTTTCCACTTGGCCTTTCTATTATGTATCATAGCTCTCATCCCATAGGACAGAGAATCTGAGAAGTTCCATGGTCTTACTGATATCATCTAGAATTCTTCTCAGTCTCTGAATCATTGAATGTAAAACTTTTCTCTTAAAAGCTCTTAAAAAGAGTAGTAAGAAGATAGAAGAAAGGGCTATTTTCAGAATTTCTCTTGTGTAGTTAAGCTTTCAGATCTCATATTAAGGTTTACCTTTCCTTCTTTTACAACCAAGTTATCTATTTAGCGAAAAGTAGAAAGTTAAAGGGTAATAGCTAATAGGTTGTCTTCTGGGCTTTGGTGGGTTTCCTTGGCTACAAATTCAGTACTAGTCATTAGAGTCTGTTCAATTAATTGGTTTGAATTATATTGTTCTCATTTTCTCTAGAACATATTAACTGTGTTCTAAACACCTATTGGTGACTCATCCATTTTCTTTTATAGGACTTGCCTAAGTCTTGCTGAGATCTAACTCTAGTTACCAGTTTGAGGAGGTCAAACATTATCATGTGAAACATCTGCCTAATATCGAGTCTCCAGGAAATGGGAGGTCTTATCTCCTCTATAAAAGGGATACTGCTAGTTTGTTTCATGCCAGAGGGTACAGGGAAATCTGGGAATCGAAGGATCTCAAAACCATCTCCTCCAACTTTACATCATGTATTTCAGGGTCCTACTTTTTTTCTGTCTGGGCCTTGACTAAAGTTATGCCCAGACTGAAGCATAGGACAGGAATAAGGTATCATTTTTTTTATAAAGGACCACACAGAAAATATTAGCAATTTTGCAGCCTATATTGTCTCTCATGTAACTATTCAGCTCTACCATGGTAGAGTGAAAATAGTCCCTCACTGAAAAAAGCAAACAATGGAAATGGAAGCATTCTCATAAAACTTTAAAGAAACAGGTGGTGGGCTGGTCTTGATCTGTGGGAAATAATTTTCTGAACCCCTGCATACAATTCTTGCCAGGATAGTGAATACAATGTATTTGTATTTTTAATGAGTAAATTTTGGACTTTGTTACTGTATAGTCTTCCTTCTTATGAGAGAGAATGAGAGTCCTTGTATATATTCCATAGAGGCTTTCTGTCTTTTACAGTATGCCCTGAGTTGATAGTTGACTCACTTAAACTTTTCTCTTCTTTCAAGATATCTCTCGTGATTAACAAAATTCAATCCGATCCCCAACTGCTATCATTATTATTCCCCTCATATCTTTCAAGTGCTAGAACAACTTCTTAAGGCCTATCTTTCCAAAACTCTGCAAGCAAAGAAAATTTGGGCAATCATGATGCCCCACCAAGCTAGGATTCCACCACTTGTTGCAAGTGAATGAAGAGTGATTCGATTCCAGATTTCCAACCAGAGTGCTCACTAAGTTCTCCCAAACACATTTAGGTTTATTTAACAAGCCCCACCCCATATTGTTTCTGGGAATTAATAACCTCACCCACCACCCAATTCCTCCAGCCAGCTGCTGGATCTGGCAAGACATTTTTTTTTTTAAATTGTTTTTGCTAATGTTTATTTACTTTTGGGAGAGAGAGAGAGAGAGAGAGAGAGGCAGAGAGAGAGAGAGAGAGGCAGAGCGCAAGTGGGGGAGGGACAGAGAGAGAGGGAGGTACAGAATCGGAAGCAGGGTCCAGGCTCTGAGCTGTCAGCACAGAGCCCGACTCAGGGCTCGAACTCACAAACCAAGAGATCATGACCTGAGCTGAAGTCGGTTGCTCAACCTACCGAACCACCCAGGCGCCCCATGGCAAGGAATTCTTTAATGAAAGGAGAACACTTCCTTGTTTATAATAAAGGTTGCTGAGTTTCAGAAAATCATTTATCCAAAACTTTTTAGACTTACCATTTGCAGTAAATTTTTCTTTCTGGTACAAATGGAAGGAGACTTCCTTGTGTATTCTAAAATCATCTTTACTCTTGTATCCAAAAGAGGAGAATCAGTCTTATTATGAAAATTAGAATATTGCTAATTGGAGAGTAGTTTCTCACCATCTGAAATACTTGCCTTTACTTTCAAAAGACTAGACTATATCAGACAAATCAATAGTTGTCTTTTTCTTATTTTATACTATCAAACTGTAAAGAAAAAGAGAATATCACAAATACACACAGACACACACACACCCACATACATACACCAGAAATGAGGCTTTTAAGAATCGTAGGAACATGGAATATTTTCTTCCTGTACTTGAATTTTAGAAGAGATTATTCACAATATGAGTGACAATTTTTATTCTCAAAAGTTCAAATTTCCGAATGAGAGTTGATCTGAAATATAATTCCTGTATCATCAAATAATTATTTTTTCTTTATTTTATTTTTCAAATCTATTAAATGCATAAGTTCATTTTTTTGAAACATTTTTAATTTGACATATATTTAGGGGGAAAATCTGTAAAGCTTTGTTTTGCAAACAGTGTAAATTAATAGGATTAACTCAGTCCTCCATGATATTGAGATTTGGCTCTACCATAAAGGAGCTAAATCCAAGGTGCAGGTTAATAATATAGGAAGGTGAGTAGAAATCATCTACCAATGTTATCTCATGCTAGTGTGCCACTCAGGGGAGAATTATTTTGATATTTGTTATAGACCAATTGATATCCTTAAGTGTTTTATATAAATGCTTTTTATCCTCTCCCTTAGTGTTCCAGAAAGATGCGTAAGATGTACATCTGTGTTCTTATTCTGTGACAGCTATCTACAGAAGTACTTTCCCTTTCACTAGCTGCTAAACCTGGCCAGCCTTAGTAATTGGCCAGGTGATGTCTCTTCTCCATCTGTCACTGCCTCAGTAATCAGATTTAGTGCCCAGTAGAGATTTATTGTGAATACAAAAATAACTAATTAAAAAAAATAATGGTAAATAACCAATAGGAAATGTATATTATATAGAATCCCAGTTTACCATTTTACTTAAAAACGACCAGTAAGAATATGCAATTAAAATAACTATAAATCCCATTCCTAAGTGACCAGATGATAAATCTTGCTCTACATAAACCCACATTCTCTATATACCGCAGAAAAAAATTAAAGATCTTTGTTTTACATGAAGATCTGGAATTACAAGATTCTCAAGATCCTCTCTAAGATCTTTATTCCATAATTCTAACATAGAAAATGGATACTTTCTAGTGCAGAAGTATATAGCAAGAGGAACTCCTATGTCTCAGAAATGCTGCATCTTGATAACTTGTGAATACAGATACAAATTTTGGATTCACAAATCATCACCTACTGTACAGTGCAAAATCCTGGAGTAGTGGGGCAAATGTAAGAGTACAGGCTCAATTATTCTAGGAAGAGGTTAGCAGATAGTTCCCCTCTTTATACCTTTGACAAATAGAGAAGACATTTGTCACAAAATATATGCTCCTCCTAGAAAAATTTAGCAATTTTTATTCCAGAAATTGTCATAGTTACAATTTTTAGCCTTCTTTGACATGCTTTCTGTACAGATCAGAGTAATATCATCATCTCCCAGTTTAGAATGATTAGTGAGACTACTTATGATAACATTTGAGTTGTTAGAATCTTATCACCCAACTTGACTCATTTCTCTTATTTGAGTTTCATTCTATGGTTTATGAAATATCTCCCTTTTGAGAGTTTTTCTATAGTTAGAAAATATCAGAGTATGTTAAACTGGGCCAAACATTCTATGCAACCAATAAAAGTAATTCCAAATTAACATTTTCACTTTTTTTCAAGATTCTTCATAATTCAAACATCCCCAAGTAAGTGTTCCTATTGGTAGTAATTAAGAGCAAAATAGCTTCCCTCAGGATATTCTTATTTATTTATAAGAAAAGAAGTTTCAAATGAGTCAATATAAGACACTCCAAGTCCAAGTTGTTCAAAAAAGGCTTCTCAATATAAAAAATAGATCATCATTATTATACTTTAAGTTAAAACTAACTTTACAATATTTAAAATAAATTAGTGACCTGTATCTTCCACTCATCAATATATAGTAAAAATTTTATTTTGTTTCACATCATGTCTTCCCCATTTCTCTTAAATTTTACTTCAATGAAATGTTCTTTAACATGTTTTCATCCAATTTTATGTTCAATCTCTATGTACATATGCGAAATAAAATATATATTACTGTCATGTCCCTCTCTTAGTTATATACATTTATACACATATATGCAATACTACATATGTACATATTACTATTGACATCTTTCTTTTAGTTACATGTTTTCTCAAAGAAAGTATAACATCGTATCAGTTAGCTACTGCCATGTAACAAAACCACTACAAAACACGCATTTCTACAAAATGGCTGGGCACTTTTTCCTGTCTTGATTAGGCTCATACATATATCTTTCAGTTGGTCATAACTCTTCTAATGTTTATTCAGCTTTCTTTATGTTTGAGATTCAACTAACTGATCTCTGTCTTTAGGCTTCTCTTAGAGGTGGCAGTGTTGCCATGGAAAGGATAGAAGCAAGCAAGGATGCAAGCACTCCTGAGAGCTGGGTTTGACACTCAGAAGTCATTTTGACCGTATTCAACTTGTCAAAACAATTCACAAGACCAGTCAAGATTTAGGTGGGGAAGGCGATTTTACTTCTTGAGAGAAGGAGTTGTAAGATCACACTACTTTTGAAGAATTGGGTAAAAAATCATAGCCATTTTGTAATGAATCTACTAAATTTTCCATTAATGTATGTCACATAACTTTATTTTGTTTACCATTGTATGCCAGCATCTAGAAAGCTACTGGGAATAGGTGAGACCCTCAAATATTTGTTAGATAAATGAATGTAAAATTCTATCCCACTAGGAAGACTACTAGTTACATGAAAGAAAATATTGGCTATCTTGTCAACCTTTATTCCAATAGGTTTCTAGCATGATTTTCTAGAATGCAGAGGTTCAAAAGCTAGCTCCTTTATTTCATAGATGCCGTTGTACTTAGCTGCCTGATATAAACTGGGCTTCTCAAAGCAAACATTTTAGAAATACATGAATACATAAAATAAATTATTTGAGGCAGTATCTACTCTAGGAGATACCTGTCTTTCAGGAACAGTGATGAATATATATTTTTTCTTCTTCTATATTTGGAAGTTTCTAGTCTCTGGTTCTTAGGATTACATTAAAATAGTAACATTTCAGGTTCTAAGTTTTAATCTCTGGTTTCTCCCCTTTGTTTCCCTTTTACACAAAAGATTAAAATCCACATTTTAAGTGTCTTGCCAATAAACCATCCACTTTTGTATTTTACATTCTCAAACCATTAAAACACATTCTAGATTTTTTTGTGCCTTTTTTCTGATTTTGTTCCAAAATGAATTGCCAGGAGTGGGTAGCAATTAATGAGCATAGAAAATTTCTGTGTAACATCTGAAATACAAACTTCAAAAAAAACAGAATGTCATCTAATGAGTCATGTTAAGTCTAACTAGGACCTCCTGCATACACTTCAAGACAGTTACCAACAACCCCTATGTGTATACAAATGTGAGAGTACTAAGAGCTATGAAGTTTCCAAAATTTGAATTCCAATGAAGAACTTAATTTTGTTCATATGACTATGTGAGTTGAGATTTGCCAATCCAAATTCGCAAAACCCTAGATTTGGCATTAGGTGAGAATGTTTATGTAGTACTGAACCCACAGAATGTGTTGAGTTATACTGGTGATTGGATGCAGATTTTTTTTCCAAGGGAGAGGTCTCAGTCTTCATTCCACCCAAAAAAATAAGTAGAATAGAGATTTAATTATTGGAATGAACAGTAATTCATGAGAGGCATGGTTTATTAAAAACACATATTATCTGCCTCTTAGAAAATTGGCTTATACAGCAAAAACTTAATGTTCCAAATTAATGCATTACTCATGCCACGTTTCTCCAATAGTCAAGTTGAAAAAAAAAAAATGTCTACGTGAATTGTCAGTGTTACAAGTTAGAAATGAAAAGTAAAAATCTGATTTTCCTGATGTGTAAGTAAATAAGTTACAGTTCAGTTCTTTTATCCTTTTAAAGGCAGAATTTAAGGCAAAAATAAAATTTCACTTTAAATTAATATTACATTTAAATATTGGTTAATATTTAATAGTCAAATGCCCACTAAAAAGCCAAAAACTTGATGCAATATTGTTTCATACAATTATTTATGGTTTTTGTTTGTTTGTTTATTTATTTATTTTGAAACAGAGGAGAGAGACAGCTTAAGTGGTGGAGGCGGGGAGAGAGAGAGAATCCCAAGGGGACTGCTGTGTCAACATAGAGCCTGATATGGGGCTCCATCCCACAAACCACAAGATCATGATCTGAGCCAAAATCAAGAGTCCAACATTTAACTGACTGAGCCACCCAGGTCCCCCAATTATTTATAGTTTACATAAAGTAACATGTAGAGATTTAAAGGTCAATTGGTTCTTGGTGTAAGCGTTCTAAAATCAAAGGGGTTAATTTTCAAATCTTTTTAGCTCTAAGACAACTACATCCTGAAAATATAGCAGGTGAAAAATTTTAAGTGTAATGTAAATTATTGGTGTGAAAGGAGTAAAAGCATTACACTTTGGGGACAATTACTTTTAGAAAGTTTTATAATAGTATAGGTTAAAAAGCTAAGATATAGTTTTGTCTGAGGACAAAAATAATTTATCAACAGGACGGGAACTCAGTCTTTGTTTCCTTCTTCAGTATCCTACTGAAATTGTTCATATAAAAACATAACTAAAGAATTTAAAACTTGTCTTTAATTTTTAATAGCATTAGTTAAAAACAGAACATAGTCCTCCGATATGTGACTTAATTTCAAAGGATACCACCTTAACCAATGATCAAAGTTAACGTCACCAAAATTGGGACAAACTAATCTGATGCACTAACAAGGCATCACTTCTGTAAAAATCTTGTAAGAAATGCATATCCTAAATCTGATCATGAGGTGATATGAAACAAACCCAAATTGAGGGACATTCAGCAAAATAACTGGCCTGGACTCTAAGAATACCAAGGTCAAAAAAGACTGAGAAATGTTCCAGATTAAAAGAAACTACAGATACATGACAACTAAAAGTAACCCCACTTTAGAAGGCTCAAAGCTAGAGGAAACTTGTGTCACAAGAACAGAATAATAATGATCATTATTATAAATGTAAGACATGCCATATTCTCAGCTTTCCAAATGACGAAACTCAAAACTAAGGTGTTAAAATGAATTCTTGTTAACTTCTTCACCGAACTAAAGGGATAGGGATGACAGCCTATAAATTGCATCATCTTGGTTACAGCTCCTCTCAGTGGCTTTATTTAGAATTTCATGTGGCATATATATATATACATATATATGTATATATATGTGTGTGTATACACACACACACACACACACATACATGCACACACACAGAAGTACTCCTCCTTTTATGGCCCCACAGAAATTTAGCTATATAAATAAAGTAAGAAGGAGTTTTTGAAAGACAACTACTTAGGTTCTTTCGTATATTTGAAAAATTGGAAAAGCAGGCTACTTAAAATATATGAAGTAACCAGATTCTTCTAGTTAACCAATCATGATTACAATCTTTTTACATAGGAGATATCAAAACAAAGATTTTTATTGTTTTGAAGTTAGAACTATCACCGAGGGAGCAGAGCTGGGCTATAAAAACTAATGTACAAATATAATAGTATGTTGTAACTTTTATTTCTTGCCCGTGTTTTCCTAGGAAGTTGTGTTTGAGGTGTGGAAGTGAAAGTGTAACTCATAACAACATATGTTTGTTTTCTTTCATTTCAGCAATCAATGTGTAAAACTAAATTTCTTATGTCTTAGCCACTCAAAAACACACAAGATAACAATGCCCATTTTAAAAAGTATGAAAAGATGTTGAGCTTATATTTTGAATATACAAATTACATGTTTGAGTCTGAGAGTTTTTGATCATTAAATCTGTAAACTAGAGAAAGGTGAAGCAGAAAGAGAAATGAGAAGTTGACGTAATAAATAAGATTTAAAGTTTTCTTGTCTGATAGTAGACACTGTGTGTTTGTGTGGGAGGCAGAGTGATTACTTGGCACTCCTTTCTTCCCCTGGAAATAGTTCTCTCATTTCTAGGGGGGGAGGGGAGGTTTGAATACCCAGCTTCTAGATGCATTTCAGATGAGTAGTAGGATTGTCCCACTTTCCTGGCCACAGTGAATGGTAGCCACCTGCCCCACTAGGATGTACTGCCTTGGAGTTGCCCCAATGACCCTCACCTCCTGGCTTCCAGAGCCTAACCCATTATGCCAGACTTGGTCTGCCATACCAGTAGAACATGCCCACAGTGATTGCACGCTACTTCCGAGATTAGGTTATAAAAGACATGGTGGTCTCATCTTGGTCTCTCTCCTCTTTACAAAGGATAATAGCTGTTTACAGAAAGGAGAAAGAATTCATTATGGAACAGGATATCTGAAGTGTTTCTAAGACAGTTGATAATGATCTGTTTTATAAACTTACAGTTATTTGTCGTATAATTCTTTAAGCTATACGTGCGTTTTGTAAATTTTTCTGTCTGAGGTTCATTTTGTAATAATATGATTTTCACACACACAAAAAGAAGAAAGATCCATATTAGGAAATTCATGGGTAGATAATTCATCTGTTTCATAAAAGTTAATTTAAAATTAAACTGTAATGTCGCAAACTAAATTACTGAACTATCTCAGAATGAAGGATTAAAGATGAATTTTGAAACTGCTTTACTTGATTCATTTTGGAGAAAAATGAAAACTCAAGATTCTGAGGTTGATGGAATTAAAGTATCTTCTTCCAGTTCCAACAATACCTTTCTGTGAGACTGGTTTCTCTATTCTTTGATTAAAATAAACCGCAAAAAGTTTATGTATATTTGCAGTGCATTTAGCATTGTCGCCAACCTTAGATTGACAAATTAAGCCCCCTGCAAAACAGCCCAATCTCATTTGATTCATGAAAATCTTTAGATGTTGCTTTGGGCAGAATTTATCCAAATTGTCTCATATAGGTATTTAATTTAAGCACTGGCTCTATCACTCATAACTAAATAGTTATATTTGTGAAACAACAAGAGTTACAATGGAATATTCACTATAGACAATGGAATGTATACACAACTATACAATGGAATAATCACTAGTACACAAGCGTTCATGGAGTGATATAGTTGTATAATTTTCTTGTATTTGCTTCTGTGTTGTGTTTTAATTATATTTATTGAAATGAAATTTTGTCTGTTGCATCTAATAAGAAAAAGTTGGTCTTACATTTCATATGAATTAATTTTTTAATTACATTTTCCTAGTAATCAATTTTTATTGTGTTGGGGGAGAATTTTTCTCTGCAACGAATTGGAAATTAAAAAGCCTAGTTCTTCATCATAGATAATATGAGAAGTACTTCCTTTAATGCTAAGCAGAAGATCTTTCATTTAATACATAAAACCAGTTGTGTTGCTACACGAATCCATGTTATAAGCTAAATGCTAGAGAATGAGATGAGAGGGAGGAGAAGGGAAGGGGAGATTAAGAGGCAAATATACATTATCCCCAGAAATTCCAAAAAGTGTCACTATAGACATGATGATAAATTCTATGATACAGGCAATCGGAAGCGTATAAGAATAAAGATGAAAAAAAAAAAAAGATTCTGTCTGTAAGCTCTGACTTGCCTTGGAAGGATGATTGAGAGTAAAGTAGACAAAATACAGAGAAAGAATCTGGAAGGCCAAGGGGAGGTCATACACTTATAGTTAGCTAATCATACAGTTAACATTTATTGAGCTCCTACAGAATTTTTGGTAATTGACACAACTTCGCATACAAAATGGAAGCATGCAGGACATAATCTTTTGTGACTGACTTCCTTTACTTAATAAATGTTTATGAGATTCATCTATGCTATGGCATATATCTCTAGTTTATTTGTTTCCATTGATGGATGGTGTTCTCTAGAAAGAATATACCCCAATATATTCATCTATTCTATCACTGTTGGTCCTTTGGAACTATGACTGATGCTGCCATAAACATTCTTATAATACCTTTTGTTATGTATCTGTATCAGTTTTGTTGGGTATAAACATGGGAGTGCAATTCCTGGATTAAAAGTTGTGCATGGCACAAAGTTACTTGATATTATCAAACTGTTTTCCAAACTCATACCAATGTACACTCCCACCGGGATCATCTGACCATTCTCCTTGCCCCAGCACCTTGCTGATATTTACTATCGTCGTTCTGCTTAATTTAAGCCATTCTGATATGTGAATAATAGAATGTCATGGTTTATTTGCATTTCACTGATTATTAATAATATGCCCTCTTTATATGATTATTACCTATTTTAATTCCTTCTTTGATGAAGCAGCTGTTCAAGTAATACTCTTCTCAGAAAGAAAAAAGTCTAGGGGCGCCTGGGTGGCTCAGTTGGTTGAGTGTCAGACTCTCTTTCTTTCTTTTTTTTATTTTTTTTATTTTTTAAGTTTATTTATTTTGAGAGAGATGGAGCACAAGCAGGGGAGGGGGTAGAGAGAGAGGGAAAGTGAGAATATCCCAGGCAGGCTCTGCACAGCCATCGCATAGCGCAACATGGGGCTCAAACTGACGAAACCATGAGATCATAACCTGAGCTGAAACCAAGTCCCATGCCTAACTGACTGAGCCACCCAGGTGCCCCGAATGTCTAACTGTTGATTTTGGCTCAGGTCATGATTGAGATCCATACTGGGCTCTGTGCTGAACGTGGAGTCTGCCAAAGATTCTGTGTCTCCCTCTGCCCCCTCCCCTGCTCACATGCTCTGTCTCTATAAAATTTAAAAAAAAAAATTAAAGAGTCTAGTGAAAAATCAATTTGAGATTGTAAGAAATATAATGACATTCTTTCGAAAGGCCCCAGTTTGACCTACTACTGGAACATAGAGGTGAAGATGTCCAGCAAACTGTTTGAAAGTGGCTCAGAGCTTGGGAGAGAAGGCAAACATGACTCCTAAACCTTTTCTAAGACAGGGAACAAAAAGTCCAGAGAGAAGTTAGAACAAAGATCACATTTTTCATAGAGCTATAAAGAAAGGAAGATAATAAAGACAGATTTAATGATCAAAAAGTTATTGATGAAGTTAGTAGATTTAAATGACTTCTGTCTTAGAGAAGTAATTGGTCTGGACTCATCTAATGAATTGTTTCGAGTTTCTACATAAACAGGGGCATCTGGGTGGCTCAGTCAGTTAAGTGTCCAACACTTGATTTCAGCTCAGGTCATGATCTCACAGTCTGTGAGACTGAACCCCACGTGGGGCTCTCCACTGACAGTATGGAACCTGCTTGGGATTCTCTCTCTCCCTCTCTCTCTGCCCCTCCCCTGCTCATGAATGCCATATCTCTCTCTCTCTCTCTCTCTCTGTCTCTCTGTCTCTCTCTCTCTGTCTCTCTCTCAAAAATAAACTTTAAAGGAAAACTGTATAAACAAAATCTCTTCTCTGTTGCTATACCTGTCATAGGAGACTTGGCTTTTTTTCCAGATTTCTTTCCCTGAAATTTTGTAGTTCCAACTCTCTTCAATTGCTATAGATCTAATCTGTCCTGAGGCAGAATCTCTCTACTCAGTTGCTTATATTTGCTACTCCCTATATCTCTGCCAAGAGCTCCGACCTCAAAGGTTCCTGGAGCTTCAAACATCTATGAATTATTAAATAATATCCTTTAGTAAAATAGTCATTTCCAACATGGATTTTATGGACTTGGCCTGTCTTGTAATCAAATCTTTACAGAATTTAGGTTACAAAATTCTTGCAAAGACTCCCAGTTTTAACTAGTATCCTGCAAAAGTCCCTTTTAAAAATAAACAGCATTGTGGTGCCTGGGTGGCTCAGTTGGTTAAGTGTCCGACTTCAGTTTAGATCATGATCTCACGGTTTGTGAAGTCAAGTCCCACATCGAGCCCACTGCTTTCAGCACAGAGCCCACGTTGGATCCTTTGTCCCCTTCTCTTTCTGCCCCTGCCCCGTTCTTACTCTCTCTCTTTCAAAAATAAATAGAAGGTTTAAAAAAATGAACAGCATTAAAAAAAAAACCCAAATAAATAAATAGCATTAAACTGACACGAATATCTTAGTGATATAACCTTAATCTAAATCCAAACTATTATAGAACAGAGAGCCTTTCAAGGAAAAAATATATAACATAAATTATTTGTTTTTCTCTAAATTCTAAGTGACTCCTCAAATTTAGAGTATTGCAAACTATTCTATATTTCTGAAATAGCTGTAGGGATTCCTCTTCTCTCTTCATTTTTCTCCCTCCAAAGATTTTCTGATGCAAATTGAGTTTAAAAAAGGACTAAAATGAAAAATACATGTATAAAATATAGAAAATTTTGTAGGCCATGGAATAAGACAAAAAGGCACATAAAATAAAGTTCAATTTATTTCAAGGGTAGAGTTGGAAGTGTTTTCTTGTGTATATTTAGATACCATGTTAAGATACCAAAAATATTGGTTTTATAATAAAAATATATTATCTGATTTTAAACCAAGGCTAGAATTTAGCAACAACATTTGTGAGTTAGAAATGTAAGATCAAGATCATTTTTTTTTAAAGTGCAGAACATAAGGATAAAAATTTATTCTTGGGAACCACATTCAATTTTCATCTTCATTATCACTGGACACACACATAATAGCACTCTGGCTTAAGAAAAATTCTAAGATTGTTGTCCAATCCAATAGCATCATGTTTTATTTCTGTCACATAGCTTGCCTGCTCTAGTAATTTTACCATAGTGGATGGATTTTTTTTGACACAGGTCATCTTATTTTCTTTTCTTGTTTTTTTATTAAGTTTTTAATTTTAATTTGCTATAGTTAATCTACAGTGTTATCTTAGTTTCAGGTGTACAATATAGTGATTCAACAATTCTATACATTACTCAGGGTTCATCGTAACAAGTAGACTCTTTATCTCCATCACCTATTTCACCCATACTCCAACCCATCTCCCTTCTGGTAACCATCAGTTTGTTCTCTTTAAGAGTCTGTGTCTTGGTTTTTCTCTCTCTCATTATTTGTTTTTTTTTTTTTTTCTTTGCTCATTTGTTTTGTTTCTTAAATTCCACATACAAGTGAAATCATATGGTATGTGTCTTTCTCTGAATGACTTATTTCACTTACATCATACTTCATATTTCACTTCAATTTCACTTCCATTAGTAGATGAATGGATAAAGATATGGCACATATGCACAATGGAATATTAGCCATAAAAAATAATGAAACCTTGCTATTTGGAACAATGTGGATGGAGCTAGAGAGTATAATACCATAGTGGATTTTAATTTGACAACAGCAAAAAGGTAAAGAAGCACATTTTTATCTTAAGTAAAATATCTCATTCGTTTGTGTAACAAAACTGAACCCTAGAGAGGGTTCCAGTGTCAATATGGACATTAATTATTAAAACAATTTCGTTCTTAAATTCAGATTACAAAATGAAAAAAAAAAAAGGAAGCTCTAATATTTTTTTTTCCTACACAATGGATGAAGCACCTTTTTCACAAGATTCATCAAATACTTTGGAGTTTTCTGTTTTGAAATATAGACACCATCCCTGGGTAAAATACTGTATTTTATAAGTAAGGTTTACATTCAACCCCCACAATGATCACTTTTACAATTAGTTGATAAGTAAAAGAGACACAATGGTCATTATTCTGGTGAAAACTTGTTATTTTTTAATAGCTCAATGTGAAACTATTTGATAAAGTTGTTGGCCAAAAACCTTGTCATTCAAAATATAAACTTGGAACAGCTAACTCTTCTCATATTTTATACTTTTCCATAGTTTTTCTTCTTTTTTTCCTCTTTACATTTGTTTCTATAACTTTTAAAAGGGGGTAATATTCACTTCTGAAGTTTTTAGTACCATTTGAAGTCAATTAAAGAAAAACATAAAAAATAGAACTTTACGTATCTAATAGAATGGCTCAAATCGTGAACCTGACAACATCAAATGCTGACAAAAATGTGGAGCAACGGGAATTCTCTCCTTTTACTGCTGGGAATGCAAACTGGTAGAGTCATCTTGGATGACAGTTTGTTGGTTTCTGACAAAACTAAACATACTCTTATCACACAATCTAACAATTTCACTCCTTGGTATTGACTCAAAGGAATGGAAAACATGAGCCCCCACAAAAATATGTGTGTGGATATTTATAACAGCTTTGTTTATAATTGCCAAAACTCAGAAACAACCAAGATGGCCTTTAGGAGGTGAATGGATAAAGAAACTGTGGAACATCAGACAATGAAATATACTCAGTGTGAACAAAATCAGAAAAAATACGAAAGAACCTTAAACGCATAGTACTAGATGAATGAAGGTAATCTACAAAGGTGTATGATACCAACCATACGACATTCTGAAAAAGACAAGTTATGTGATAGTGAAAACATCATTTGTTGCCAGAGTTTGGAGTTGGGGAAGAAATGATGAATAGGTGAAATACAGAAGGATTTTAGGATAGAGAAAGTAATCTTTATGATGTCATAATGATGAATACAAGCCATTATACATTTGTCCAAACCCAGAGAATGTACAACACCAAGAGTGAACCATAATGTAAACTATGGAATTTGGATGGTAACGATGTATCAGTGAAGGTTGGACAATTGTAACGAGTGTACCACTCTGGTGGGGGCTGTGGATAATATGGAAGACCATGCTATGCACAGGGGCAAGAGATATATGAGAAAATTCCTGTATCTGCCTTTAATTTACTGTAAACCTAAAACTTTTCTTTAAAAGACCTAATTAAAAAGAATACGAACAGTTTATTATTTCTCTCTGGCATTTTGCACACAATTTGGGTGGTTATTTATGTTCTCTCTAATTGTATACTATAAGAATATTTACAAAATAATACAAAATATTTAAGTTAATAACCTTTTATAAACAGTATTTTCTCCTGCTGTCCAATAATTGTTTGATTTATTTATTCTGCATTTTTAGGGAAACATTAAATTGTTTTTAATGTTTGCTATTTATTTTTGAGAGAGAGAGAGAGAGAGAGAGAGAGAGACAGAGCATGAGCGGGGGAGGGGAGGGAGAGAGGGAGACACAGAATCTGAAGCAAGCTCCAGGCTCTGAGCTGTCAGCACAGAGCCCAAGGCGGGGCCCAAATCCACAAACAGTGAGATCATGACCTGAGCCAAACTCAGACACTTAACCACCTGAGCTACCCAGACACCACTTTAGGGAAATATTTTAAAAGTTGTGCTGTTTTTTTTTGTTTGTTTGTTTGTTTTTCTGGAATACAGGTAGGAAAGAATGCTAAAAGAGAATAAAAAATTAGATGATCACCTGCCAAAGGACAAATTCAGACTTTATTTTTATCACATTGTACTTGATCCTTCAATAACTGTCATGATATATTCTTTTCTTTTTAATTTTTTTAAATGTTTATTTTATTATTTTTGAGAGAGAGAGACAGAGCGTCAGCAGGGGAAGGACAGAGAGAGAGAGGGAGACACAGTATCCGAAACAGGTTCCAGGTTCTGAGCTGTCAGCATGGAGCCTGCAGCGGGTCTCGAACTTGGGAACAGTGAGATCATGATCTGAGATGAAGTCAGATTTTTTTTTAATGTTTTTTTAATGTTTATTTATTTTGAGAGAGAGAGAGAGAGAGAGAGCACAAGCAGGGGAGGGGCAAGAGAGACAGGGAGACACAGAATCCGAAGCAGGCTCCAGGCTCTGAGCTGTCAGCACAGAGCCTGATAAGGGGCTCGAACCCACAAACTGTGAGAGCTGAAGTCTGGCGCTTAACCGACTGAGTCACCCAGGTGCCCCTGAAGTCAGATTTTTTAACCGACTGAACCACCCAGGCACCCTGTCATGATATATTCGTAACTGGGTGTCCCTGAATAAGATGCTCTGACTGATTTCTGCTAAAAACACTGAGTATGTTTTGCACATATTTACTGATGACCCTTTTCTCAGTGACATCATCAAACCCCATGCACACATTTCTGGAAGTGAGAAACCCAAATTCTTCTGTGTAAGTGATATTTTAGCTGGCTGATGGAAACAGTATAAGGGGCCTTTATAACTTCACATGACAACACAAGTAATGAGTGAGGGCTGACATGTGAGATTTAAAAGATTAACTTTGGGGCGCCTGGGTGGCGCAGTCGGTTAAGCGTCCGACTTCAGCCAGGTCACGATCTCGCGGTCCGTGAGTGAGTTCGAGCCCCGGGTCAGGCTCTGGGCTGATGGCTCGGAGCCTGGAGCCTGTTTCCGATTCTGTGTCTCCCTCTCTCTCTGCCCCTCCCCCGTTCATGCTCTGTCTCTCTCTGTCCCAAAAATAAATAAAAAACGTTGAAAAAAAAAATAAAATAAAAATAAAAGATTAACTTCAAATCTAAAATTATTGGTCAAAGCACAGCAAAACTTCAACTCCATTGTCTAAAAAAAACTACAAAAAATTCTATAATATATTAGAATCAATTATGCTTTCATCAGTTGAAGGGAAAGGTAGTAAAGTATTGATAAATACATTTATTAAGAGCACACTGGTTAAACCTAAATCCAAGTAAATTTTCCCAATATAGCATTGTTTTTCACAGTACATATATACTCAGATCAAATATTTTTCTTTCTCTAGATTGTTCTGGACCAAACTCCAGACATCTTCTCTAATTTCTCTTCTTCCATTTTTTCAGTATATAATCTAATAGCCTATTTGATCTGTCTTACTTCCAAAATGTGTATCAGATCTTTCTGCTTCTTTTGACTTTACTTGCTATCAACTCTTTCCAAACCAGCATCTTTTCTCATCTCAACTACCGCAACTGAATCTGTGACAAAGACTATTAGGGCCACCGCCTCCTCAGTCTTTCGGTGTTGCCTCACCACTATCTGCTGGGCAGACGCCCATAAGATAACTCCTAAGTTGAGGGTGAGGTGAATGAACCATGCACCAAGACTAGTAAATAGAAAAGTAAAATCCTTGGAATTAAGATCTTTGTCAAGATAAGCCCTTTTGATGTTGCCATTAGTACATGAAAAGTGGTGGAAGCACCTAGATCAAAAAGCCCAATAAGATTTTGAACAAAATCTACTGCCAAAGAAATCTTATATTTATCAGAGACACTCGGTGTTCTGTCACCTATCATGGCATAATTCTTTGTACTTATTTTGACTTAACACCTGTTGCCAATCTCGTTTTCATTTCTCACTTCATATGATTCTACTACTTCTTTAAAATATGTTATTTTTTTGTAGGTAGGATATTTTGCTAAAGACTTGTTTAACGCACAACAACCATAACTTTGCACAATTAAGGCATCATCATAAAATTTAAAAATATATATATTAATTCCTACACCTAATAAAGTGAATGGTCCTTTTTTTCCACCATAGAAAACTATTTATGAACTACAGTAAACCCAAGCTCTGTGTAATATTGTATTCATGCTCCTTTTTCTTTTTTTCTCCTGGACTTTTTCCTCTTCACTGTACCAATTTATAACCACCAACTTTTGTTATTCTTCCATTCAGAAGAACTTAGTGTTTACAGTTCACTTTTGAAAGTCTCAAATTTCATCCTTTAAAGAACACACGATGTCTCCACATGAATTGTGCCTGTCTATTAATATTCACAAGGCAGATTTTTGAGGGGGGTGCTTCTTGCTTATCTCTCTCTAATGTCCTTCTACACAGCATCAATACACATATATTAAATTAATAAATACATGGCCTGTATACACAGGTAAATACAAAGGCCCAACACCCTTGCCTTGAATAAGACAAACGTCAGAGGCTGTCTGAGCCTGAAAACTCACCATCGGGTCAGCGGAAGCTCCTGCTTATGTTTGCATTTCTACAAACATAAAATCAGTAGAGGGCAGTACATGATCAGATAGCTCAACTTTCTGGGAAATGAAGAACTACAAGGATATAAAAAACTCCCAAAGTAAGAGATTGAAAAAGAACTTCATTTAGTTATTCATTCATTCACCTGGCACAACCACAGGAAATACTGCAAATAGGCAGGTGAAATACAAGCACACAAAAGCAACAGGGCAGTTCTCCCGATTGCATCTTGCCCCCGCGCTTGGCTATGTCTTGGCCCAGAGTTGCTGTGCTTGCTCTCCAGTTTCCACAACCATTGCCGTTATGCTTTACCTTCCAATTTTTAATATTTTTTATTTAAAAATGTGCATGTATAAAAATTCAAAGAGCATTAAATGTATAGTCCGTGAATTATGAAGAAATGACCACATCCGTGTAATCACTTCCTATATGTAAAGGATACTGTGTATGCTGCTGAAATTCTCTTCTTGAGAGTAAGAGATTCATTCCTTCAGTTGTTGAGAGTGTCGGCCCCTCACAACTAAGTGTGTCTGTAGAAACTGTGGTTGGCCAAAAGTTGTTGCCTTTTTCAAGGTTACATTACCCCCCTGGAACAGAACTCATCCCAGAAAGTACAAGGCCCAATACCCCTGCCTTCAATAAGACACATCTCAAAGTCTTTCTAAGCCCCAAAGCTCACCCCTGGGTCAGCTGAAGCTCCTCCCATTTGTTTGCAGCTCAACTTCTTTTTCTGTCCAACTCTGCTTCTTTCACTCCTTTACAGATATTTTCCCCCAAGAATCCATGAATGCAAATTTCTGCCGCAGCGTCTATTTCCAAAAGGTCATGACCTGAGAGAGCTGGTAATAGAATTGATCCTAGAAAGCAGAATTTAAAGTGGGAATTTTAGAAGTGGCTCATTCACTGACCTCCTGACAACAAGGACTCTAATTACAGGTGGTAGAGAGAATACTGATAGCTTGTAACATACTGTAGCAATGCAATTGTTAAAACTTACACTGGTGGTGAGCTAGACTGGAATACTAATCAAAATGAATGCAATGGTGATATACCATCTCAAGCATTTGAGACATTCGGGGCAAAATAATAATTACAAAGACCATGTAATTGGATGGGACTAAGCATGCTTTGAAGAAAAACAATGAAAGACTACTGTGATTAATCACCAATTTAAGGTGAAGTGTGAAAGTCAGAGGGCTTCTTTGGCAGCATATAAAAAGACTCATTTGCTGAAGCAAGAGGGCAGAAAAAAGGTGATCATCAGGTCCAGGACTTAATTATAGTGGTAGCAGAGCTCCAGAGAAGGGTGACATTCAATCCCAGGATGTCTGCTATGCTAAGATCATTGCATTAATCGGTAAGTAGTGAGACTCTGGATTCGGAATAAGAGATCTGAGTCAATACACTTGAACATTTCAAGTGTCAGATTCCCCTGAACTCTCTGGGCCTGAAGAATTGGCCCACTCCTTGTTAGAGGCCAGTGATCCCCCTGGCTCGAGGATGATGCAGAAAAACTCTGATAAAAGAAATCATGTGCACAAGCCTCAGCATCTACCACCTTCTCCCATCCTGTACACTAGACTGATAAGTACCGTTAGCATAAAGTCGCTGAAGAAATTATGGGTTTGTTAAAGAGGAAAAAAGGCAGTTGCAGAAGTTGCTGCAGAACCTAGACATGTAAATCAGCAAGAGACACAAGAGTATATAAAACTCAATTCTGATAGTGCTATATATGTATATGTGGGTTTGAGAGATAAATTTAGATAAGGAGAATTTCATTAATATGGAAGTCTGTCCCATGATAAAAGATTTCATACCGTGACAAAGATTGCAAGAAGTATTACTAATCAGTTCTTAAAATGGACAGTTCTTAGAAGCTTGGGTTCAGATATCCTGGTTCCCAGAGAGAGAACACTTCCACCGGAGGACATTGCTCAAGCCCCGTGAAGCTTGAGATGTGACCATCACGATGTCTCCTTTGGCTTCTTGTCCCCAAAGAACACATCAAGGAAATACTGGCAGACTGAGTTTGCCCCAATTTTCCGGAAGAAATAGAGCTACAATAGAGAAGGGGAAGAGTATGTTTGTCAATCACATAGCGTAACACAGTACCTCTTGCTACCCTCTGCACAGTGTTGATGGTAAATGAAAAAAGTGTAACAGGTCTGAGAGGGCATGGTGACCAATGGCTCAGTTCTCTCACAAAATAAGCCATAGAGACCAGCAGAGGTGTGAGCTAAGGATGAGGAAGATTATCCTACATCTCATGGCTGTAAAGAAGGCGGTGATACCAATTGTGCTCTCTAGATAAGCTGCAGCTACTGACCTATGATTCATCTCAGTAACCTTCCTGTCTTAAGTTTCTCCGGGGAGGAAAAAGAAAAAAAAGCCAGTTAGAATCCTGGAGAAAATCTTCGCACTTGGGGTTAACTTTCTACACAAAATAAGTAGATAAAAACAGGGCAAGGGGTGGGTTGTAGTAAATTCTGTGGTGTTTCATCCAGATCTCCCGTTCATGATTGACTTAGTTAGATGCAGCTTCCATGATGAAGTACTCCTGACTGGGTGTCACAGAATAAAATCACATTCTGAGATCCTGAGGGTTAGGACTTTAATACACGAATTTGGGGGTGACACAATTCAGCCCGTAACAATGACTGAGACTCTCATTCCATCAAGTTGATAGTCGTGTCTAAGTTGTGTCTAAATCTTACCCCAGATTGTGCCACTTCTCTTGGACATCCTTCATTGAAGGACAATGACTTGTCACTGCAGAGCTACAATGTCCAGACAGTCTTACCTCAATTTTGAGAAACACTAAAAGTTATCCCATCTTCTAAATGTCCCATAGGTATAGGTTCAGCTGAGGCCATTTTTGCAGTTCTGCTTTCCTGTGTCCAATCAGTCTTCTCTCCCTCCTTTAAAGCTTACATTTCTGAGAGCACCTCCCCCCAAATCTCCAGCGTGCTATGTGATTTAATACATGAGGTCAAGAAATAAAACATCACCAGCAACCATGGACTTTGGGTGATCTTGATGTGTCATGTAGGTTCATCAGTTGTACGAAACATACCATTCCGGGGGTAGATGGTGATAATAGAGGGGGTTCTGCATGCGTGGAGATAAAGCATATATGAGAAATCTCTGTACCTGCTGTTCAATTTTGCCATAAACCTAAAACTTCTCTAAGAAATAAAATCTAATAAACAAAAAAGAAAGAAAGAAAGAAAGAAAGAAAGAAAGAAAGAAAGACAGAAAGAAAGAGAAATGGGAAATTAGAAAAAATGCAATAACAATACTAACAAAAAGTTACCAGTGCCTCAGATGTTCTCATAATATCTATCCCCAATCACCATTGCCATAGACAGTTTTATTTGTGACCTTTACAAAATCAAAGCTTTAACGAATACAGCCTTGACACTTAACCTTGTGATTTGAAGTGGGCCCACATTGTAGAATGCAACAATAGTTTAAAGTAACATGTAATATACAATAGTATGAGTACACCATGATATATTTTCTACTGTTGATGAATATTTAAATTGTTTTCAGTTTGGGGCTATTATGAATGATGATATCATGAGTACTCATATATCTTTAGCTGTGTATACGTGTGGATGCATTTATATTGGCATATAGCTAGCTATGTATTTTCTAGGGCAGAGGATATGTGTTTGTTAATATCCTTTAAATGCTTTTTTAAAAATTGTATTGCCTAGTGTTGAGTTCCAATCATTTTTTTATATTCTGAATAAAAGTCCTTTAAGATATACATATTATAAATATTTTCCTCATTAAGTGCCTTTCACTTCAAAAACCAAAAAAACAAAACCAAAAGTGCTCTTCACATCCTTAATGGTATCTTTCCAATATTAACTATATAAATTTAGGTGGATTCAATTTTATCACCTTTTTTGGTTAATTGTTTTAATTTTTTCACCCAAAAATTCTGGCCTTCCTTCATGTTACAAAGATTTTCTCCTATATTTTCTTGTAGAAGTTTTACCATTTAAGTCTCAAGTTTAGATGTGCGCATTTCAGGAAATTTTCCATCTCATATAAATTGTTGGAATTATTGGACTAGAGTTGTTTATAATACTTTTAAATTCTTGTTTACTATTCTTCTTTTATCTTTGAAACTGGTAATTTGTGATATTTTTTCTGTACCAATCTAGCTAAAGTTTAACAATCTTATCAGTCTTTTTTTTTTGTTTTTTGCATTTTTTTAAGTTTATTTATTTATTTTGAGAGAGAGCAGGAGCAGAGAAGGGGCAGAGAGAGAGAGGGAAGGAGAGAGAGAATTCCAAGCAGGCTCTGTGCTGAGCCCGATGCACCCACCACTGCCAAACCATGACCTGAGCCAAAATCAAGAGTCGGACAGTTAACTGACTGAGCCACCCAGGCACACCAACAATCTTAGTCTTTTAGAAAATCTCAGTTCAAATTCCACTGACTTGTCTCGATTACTTTTTCTATTTTCTATTCCACTGATTCATACTTTTATTCTCATTTGTTTCCTTCTTTTGCATTTGACTTGTTTTATTTTTCACTAGATTAAGGTCGAATCAGAGTTTTTGATGCTAGATCTTTATTTTGTCTCGCACAAGCATTCAAATTATAGATTTGCCTCTGAGCACTACTTTAGCTGCCTCATACACACTGTGACATGTTCTGATTTAGTACTCATTAAGTTAAAAATATGTCTAATTACCCTTATTTCTGACCTATAGAAATTTTGTTTAGAAATTAGGAATTTACCTTTAAAATATTTTGGAGTTTTTCGATCTATTTTTCATTACTGATTTATACAGAGAGTCAATTTTCATCAGAAAATGTATTCTATTTATTTTAATCATGTAAACTTCATGAATTTTGTATGGCACAATATATGGTCCATTTTGTAGAATGTTTCACTTGTACTTTGAAAGAATGTGAATTCTGCCATTGTTAGTTTGCTCTATAAAATGTGCTTGAGACCAGTTTGAATGAGAATGTTCAAGTTTTCTATATATTTACCGGTTCTCTAACTGTATTTTTAAATCAGTTACTGAGAGTACTTTGAAATCTTCAAATATAAATGTAGATTCGTGTATTTCTCCTTCCAGTTCGACATTCATGTTTTCTGAATAACTATCTCTATGTAAATACACAATCAGGATTTATATATCTTCTTGAAGAATTGACTCCTTTGTCACTGAAAGTTTTCCTCTTTATCTCTGATAATAGTAGTGAACACCTTGTCATATATTAACACACACACTTCAGTCTTCTGGGGATTATTGACTGCATGGCATAGCATTCTTCCCTTCTTTCATTGAGTACCTGTGTTTTTATATTAACATACATTTCTAGGAGACAACTGCTCCCTCATCTCTGGTGTTCTCAAGTCCCACAGGATTTCTCATGTACTCATACATTCTATTTGTCTCCATTACTCCTCAACTCAGTAAGGTTACTTATCTTTGAATGGATTCATCCTCAGATACCATGGTCCAAAATGTCTCTGGGGAGAAAACACAGGTGAACTTAGGGCTCCCTGGTTTATTTCCCTTCTCTTATTTTCTGAAATGGTTGTTTCATATATTTTGTCATGTTTTATTATTGTTTATGGTAGGAGGGCAAGTCTTCATTTGGTCGCTCCATCAAGGCCACACATTCTAAGGAATATGAACACAGAATAAGAATTGCCAAACAAGGGGTACCTGGGTGGCTCAGTTGGTTAAGTGTCTCACTTCAGCTCAGGTCATGATCTCGCAGTTGGTGGGATGGAGCCCTTCATCGGGCTCTGTGCTGACAGTTCAGAGCCTGGAGCCTGTTTTGGATTCTGTGTCTCCCTCTCTCTCTCTCTGCCCCTCCCCAGCTCATGCTCTCTCTTTCTCTCAAAAATAAATAAACATTGAAAAAAAAATTTTTTTAAATTGCCAAACAAAACCCAATAAGCAAGATTTGGTACTAACCTTAGAATACATATATAAAATGTATATAATTTATATGTGTGTATATATACAATTTTGACTATGTATATAGTCAGTCCCGTAAATGCCATGAGTCATAAGAGTTAAAAAACAAACAAAAGAGCAAATCTTGAAGCTATAAAAAAGATAAGAGAAGCTATGAAAATGAGTAGAAGTCTTTGAAAAATAAACAGAACTTCTAGAAATTAAATTGAAATTATAAAATGAGAAAAATAATGACTTAAATAGAATTAGATTGAGATGGGAGAGAATGGATAAGCTCCTAGATAGATTTGAATAAATCACATAGTCACTAAATCAGAATATATAACCATCAAAAAATGTTTGAGAATATTAAACAAGAATTAAAATTTTGGGAGCATGTCTTTTAATATATTCTTAATCACAGTTCCAGAAGTAGATAAAGTGGAAATTGGAAAAAAAATGTTGATAAAGCCAAATGTGGTATAAAATTATAGATGTATAAAATCAATTCCAGACACATGTAGTAAAATAGCAGAACAGAAAAAAAACAAGATCTTTAAAACACCCAGTGAGAAGAAAAAGAGAGTTTACCCACAACTCCTTTAACAATTTTAACAATAGTGAAATGTGCCCTATCTATGGGCTAAATGGTCTAAATGGCACACACCCATATATACACACACATTTCCCATGATTCATTTTCCTTTGACTAAGTGTGTTCTTTTATGCATGATTTAAATTTTTTAATGTAATTTGATTTATGCATCCTTTAATTTATGGCCTTACTATTTCCTCTCTATTACTGCCCAACTCTAAGGATGTAAAAAATTAATTCAGGTCTTTTTAGTTGTTCTTTTATTTTCTTTTTACATTCATTTATTTGTATCGAAGAGTAGTTGATATACGGTATTACATTAGTTTCAGTTGCAAAATAGGGCTTCAACATTTATATACATTACAAAGTCACTATAATCAAAGTCACCAAGGTCACCATGGTAGGTCTAGCTACTACCTGTCACCATACACAGTTGTTAAAATATTATTGACTCTATTCCCTATGTTGTACATTATATCCCCATGGCTTATATATTTTATAACTCAGGTTTATATCTTTTAACCCCTTCACCTATTTTGCCAGTCCCCCAGCCCCTTATCTTATGGTAATCACCAGTTGTTCTCTGTATCTACATGTCTATTTGTGTGTGTGTGTTTTGTATTTAGAATTTACATATAGGTGAAATCATATGATACTTATCTTTTTCTGTATGACTTATTTTACTTAGAATAATACCCTCTAGGTACATCCATGTTGTCACAAATTCCTTTTTATGGCTGAGCAATAGCATATATTTTTGTGTATATAGTTGTATCTTCTTTATTCGTCTATCCACAGACACTTAGGTTGCTTCCATATCTTGGCTGTTGTAAATAATATTGAAATAAACATAGGGTTACAAATCTCTATTTAGTGTTTTAATTTTCCTCAGATAAATGCCCAGAAGTGGAATCTCAAGATCATATAGTATTTGTAATTTTAATTTTTGAGGAATCTTCTCTAATGTCTCCACAGTGGCTGTACCATTTTGCATTTCCACCAACAATGTAGACAGTTTCTTTTTCTCCACATCCTCACCAACACTAGCTATTTCTTGTCTTTTTGATAATAGCTTTTCTGACAGATGTGAGCCGGTATCTCATTATGGTTTTGATGTCCTTTACACTGATGATTAGTGTGTTTAACATCTTTTCATGAGTCTGTTGGAGAAAATGTCTTTTCTGGTCTTCTGTCACCCCTTTTTCTTTGTTTATTGATATAGAGATATGTGAGTTTTTTATACATTTTGGATATTAAGCCCTTATCAGATATATGATTTATAAATATCTTCACCCATTCCGTAGGTTGCCTCTACATTTTGTTGATGGTGTCCTTTGCTGTGCAGCTTTTTAGTTTGATGTAATTCCATTTGTTGATTTTTGCTTTTGTTTCCCTTGGCTGAGGAGACAAAAGATCCTTGAAACTTTGCTCAGCCTAATGCCAAAGAGCTTACTGCCTATATTTTCTCCTAGTTTTATGGTCTCCCATCTTGTATCCAAGTCTTTGAGTTTATTTTACTATATGGTGTTAAGGAAGTCATCCAGTGTCATTCTTTTGCATGAAGTTGTCCAGTTTTACCAGCACCACTTACTGAAGAGACTATCGTTTTAGCATTGCATATTTTTGCCTCCTTTGTTGTAGATTAGTTGACCACATAAACGTGGGTGTATTGCTAGGCTCTTACTGTGTTCCATTGATCTATGTGTCTGTTTTTGTGACACTACCATACTATTTTGATTTCTAAAGCTTTGTAATACAGTTTGAAACCAGGGAGTGTGATACTCACAGCTTTATTATTCTATCTCTAGATTGCTTTGGCTACTTGGGGGCTTTCATGGTTCTATACAATTTGGGGATTATCTGTTCTGGTTCTGTGAAGAATGCTACATTAGTATTTTGTTAAGTATCACATCAAATCTATCGATTGCTTTGGGTAACATGGACATTTTAACAATATTAATTCTTCCAATCCATGAGAACTGTATATCTTTTCAATTATCATATCATCTTCAATTTCTTTCATCACTATCTTATGATTTTCAGAGTATAGGCTTTTTAACTTCATTGGTTAACTTTATTTCTAGGCTTTCTGTTTTTTATGAAATTGCAAGTAGGATTATTTTCTTACAATCTCTTTCTAATAGTTCATTATTAGTATATAGAAATGTAAGATAATTTTGTATGTTAATTTTGTATCCTGCAACTTTACTGAATTAACTTATTAGTTCTAATAGTTTTTTATAGAGTCTTTAGGATTTTTTATGTTTTATTTATTTATTTTGAGAGAGAGAGAGAGAGAGAAAGTAAGAGACAGAGGGACAGAGAAAGAGAGGGAGAGTGAGAATCCCAAGCAGGCTCAACACCATCAGTGCAGAGCCTGACATCCCATGAGCAGCTCGTGACCTAAGCCAAAATCAAGAGTTGGATGCCCAACTGACTGAGCCACCCAGGCACCCCTAGGGTTTTCTATATATACTTATCATGTCATCTGTAAATAGTTAACATTTTTTTTTCCAGTTTGGATGCTTGTTATCTATTTTTCTTGTCTCCTTTTTACCCTTAGAACTTTGATCAGCTCATAAATTATTATTTTATTATCATTTTTTTCTCGGATGACTAACTAGGACTTCAACCATAATTTATTGCAAAGTTTACTTTCTCTCATAGATTACATATGAGACTTCTAACACATACTAAATGTCCATTTATATTAAGATCCATTTCTAGATTTTTAATTGGATTACATTGACACAATCAATATATTTATGACAAAGTTCTGTACTGTTTTAATTATTGGGTTCTCATACTATGTTTACAACTTTTGGGAGAAGTTATAAGTCAGTATCATTGCATTTTCTTCATAGAGTTTTTATTGGCGATACTTGCTTGTTTTTTATTGCATTTCAAAAAAGAGGAACCACATTTTTTTAAATGTAAAAATTGCTCAACTTCACTGTTAATCATTAAAATGAAAACAAAACCACAATTTGATATTATTTTACTCTTACAAAATTAAATAAAAAGTAAAGTCTGACATTATCAAAGATGTTGACAATATAAAACAATCTAAACTCTTACAAATCTCTGGTAGAACAACTTTGGAAGAATTTATTATTAACTACTAAAGTTAAACATATACATTTCTATAACTATTTCACTCACATTGACTTTTACACACGTGTGATGGCTATATGCAAGAATGTTAATAATGGCTTTGTTCACAACAGAGAAAATAAAAATATATTAAGCAACATTTCAAAATTTCTTAACAAGGAAGGGCTAAATGTATATTACACTTATATATACATCACTTGAATATGTATATAATAGAATATTAATTTTAAATGTATAAATATATTTTCTTTACAATGTATTTATGTATTACATAGTTTAAAGCAAGGCAAAACCAAATCATATATTAGTTATGAGTGTATGTGTATGTGTGTGTGTGTGTGAATCTATAAAGCAAACCAAGGGAATAAATAACCTAAAATTCAGAATGGTGGTTACCTCTGGGAAGAAAGAAGGTTGTGTGACCAGTTAATGTACCCAGGAGGATTCAACTTTGTGCTATAATTTACAAGCTGAATCATGATGTTTTAATTTTGCTTCATCTTATTATGTCATATGTACAACACATAATTACTTTTGCATATAGGATATACTTCAAATAAGAAAGTTAATAGAATAGATAAAAACAGAATAAGAGCTCTCTTGAATTTTTTTCATCATTCAATTAATTTTGACATTTTTATTTTATACAAAATTATTGCTATAAATATGGTGATTTTCCATCTTGAAAATGTTAAAAAGCCACTTGAAATTACATATCTGTCCCTTTGTTGAAAACAAAATGCCTGCCAGATTAAATAAAATTTGAATATTTTCAGCTATATTGGTATTAAGCATTTCCCTTCCATACCAATATGTAAAGTTGTTCTAAATCTGCTTTCATGAACATGCCATTTGAGCTAATTACCTTATAATAAATGCAGCTCTTAAATAATTGCTAAACCTTGGGAAATGCTTTCAATAATTGACTTGGTTTTCATAAGCAAAACTTGTGTTATTAAATATAAATTAAATGCACATTTGAGACCCTTAAAGTGTTAACATACCAGCATGTTAACAGTGTACTGGAAATAACTTGTAGAATTAATACCCTAAATAATTCAAACATTGCATTCAGATTTTTACATGTTTTCTTTCATCTGAAAAATTTGTATAAACTTTCGATGTGTACTACATCATCTGTAATGAATGTGTTTTCCTACTTATTGACACAACCTAACTTGAAAATATTATATATCATAAGGTACAAATTTCCAGTTTGTGAGACCTAGAGAAAATGAGACAAAAATGCTTATTTGGGGGGCACTTGGGTGGCTTAGTTGGTTAAGTGTCCAACTCTTGATTTCCACTCAGGTGATGATCTCACAGTCTTGAGATCAAGCCCCATATACAGTTCCATGCTGGGCGTGGCCTCTGCTTAAGATTCTCTCTCTTCTTTTCCCTCGCGCTAAGATTCTCTCTCTTCTTTTCCCTCACGCTCTGCCCCTCCCCCACTCACATGCTCACGTTTTCTCTCTCTCTCTCTCTTTCAAATAAAAAAAGGCTTATTTTATGGTGATGTTAGTATAAATCAGTGAAGAAATAAAATGTTGCAGATAGATTGATATGTCTAAATGTTAAATTATTCATAATTAGAATTCATTGATAATTTTCCATAAATTTTATATTCAAATTTTATAAATGTTATCCAGTTGTGAGAAGAATGCACAGTTCTAGCCTCTGGTAAAGAACCTTCCATTGTTTTATCTCTTATTGTCTGTTCCTATGTATATATTTATCTTGTGTCTGCTTCCAAGAGAATTACAAGAGAGATGGATGGATGGATAGATAGATGATAGATATAATCTCTTAAGCATAATATTTTTCTCCTCATCAACCATTATTCCTGCTAATGATGAAAAACTTTGTGCTGTGTCTCATACTCAAAATAGATTATACTCTCTAATATATTATCAATAAAAATATATTTTACTGAATAAATAAGGAAGGGGTGGTTACATTACATATCATACATCTGCTTTCATAATCATCTGTTTTAAATATTTCTTTTCCAGAATCCCTCTTCCCTATCCAACTACCTCATTTTTCTTTTTTTCTTTGTCTCTAAGCCTCTAAGTAGCCCTTTCTATGCTTCTCAAAAATTAACCTAAAAGTTACAATTAAATAGTTACATAAAAAGAAATAAATTCCACTCCCAAAGCATTTCTTTAGTGTACTCAGCCAATCCAGGAATCTGTGGGAGACATTCTAAGGCTTAAAAAAGACCTTTCTCTAAATGATGAAATTTGTGTATGTATATAAAAACATACATGTATACACACATATATTTATATGCATACACAAATATAAACATGCTATATAGAAAAATAAAGAAGTTCTATAGGTTTCTAACTGTCAGAAATAATAACAAAATTTTGGTATTATTGAGAGGGGAATTAATATGGTGGAGTAGTAGGAGGACCCTAAGCCTGCTTTGTCCCTCAAACACAGCTAGATAAATATCAGATCATCCTGAACACCCAAGAAATTGATATGAGGACTGAGAGAACAAATTTCACAATTAGAAGGAGTGAAGAGGCCACACAGTGGAGGATAAGAGTTGTGGAGATGTGATTTGGAGGAGAAAATCACGGGTGCTGTGGAAGCGGAAGCTCTGATCACAGAGAGAGGAGAGAGACAAGTTGGGAGAGAGATTGAGGGAGAGAGAGAGAAAGAGAGAGAGAGAGAGAGAGAGAGAAATTTATAGAAAGCACACAGAGGATGGAACAAGAAGAACACTTACCCCAAATTATTGACTGGGAATATGAAAGGGGCTGATTATCGTGAGTTTTTACAACAAGCGCAGTTCAAAGACTGGAGTTTCAAAAATCCGTGCCATGGTTGATGTGGAGTCCAGTGGACACAGTGGTGCTCCTGTAGATAAGGAGGGCAAAGGCCCTGGAGCAGACTGTGTGATCTGATGATCCCCTGGGATTCAATGGGAGAGACAGTTCCCCTCTTGGAGCACACTTGGGAGGGGTAGCATTGCCTCTCAGGGGACAAAAGAGCTACTGGGGGCCTTTGAGCTTGCTTTTTCCTTAGCATAGGGGCAGAGACACTTGCTGAGGACAGCTAACCTGGACACTGGCTTTTTTCTGTGCTTTACTCTAAACTCTAAGCTCACGCACATTGGTACAACTGCCCTTGTATGGGACAAACCTGCATCAGCCCTAGCATGGTAAGATCCTCCCTGAGGACCAAAGCAAAGCTTTGTTGCAAAGCTTCTGCTCTAGTGGAAATAAGACCAGGCCTCTTTTAACAAGCAGACCAGAACACACCTAGTTAAAACTCACCACACACTGGACAAGGTCCAAAAATTCCCACTGCAAGCAAGGAGAATCTCTGCAGAAGACTGACCTGAGGGAAAGAGCAGCCAAAATATAGCAGCAGAGTGCACACAGCATACACCAGAAACAATTCCGGAAGCACCAGGCCCTGGACAGTATATGATCTCTTCTTAGTAAAGCCACTACTCTCAGGGCACCTGGATGGCTCAGTTGGTTGAGCATCTGACTCTTGATTTCAGCTCAGGTTATCATCCCAAAGCTGTGGGACTGAGTCCCATGTTGGGATCCTCACTGAGCATGAAGCCTGCCTAGGATTATCTCTCCACCTTTGCCCCTCTCCCGGACTCATTCACTCTCTCTCTAAAATGAAAAATAATTAATTAATTAATTAATAAAAAAATAAAACCATTATCTCAGAAGCAGGAAACATAACAAGGTTTTCTAAAATAGATAAGACAGAGACCTAGACAAAATGCCAAGGATAAATTCATCCGAAAAGAAAGAAAAAGAAAAGGGATCTAATCAAAGCAGATACAAGTAATAAGCCCAATCCAGAACTTACAACATCATAAGGATACTAGCTGGGCTTAAGAAAAGCATAGAAGATGCCACAGAATCCCTTATTGGAGAAATAAAGCACTTAAAAACTAGTCAGCACAAAATAAAAAATGCTAAACTGAGATATGAAACCAACTGGATGTAATGACAATAAGCATGGAAGAAGTGGAGGGAATGAATCAGTGATATAGAAGTTAAAATTATGCAAAATAATGAAATTGTAAAGAAGAGGGTCAAAAATATCAGATCACAAATGTAGACAGGGTACTCAACAACTCATAAAGTGTAATAACATTTGTATCATAAGAATCCCAGAAGAAGAAGACAGGGGAAAAGGGGCAGAAGGTTTATTTGAGGAAAGTACAGCTGAAAACTTCTGTAATCTAGAGAAGGAAACAGACATTCAAATCCAGGAGGCACAGAGATCTCCCATCAAAATCAACAAAATCAGGCCAACACCAGGACATATTACAGTAAAATTTTCAAAATACAGAAATAACGAAAAAATCCTAAAAGCAGCAAGGCAAAAGAAACCCCTAACTTAAAAGAAAAGACAAATAATGTTAGCAGCAGATCTATCCACAGAAACTTGGCAGGCCAGAAGGGAGTAGCATGATATATTCAATGTGCTGAATGGGGAAAATATGCAGCCAAGAATACTTTATCCAGCAAGGTTGTCATTCAGAATAAGAGAAATAAACAGTTTCCCAGACAAACAAAAATGAAAGGAGTTCATGACCACTAAACAAGTCTTGCAAGAAGTATTAAAGTGGACTTTTTGAGTAGGAAAGAAAGACCAAAAATGACAAAGACTAGAAAGGAACAGAGAAAATCTCCAAAAACAACAACTTTTTAGGTAATACAATGGCATTAAAGTCATATATATCTTAATCACTCTGAATGTAAATGGACTAAATGCTCCAATCAAAAGATAATAGAATATCAGAATGGATAAAAAAAATAAGACCTATCTATATTCTGCCTATAAGAGATTAATTTTAGACCTAAAGACATCTGCAGATTGAAAGTGAGGGGATGGAGAACTATTTACCATGTTAATGGAGGTCAAAGGGAAACTAGAGAAGCCATACTTATACGAGACAAACTAGATTTTAAACCAAAGACTGTGACACAAAGGAGGACACTATATCATAATAAAAGGTGTAAAAAACAAGAAGATCTAACAATTATAAATATTTATGACCCTAATTTGAAGCACCCAAAAATATAAAACATAAAGGAGCTTATTGATACCATACATTAATGTATTGTATTATATAATACATTACATTATAATGTAATGTATTATATAATAAAATAATAGTAAGGCACTTTAACACCCCACTTACAGAAAAGGACAGATAATCTAAGCAAAGATCAACAAGGAAACAATGGCTTTGAATGACCCACTGTACCAGATGGACTTAACAGATATATTCAGAACATTTCATGCTAAAGCAACAGAATACACATTCTTTTTGAGTGCACATGGGACATTCCCTAGAATAGATCACATACTTGGTCATAAATCAGGGCTCAACAAATACAAAAAGACTGAGAACATACCATGCATATTTTCCAAACTTAACACTGTTAATCTTGAATTCAAACACATAAAAAAATTGGAAAGACCACAAATACATGGAGGTTAAAGAACATCCTACTAAAGAATGAATGGGTTAACCAGGAAACTAAAGAAGAAATTTTAAAATACATGGAAAGAAATGAAAATGAAAACACGACAGTCCAAAACCTTTAGGATGCAGCAAATGCGGTCATAAGAGAGAAGTATATGGCAATACAGGCCTACCTCAAGAAACAAGAAAATCTCAAATACACAATCTAATTGTACACCTAAAGGAGCTAGAAAAAGAACAGCAAATGAAGCCTAGAGCCAGCAGAGGAAAGGAAGTAATAAAAATTAAAGCAGAAATAAATGATAAAGAAATGGAAAAAAAGCAATAGAACAGATCAATGAAACTAGGACCTGGTTTTTGAAAGAATTAATAAAATTGATAACCCCCTAGCCAGATGTATCGAGAGAGAGAGAGAGAGAGAGAGAGAGAGAGAGAGAAATGACCTAAATAGATAAAATCACAAAGGAGGATAGATTACAAATAACACCACAGAAATACAAACAATTATAAGAGAATACTATGAAAAATTATATGCCAACAAACTGGGCAATCTGAAAGAAATGGATAAATTCTTAGAAACATATCAATCACCAAAACTGAAACAGGAAGACATAGAAAATTTGAACAGACTGATAACCAACAAAGAAATTGAATCAGCAATCAAAAACCTCAAATCCAACAAAATCCAGGGAGAGATGGCTTCTCAGGGGAACTCTATCAAACACTTAAGGAAGAGTTAATGCCTATTCTTCTCAAACTATTCCAAAATATAGAAATGAAAGAAAAAGATTTAAACTCATTCTACTAGGCCATCATTACCTTGATTCCAAAACCAGAGAAAGACCCCACTAAAAAGGAGAATTACAGGCTAGTATCCCTGATAAACATGGATGCAAAAATTCTCAACAAAATACTAGGAAATCAAATTCAACAGTACGTTAAAAGAATCATTCACTACAATGAAGCGGTATTTATTCCTGGGATACAAGGGTGGCTCAATATTCACAAACAAATCAATGTGATACACCACATTCATAGAAGAAATAATAGGAACTGTATGATCCTCTCAAAAGATGAAGAAAAAAGCATTTGACAAAGTACAGTATCCATTCTTGATAAAAACCCTCAACAACATAGGGATAGAAGGAACATATCTCAACATCATAAAGGACATATCTGAAATAACCACAGGTAATATTATCCTCAATGGGGAAAAACAGAGCTTTTCCTGTATGGTCAGGAATAAGACAGGGATGTCCACTCCCACCATTGTTATTTAACATAGTCTGGGAAGTCCTAGGACTTCCATTTCACTATTCACAGAGGACATGATACTCTATGTAGAAAACCCAAAAGACCCCACCAAACAATTGCTAGAACTGATACACAGATTCAATAAATCCACAGAATATAAAATTAAATACAGAAATCTGTTGCATTTCTTTACAACAATAATGGAGTAGCAGAAAAGGAAATCAAGGAACCGTTAGATACTAGGAATAAACCTAACCAAAGAGGTAAAAGATCTGTACTCTACAAACTAGAAAACATTTATGAAAGAAATTGAATATGACACAAAGAAATGGAAAAACTTTCCATGCTTATGCATCGGAAAAACAAATATTGTTATAAACAAATATTATCTACTCAACCCAAAGCAATCTACACATTTAATATAATCCCTATCAAAATACCACCAGCATTTTTCACAGAACTAGAACAACAATCCTAAAATTTGTAGGATTTTAAAAAGACACCGAGTAGCCAAAGCAATCTTGAAAAATAAAAGGAAAGCTGGAAGCATCACAATTCCAGATTTCAGGCTATATTACAAAGATGTAGTTCTCAAGAGAGTATGGTTTTGGCACAAAAACAGACACATAGATCAATGGAACAGAATAGAAAACCTAGAAGTAGACCCACAATTATATGGTCAATTAATTTTTTTTAATTTTTTTTAATGTTTATTTATTTTTGAGACAGAGAGAGAGCATGAACGGGGGAGGGTCAGAGAGAGGGAGACACAGAATCTGAAACAGGCTCCAGGCTCTGAGCTGTCAGCACAGAGCCCGACGCGGGGCTCGAACTCACTGACGGCGAGATCATGACCTGAGCCGAAGTCGGCCACTTAACCGACTGAGCCACCCAGGCGCCCCTATATGGTCAATTAATTTTTGACAAAGCAGGAAAGAACATCCAATGGAAAAAAAGACAGTCTCTTCAACAAATGTTGTTGGGACAACTGGACAACAACATGCAGAAGAATGAACCTGGACCACTTTCTTACACCATACACAAAAATAAATTCAAAATGGATGGAATACCTAAATGTGAGAAAGGATATCATTAAAATCCTAGAGGAGAATCTGGGAGAAACCTCTTACCTCGACTGTAGCAATGTTTTTCTAGATAGGTCTCCTGAGGCAAAGGAAACAAAAGCAAAAATGAACTGTCGGGACTTCATTAAGCTTCTGCACAGCGAAGGAAACAATCAACAAACTAAAAGGCCACCAACGGAATGGGAGAAGATATTTGTAAATAACATAATGAATTAAGGGTTAGCATTCAAAATCTATATAGAACTTAGCAAACTCAACACCCAAAGAAACAATAATCCAGTAAAGAACTAGGCAGAAGATATGGATAGATACTTTTCCAAAGAAGACATTCAGATGGCTAACAGATACATGAAAAAATGCTCAACATCACTCATCATCAGGGAAATACGAATCAAAATCACAATGAGATACCACCTCACACCTGTCAGAATGGCTAAAATGAACAACTCAGGAAACAACAGATGTTGGCAAGGATGCAAAGGCACACCCTCTTACACTGTTGGTGGGAGTGCCAACTGGTACGACAGCCACTCTGGAAAACAGTGTGGAGATTCCTCAAAAACTTAAAGGTAGAACTTCCCTACAACCCAGAAATCACACTACTAGGTATTTGCCCAAAGGATATGAAAATAGTGATTCGAAGGGGCACATGCATCCCAATGTTTATAGCAGCACCATCAACAATAGCCAAATCATGGAAACAGCCCAAATGTCCATCAACTGATAAGTGGATAAATAAGATGTGGTATATATATTCCATTTATATATCATATAAAAGGAATGCCATAAAAAGGAATGAAATCTTGCCATTTGCAGTAATGTGACTGGAGCCAGACTGTATTATGCTAAACGAAATAAGTCAGTCAGCGACAGACAAATATCATATGATTGTACTCATCTGTGGAGGTTAAGAAACAAAACAGGTGAACCTAGAGGAAGGAAAAAAAGAGAGAGGGAGGCAAAAGATACGAAAGACTCTTAACTATGGAGAATAAAGTGAGGAGTGCTGGAGGGGAGGTGGAGGGGTTGGGCTGGGTAGGTGATGAGTATTGGGGAGGGCAGTTTTTATGATGGGCATTGGGTGTCGTGGTTAAGTGACAAGTCACTGAATTCTACTCCTGAAGCTAGTGTTACACTGTATGTTTACTAACTGTAATTTAAGTAAAAATTGAAATAGTAAAAAAAAAGATTTTGGTATTATTTAAGGATCTTGAGTTAGAAATCAACCCACCTGTATTCATAACACGTCTAGACACCCTGCTAATAAATTTTGGTTACCTATAACTTGCACTATCTTACACATAAGAAATATCAACCTCATAGCTCTAGTAAGTCAATTCCAATAAATTGGACTTAGCAACATATGTATGTATGGAATAAATATGGGAAAGGCAAAAACAAGCCTCCAGCTGTGATTCCTTTTCAATGATTAATGTGACAAAAAGGAATGTAAATGGTGTTTGACCTGCACACATGGTTAAATACACTCAGATCGAACCAAGTCTCTTCCAGGTTTGTAACTGGGCTAAAGAGATGATTTCTTTTTTTTAACTTTACCACTCTATGATGTTTTTTATACTCCTCCCATACTCAATTATTTCTCCTTTTTTCTACACCAAGTCATGATAACGTCATTTCTCCCCCATGAGCCACAATCCTCTCTTGTCTCATCAAAATTTCTGTCTCCTGTTTCTGTAAGGCTATAGCTTTGACTTTCTAAAACTGGAAAAAAAGATCCTCAGCTTAGAATTTTACTTCTCACTTTTCTCTAAGGATAAGATAGCAATTCTTCCTAGATGATTACGTTCCAGGACAATGTAATTATAATTATAATATATTGATGAAATGGCACATTCTTTAACGTGCTGTATTACCAATGTGATAGTAATACATTAATTTTTAGGATTATTTCTAATTACATATAAAATATAATTTAAATCTACATTGAAGACTTTCAAATTTCTTTCTCTCATCTCTGATGTCTGTGCATTTAACTCAAGTTAAAATAGTTGTTTCGGTGGCGCCTGGGTGGCTCAGTTGGTTAAACATCCGACTCTTGATTTCGGTTCAGGTTGTGATCTCATGGTTGTAAGATCAAGCCATGCCTTAGGTGGAGCGTGGAGCCTGCTTAAGATTCTCTCTTCCTCTGCCCTTCCCCAAATCATGCTTGCTCTCTGTCTCTCTTAAAAATAAAAATGAATTAAAAAATAGTTGTTTCATAGATTCCATGTTCCAGAAAATAACAGCTATTGTATGAAAATTTGTGCATATTTTATTTTATTGAAAAAAAAATTAAGTTTATTTATTTATTTTGAGAGAGACACAGCATGAGTTTGGGAGAGGCAGAGAGAGAGACAGAGAGAGAGAGAGAGAGAATTCCAGGTAGGCTCCACATTGTGAGCACAGAGCCCCACATGGGGCTTGAACTCACGAAACCACGAGGTCATGACCTGAGCCCAAACCAGGAGTCAGACACAGCCCCTTGAGCCACCCAGTGGCCCTGAAAATTTGTGCATATTTTAGAGATTATCTTACAAGTATGTGTTCATAATTTTCCAAAAAAATATAAGCCATGAATACACTGGATGAGAAAAATAATCCAAATAAAGAGGTTTGTCATAGATTCCAAACTATGTTTTAGAGAAAATTAAGTGCCTCCAGATTATCAGAGTTCCCACAGGGTGTGGGAGATGGAAAGTCAAGTGAGTAGATAATGCTTTGTTCATCTATTCTACCTCTTCTTTACCCAGAGACTTATTCCCTATCTGAACTGGTCTCCGAACATAAAATTTCATTTGAGAAAATTTTCTCAGCACCTCACACGTTTGAAAACATTGCATTCGTTACTAGATAAGAAACAGCCTTGAAAGCCTTGAAATGACAGTAGCTTGCCCTTCCTCTATGCTCTCAGCTCCATGTCTGGTGTCCAGCACTGCCCTTGGCCATAGATAGGCATCAGACACCCGTGGACTGCTAGCCCAGCAGTGGGTCTCTCTGCTCCTCATCTCTTAACTGGATACAGATTTTGTTCCCAAGATCCTGTTTTGTTTTCATTATTTTAAATTATTTTTCTTTTGTTTTTATGTCATACTCCTCCCCGCTTCAAACAGGGTGGGGCCCTATAATCATATTCTTACCTCATGACTCTATTCCTTAGTGCATAATGTAATGCACTATGAGTAAACACCTAACTCAAACAGGGTCAATGAGAAGCTCTTTTCTTAGATTAGAATTAAATCAGGAAGTGCGATGACATGACCCTGGTTGGGAGGAATGTGGGGCATATTCATCAGGAAACAGTGCCTCGTTTATGTATGCATCCCTGTCAGGACTGAAGCTCGCAGTTGCGTGAGTTCAGCTTGGAACAGCTCCAGGTTGCAGCATTCACGTTCATAATCAGTTTGGATTTCTAGAGTTATTATGACTTTATGCCAGCAGATGGCAGTAAAATGTTTTATTTTTAAAAAGCACCCTATTCTAATTAGCACAAGTTGCAAAGGGTAGATGCCTACTGCCAAGCACAGTATGGACCAATTTCTTTTAAGCTGATAATTGTTCATTAAATTAATGGATGCACGGCATGTCAGTTAAAGCCACTAGAATATTGTGATAGAGGAAATAAAGTGAATGGATTCTGGATTTAGTATTAAGATGAGTGTGGTGGCCTGAATTTTAAAATCCTTGTTTCAGTCCATTTTCCACTGCCTGTGAAAGTCTGAAATCATTCTACATCTATACCTTGGCAAAATATTCTGAGAAGTGAGAAGCTGGCACATGTTGGCATGGATACCTAACATCCACACCGTTTCCCTTTGACAAGTTATTAACAGAAATGTTTCACTGAATCTGATGGGCTTTGCTTTACTGAGGAAGCATTTCCTGCCAAAATATTTCTTTTCTGTAACGGGGCCAACCGAAATGGCCGACTGGGGTTCTTGCTTCAATCTTTCTTACCTTCTTTATTCCATTAGATGGAAATTCCATAAACTACACTTTAAAAAAGTTGTTGAACATTTACTAAGTGCCTATCTTGTTCTTTCCTTCCCTCTTTCTGCTGCCACTGTCCTAATCCAGCTCTGTTTGAATCATCTCTCTCAAAGAATTTGAAACTGGCCTTTCTCTCTAGTGATTCTACTTTTCATCCATTCAGTCATCTGCAAAGAAATCAGTTTTACTGATATAAGGTCTTGTGCCTGTTTGTGATTTGTCCTGCCTGTTTATTTAGTCGTGGTGTGTGTGGCCGGGGGGCGGGGGGGGGGGGGGGGGGGGGGGGGGGGGGGAAAGGGGGGGGCCTGGTTTTTTTTAAGTTTCATCGTTTGGGTTTTTCTTTCTTTAGTTCTTTTTTTTTCCCTCTGTGTGTGTGTGCATGTGTGTCTGTGTATGTCTGTCTGTGTGTGTCCATGTATATGTGTGTGTGTGATTCAGAAAGACGCAAAAACTATGCTGCCACGACATTTATCTTCCCAGAATCCTCTCTATTATATGGATAATCTTTTATATCTATTGATACTTTATACTGGTCTATTGATATATCTTTAATAATATCCATTCTTCATTCTCAGCATATGCAATCAGAATATATGGAAATATGTATACAAATAGTAATGTTAGTTATAATTTACAATCAATAAATTTGTAGGTGAATTTTTTTACTTTTGTCTTTACCAATGGAATGTTTTTAATACATAGAGATATATAGCTGTTGATATATGAAAAAAAAATGGTGCCAATTAGAGTAAAAATTTAGAGGCCCATCCAGAAAAACAAATTGAAAATTGGGTACCTCTTGTATGGTTAAGAAAATGAAAGATTTCCCTGTATCTACTCAGTCATACACCAAAAAAATAAAAAAAAAAGGGGGGGGGGGAATAAAGAGCTCAATGTAAAATGGAAAGCTTTACAATAAGAACATGATACTATTACAGAGCAAGTAAAAACTTGTGTGCTTTTATTCAATTATTAAAGCTTAGGAATACCTTTGAACATGATACTTTGCATTTTCTTTTTTGAAAGACACACATTTAATGACAGAGATTATGCTTCATTTTTTTCATAAAGTACACCAGGATTTGACATTGCTGTAAATAATGATCAAATGATCTGTATATTATTTGTGTTTTATTCATTTTTAATGAGTATAATCAACCTATAAACACAGATTATTGAAGTTTTGCCTACACTCTTAGGCCAGTAATAACTGCTATAACCCTGAAGCCTAAAGTCATTGCATATCTGAAAATAGTCAAGAGGTAGGAGTCGAACAGGTGTGAGTTATAGATGGACCAGATCCTTGGCCAACATAGTGGAAATTACACAGTGGGCAGTTGCTAGCTCAGAAATGCTTGTAAATATCTTACTCATAGAGAAAAAAATAACAAATAGGGAAATTAAATATCTGCATGAGCAAAATGGAGGAGGTAATATAAATAATTATAATATGCTTAATGCTTTCATCTTTATAATATGCAGTAATAAATCTTGTCTACCTTAGATATAACTGGAAGTGGAGTTAAAACATACTATGTAGGACTTGATGGAAATCTACAGAACTAAAAACAGAAATGATATAAACTGTTAACCTTAGAGAATGGAAATAAGAATGGTAAATCTTTGATTATTTATTGAACTCTGTATTATGATTTTTTTACATATGTGTGTTATTTTTATAGTGACAAGACAAATGTTTATTGATAATTACCAATTGTGAGTTCTAAGACATTATATCAGAATGTTTTATTCTGAAGTATTTCACTTAAAATGTCTTTCCTTTTCTATTCTGACATAGTTAAGATATTTTTTACTTAGGCTTGTCAACTATTTAAGGCAGGCTATTGTAAATTTAAGTGACCTGTATACTTTTTTATGTTGTCTTGACAAAATAAAGTACTTCATTCACTATATATTACAGAAAATTGAGTGGTATCAGAACCCCAAAAAACATGTGTAAAAGGTAAAAAAATCATAGATAATAACACTGATGAATTGGAAGAACACTTTTTAATAAAATGCAGCTTGATAATTCGATGAAATTTTTAGGAATAATCGAACAGATTAGAGGTAATTTTATGAATATATGTGTTATTTCATAAATTCTGTTTATTATTCAGGAAACTATTCAAAATTATAAAGATTTTTGTATTTCTACATTTCCGTAGCAATCACTTACCTCACAAAATGTTCACCGTGTTCACTAATTATTGTTTACTCTTTACAGTTATACAACTTAAAGATCAAATTGAACATAATTATTCATGAACCTTTAATGACATAAACATTTCTTTTTTAATGTTTATTTATTTGTTTTGAAAGAGAGAGAGAGAGAGAGAGAGCATGCAAGTGGGGAAGGGACAAGAAGAGGAGAGAGAGAATCCCAAGCAGGCCCCACACTGTCAGTACAGAACTGCACATGGGGCTTGAACTCACAAACCATGAGATTGTGGCCTGAGCCGAAATCAAGAGTCAGATGCTCAACCAACTGAGCCATACAGGTACCCCATAAACAAATATTTCAAAAAATTAAATTCATGGGAGAATAGGCAAACATCCTATGCAGAAGAATTCAAAATTACCTATATAGATACTCTAAGAGGTGGAGTGTATCTTCCCCTTCATTAAGGGTGGGCTATACATAGAGATTTCCTCCCAAAGACTACAGTATAGAAAGGGAGAGTGTGGATGAAGAACAACTTTAGAGTCAAGAAGCTTGACAAACATTTCCTCAGCAAGGTGATAATGTCAACATCAACAGAAACATTAACAGTGATCAATCTAGTTGGTAGTATGCACTCTTGATATGATGTGATGAAAATTGCCCTTTAACTCTCTGATATGACTCACAAGAATACACAATCCCAAGTCTAATCATGAGTAAAACATCAGGCAAATCCCAGTTGACAGACATTTTACAAAAGCACAAGTATTCCTGAAAACTGTCAAGGTCATCAAAAACAAGGAGAGTATGTGAAACTGGCATAGCCAGGATGAGCCTAAGAATCTATGAGGAGTCAATAGGATCCTGAAACAGAAAAAGGGCATTAAGTGGAAACTAAGAAAATCTGAAGTGTGGACTTTAGTTAATAATAATATGTCAATCTGGTTCATTAATTGGGCCAAGAGTAGCATACTATTGCAGTAAGAGTAACTGGGTGTGGAATATTTAGGGACTCTATTTCTTCACAATTTTCATGTAAATATAAAACTGTTCTAGAATCAAAAGTTTGTTTTTAAAAAAAGCCATCAAAAAATCAAATGGAGAGTGACATAACTTTATGTAGCCATTATATTTTGCAAAAAGTTTTCCTTTCAAAAGAAATGACCTTCTCTCTACTCAAGAGACTGCATTGCAATTTGAAATAGTCAAATCGGTTCACTAATCACATCTCTGAAATTCACTAAGCTTCCCACCAGTAAGCAAAGTATGGCCATATGTATAGGCCATACACTAACCAGTTGGACCATTTCATGGTGATCCAATCAGTTTAGCCGTCTTGAAATCAGTGGCTCCTCATGACACAACTGATTGAGCGGCAATGATCAGTGTTGATGGTGCAAGTGTCAGCAATGATTGAATTGGCTGTTGCAGGTTAGCTGAGTTGCCCTTGTGGAAAGTTTATCTCCCGTAGTAAATCTACAGAGGCTTTCTTATTGGCAATTAGATTTGAAGCAGTAAACTAACATTGTCATTCCTATTAGCTACTTTAAATTATCCACTTCTTTACAACCTCACGGATGTTGTTTGTTAAACACTACATGTTCTCCTGGAAAAAAAAAATAGCCTTCTGTTTAGATTGAATGGTCATTTTGATTACAGCGCTAGTGTTTACCTGTTTAAAGCAATTATAGAAAACATACATCCTGTTGCAGATATTGTAGGCTTTCCAGTCAGGGAACTAGTGTGACCTTCAAGAAGGAAAAAAATGAAAAAAAAAAAGAAGAAGAAGAAGAAGAAGAAGAAGAAGAAGAAGAAAAATATATTTTATATGAGAATCCAAGGATTTTTAAGATACCGACAATTTTAAAATAATGTCAAAAACTCTGTCATCTTCCTATGTTTACCTATCACTAAAATGTAGCCAATATCTGTTCCTCATCCAACGTGAAATTTTACAAGCTTGCCTGCCTCACATCTGCGCATCTCAAACAGTTTAAACATGAATTAGAAATGTAGTACTTTTCCCCTTCCATCTTGAGTCATGCTTATTCTAGCCTATTATAAAACCAAAACCTGGGAGGAATAAGTAACGCAACAAAAATTTAAAACATTTTCATTTCCCTAAAATTTTAAATACCCAAATCTTGAATTTTGCTAAAGCCATAAGCAATGTGACCAACTCTAGGAAAACAGCATGTACAAACAAAATAGCATAGTCATTCATATCATCTAATAACAGCATACTGTAAAATATTAAATAGGTTTTTTTGCCATCTTTTCTTTTCTGTTACAATGAAAAGCCGCTCTGAGTTCTGTGATCATGCAACTCCCACCTTCAAGTAATTTCTTCAGTCTCTACTAGATGGAGCCAAAGTATAAAAAATACATTCATGTTAGGCTACACATTCTAAGAATTCTTAAGCTAAAGCAGTTTTATTTGTATAACAAAGCAATAGAAAATTATGAGAAACTGAATGTTTATTTTTAAGGCTACTCACTAGGACCCTGCGGACTTGAGTTATAGTTCATTCACATATTTGTTTCTGAAAAATTCCGTATATGTCAACGTTACGTAGTAGATCTTTTCTAGAATCTTTTATTTGCTAGATTATTGACATTTTCTCACTGTAATATATTGAAAATATTAATTAATATTAATTTTAATATTAAGTCATATTTTAATAAAAATTTACATTTTAACATTTTAATATTTTATTAATTAATATTAAATTTTCAATATTTTTAAATACATTATTTTCAGTTTTTTAAAAAAGAGAACAAGGAAGAAAAAATGATCAAGGACAAAAAATGGAGAGGTGTGTTATAAAATCAAGGAGTAATAGTGTAAAAAGTAAAATACTTTAGAAATTAACATAGTTTTAACTATTCCCTTACATGTTTTTGCTTAAAAAAAAATGTGTTTCCTTTATCATGTTATCAAATTGTCCACGTCCAAATTGTCACGATTAGCTAACAATGTAGTCTTCTTTGGCATTTTAGACAACTATTTTTTTTGTCAAGGAGAACAATCCAAAATACAAAACATGAAAATACTAAACAAATGTTTTCTGTTGTAATTTTGCTATTTTAAGTAAAATATTATTTTAACATCATAGAAAGTCAGAAAATTTTAGTATACAAATAAAGCTGAAACTGGGGCAACTGGGTGGCTCAGTCAGTTAAGCATTGGACTCTTGGTTTCAGCTCAGGTCTCATGGTTCGTGGGTTCGAGCCCCACATTGGGCTCCGTGCTGACAGTGTAGAGCCTGCTTGGGATTCTCTCTTCTCTCTCTGTCCCTCCCTTACTCACATTCTCTCTCTCTCTCTTTCATAAATAAACTAAACAAATAAATAAATAACTGAAACAAACAAGTCAAAAACCCCTAAAACAGAATACTTCCTTTCCTTGAGAAGTTTGTTTAAATTTTCCCAAAGATTCATGCCTAAAAAGCCAATCATAAAAAATTTGAATGTATTGATAAAACATCAATTTAAATCACAGAGTCTAATCTATGATTCCAGAAGCTATTTGTTGTTGGTACGGAAATAAATCATTTGCAACTCAATAACACTCTGTTTATTATTATTTTTTTAAGTTCCCGTAAATGAAGGAAGTACTCTTGAGATATGTGGCAGATGATTGAAATCTCAGGGTAATGATGGTAACCTACCTGTTTGACTAAGTAGTCCCCATTTTAAAAAATGTATTTTGTCAGTTATTTTAGTAAACCATTTTTATCTGGTTATATATTACCAGTCTTTCCAGATAACGTGAATAAAAGCTGGTTGAATTGTGAAAACTTTATCAATGAACACATTTTTGTCATCCTTAAAAGCAAATACATTAGATGCATAATTCATTTCTCTGCTGATTCTACCGGATCAATTGAGTAGTTTAGTAATGTATGGGCACACCCTTTACAGATAAATGAGGCCTATCACTTCAGCGCAGTGTCTGTAACATATAGGCTGTCCGCCCTGCAAAAAACGTAACTAATCAATATTATCAGTTCAGGTAAATAACAGCAGAGGTCTGAACTCAAACTTAAACATGTTTGTGGCACTGTGTTGAAAAACAATCTGATTGTTTTATTGATTTTTCTACATTTTAATTGTTTAAGTCAAGGTTGTATTGTTACAACATAAAAAAAGTTTAAGTGAATTACATTGTGAACGATTAGGCAGCACTTGAATAAACAGGTAAAAGAGAGGCTGTGATTCTTCAAAATACCTCAATATATATTATGATCTATACTGGGATTTTAGAAGAATTTGATTGTAGTCGATATTTTTAAAATATGTCAGTGAACTAATTGTCAGCCAGTTTTCGATTCTTGTGAACTATTTGTAGACATAAATTGCAAAAAGCAAGAAGAAACTCTGACCAAGTCCAAAAAAAGAAACAAAAGAAAATGAAGAAAATTAATGTTTATAAGAGTTGCCAGGTCTAAGAGAACAATAGTACATAATAATACTTTGAACGAATAACTTTTCTTCCAAGAAAATTGAAATTCTTCCCATATATCATTTTATTACCTAAATGTTGTGTGGCTTTAAAGATATTATTGTGGTCCAAGACAAAAAAAAAAAAAATAAAGTCAATGAATTCGTAAAGCCAAATAATTTACTAATGACATTATGTATTTCTCCTGGAATTATTCACAGATAACGAGTATGTATAGAAAAAAAGGGGGGGGGGGGGAGGAGGGGGAAGGAGTGGCAGAAGAAAGGCAAAGAAAAAAAAAGTGGAAAAAGTTGGGAGCCGTACTTAAAATATGGAAGAAGTCTTGATTTGACTAATGATTCAAAAGCATTAATTTATAAGCTCTTATAACTCATTTATAAAAAAAAATCTTAAACATTATCAGATCCTATAAACGTTTTCAAAGAAAATGAAATATAATTGGTATGTTCATAGCACTGCTTTTGGCACATTGCATACCTCTTTTTATGGTAATTGGCCTTTGTCTTGTAACTGGAATCAAAGAGTAATTTTCCAAGTTCGGCTCTCATTAGTGTTGTCAGGTAGAGATTATACGCATCCTGTTTATTTTTTGTGTGCTGTTTTGTTTGTCTTTAAAATTTCTCATACAACCTGGTGTGGACTTCTATATGTGATAAATACTTTGACTTGCAATTACCCATTTTTTTACTAATAATGTTGAATCAAAATATGAGACTGCTGGAAATAAGCAGGTAAATAATCATAATATGCTCAAAGTTATTTCCTTTCATAATATTTAAACAAAAAAAATTATACTTACTTTTAATATAGCACAGTTATTTTGGTAAAGGAAATCAATAATAGATAGTAAAGCCTCCAGGAAAAGAAATCTCATGTACAGTAGTCCCCCGCGTATCTGCAGTTCCCTGTTCCACCATTCCAGCTACCCCCGGTCAACCATTGCCCAGAAGCACGTGATCCACCTCCTGATGTACAGTCGGAAGTTCAGTAATTGCCTAAGACTATGTCACAGTGCCTACGTCATTTACCTCCCTTCATCTTATCCGGTAGGCATTTTATCTTCTCATACCATCATCATAAAAAAGGATGAGTGCGGTACAATAAGATGTTTTGAAAGAGAGAGAGAGGAGACCACATTCACATGACTTTGATTCCAATGTACTATTCGATTGTTCTATTGTATTATTACTGTTGCTAGTCTTTTACAGTGTCTAATTTAGAAATTAAACGATATCATAGGGATGAGTAGTTACCTAGGTATGTACATATTGGAAAAGACATTCTCTATTTAGGGTATGGTACTATCTGCAGTTTCAGGCATCCACTGGGAGACTGAGGACTACTGTATACAAAATGTCCTTTTTTTTTTTTTTAAAGAAAATATACATTCATTTCTCAATTTATTTGTCAAAAAGGAAAAGGAGTCAGTATCAACTACTGTTATCAAAATACGAGTATTTTAATTTTTCTACATACAAACTAAAAATATATGTAGGTTCCTATGGCAACAGGCAGCACCTTTTTCCATTCTAAAAATCTTATGTATTAGGCAGTTGACGAATTTTAGAATATCATCTGGAATTTATGCATTGGAATTTAAGATTTTTTTTCCATGACAAAGGATACAATACAACTAGTAATTATTGAGTGGGGAGAAAATAGGGCATGCCACGTTTTTGTACCATAACTTTCTGTCATTTTTTAAGTCACATTTCTACATGACACACTTCAGGATATAGTTGATACAAAAATTTAAATGGAGCAATATTTTGAATGTTATACATTTTTTATTCGGCATTGAGATACCTGCAAATTTTCCCGTCCTCTGTCTGTATAAGATATGCTAAACGTATTCTGGAAAACCTGTCAAAAGACACGTTTTGTTAAATATCAAATGAGGGACAGTTCAAATTCATTGAGTGCACCCGCAAAGGCCAGTCAGTGAAACAAGTTCCCCTCTACTTTTTTCACAGTCTTTTAATGGTTTATTTGTCAGCTACTTAACAGTCCCAGAAGTTTGTAATTGAAAAGGACATTAGAAATGATTTTGTCCAATTCGCACATTTTCCAGAGGAAGCTGAGGCTTAAGAAGTTGTCTCATAAGTTCAAACCTATATAATTAGCTAGAGGCAAAAAAGAATCCATTTCCACTGATTTCAGTCCTTGTTCTCAAATTGCTTTTGCCAAATTTCAGGCAAGCAATTACAATTAAAATACATATTACCATAAATTCGTATTTCTCTCCATAAAGTTACAAGATGGTTTCGGGTTTTTGCAGGACTACTTGATAAGTGACCATTGCTGTGGGGCAACGTGAATTACAATCTTGAAGAACTCTGACCTCCATTTTTTAGAAGATCTAGCTTTATATAAGAAGCAAAAAGCTGAGAAGCTCAAAAGAAAAGTATGTAATGAGTTTGGTTAGCCATAGTTTTATGAAGGCTATTTTTCAAAAGCAAAGATTAAATAAAAAGTATGCTTTCAGCACAAATGATTGTAAAGATCCACTGAATAGGCAAATATCAGAGATTCTATAAACTCAGGCACAGGCTGATGGAGACTCACAGGAGGTTTTACTATTGAACGTGAACTTCACACATAAAAAGGAAGTTGTAGAAAAAAAGGCAAAAAAAAGGGGGGGGAGTTTATTTTCTTCTGTGTGTTACCCTTATGGATAATTTATCCCGCACTAAAAAATATTTCTGGAGTGCTCTACTATTTCATAGAATATTAAATTAAAGTGTTCTGTAATAGCCAAACACTTGCCTTCTAACCTTACCCAGGATTGAACAGTGGAGGGATCAGTTTAGAATCTCACCACTAGATGGCATTGTTACACTTGAATACAATTTAAATAATACAATGACCAAATGAGTTAGTTAAATTAGTAGACAATTATCCCTCTTCCACTCCTCCTTTCATGTGATGACACTGGTTACTTATAGCCTGCAGGATAAGTCCTATAGGATGCCCCACTCAGTCAGGGCTGTTTTTTCACAAGCTCTCTTTTCCCAGCTTTCACCTCAATCTGTCATACAGATTTGACACCTCATCGTTCCAACAGTACTCAGAAATGACATGTATATAATGTGGAATATTGTGCACATTTACAGCCAGGGATCTTTCTCTTAAACATTGCTTGCTATATCTTGGCATCGCTGTTCTGCGTAGCTGGGTGTTCTTCACTTTCCACATATAAATAAGTGCCTAAACCAAAACACTATTATTATTATTATTATTATTATTATTTTAAAGCAAAAACCAAAGGACAGCATAACTGATTTCTGTCATTTTCTGTTAGCATTTTCAAGTTTCCACTGAGCCTCGTGTAAGCTAATGAAGGCCACGAGACATGGAGGGCAATGCTAACACATGATATTTTTATGATTCAGTGCCATTAATGCTGCACATTATAAATCAAGTTAAGTGGCATTTCTATTGAAAGAGGTTCTTCTTTACTTCTTTCTTCATTTTTTTAAGATCAACAAGACCAGTCCAATAAACTTAGCAACCATTTTCTTCCCTGGAATAGACCTTGGCTTTGTTTTCTTATGTTATCATAATCTAGCACTTTTCCTGTTCTAAATGAAAACCCACTGGGGAGGCAAAATCATTCTATTATGGGTGTTATCAAAAAGCAATACCATACTATTTTTAAATAAATACAACCCGAAATGCATTGTAAATTGTACCCAGCCCACACGTGGGTGATACCACCCAAACATTCTGTGTGTGATTACAGTACATCACATTTACATATTTCAGAAGAAGGAAATACAATGCATTGTGGGTGGTGGTTTCTATTTGCAAGAAGGGATGCTGGAAATACCTACCACGTCACAGAATGATACTTCTGTTTTATTAAGATAATAGGGCACAGTTTTTTTTGGCTGACTGTAATACAGCTGCAGTATCCATCTTCAGATTAGGATTGCCACTTTGTTCTTTCTCAGATGCCTCCCCCAACTCAGTATTTTCCCATGAATCTAGAAAATTAACTCTTTACATCCCTCCCACTAAAACCTTCTGAACACGTACTTTCAATTCCTATCAAAAGAACATAGATAACACACAGCTGACTGTACAACAAAATAAACCACTCAATTAATTCTTTACAATAAGCCATCGGTTAACAAAGTAGTTGTAAACATTACATGTTTTAAACTAGAAATAAACTAAGATTACACATGAAAATTCGATTTGGTTGGCTATGAATATATGCCAAGAATAGAAGTTTTACAGGAATGTATGATATGATGCCAACTTTTGTTTGATTGCTGTTACAACAGCAAGAATGAACTGGAAAACAATGCCTGGCTGGCCTGGGTCTTCAATCATCAGTTACCTGAAAGAAAAAGTAAATCCTATTACTACAATTCTCAATAATCATAGTGCCGAAATTTATAGTAATATGTTATGTAAATTTTCAAGATTTTATATAACTTTCTTGACAAAGAACCTAGGATCAAGATTCTTAAGCTGAAATCTGAATATGTCTTTTTACCGTTTAAACTAACATGTTATTGATTTATTCAGAAGTCTGTTCATATGTTACACAGGCTTACTGAGATGTTAAAAGCAAAACATTTTTATTCAGGCCAAAATTATTTTTTTTTAATTTTTATTCACCCTCACCTCAAATTCCTTTTAATGCTTTTGAGAAGCACAAAATAAAATGCTTCTGACTCAGAATTTGTCTGCATTCAAGTTTATATTTCCTGAGAGAGCATATTTAACTACTGAGAGTATGAATGAAATAGGGAACTTTTTCAGTATTGTTTATCTGTATGATTCCTCAACTTCAGGGTTGCCTAATGAACTTTGGTGTTGAAAATGAAACCTCGTTGTTATTCTCCCAATGTTCTGATGAACTCCTTCATTTGACTTGTACATGCAGCAAATTAAAGATTTTTAGTACACTATACCAAAGTCAAAATGTCACTTATTATAATTTATGATAAATATACATTTTGTGTAAAGAAAAAAAAATGTTTATCCATGATAGGAAAAAAAATGATTTGATCAACTGATCTGCATTAAAATACTGGTCTGCTGAAGGATATTTAAACTGCTCTGCCCTGTATATCCTAAAGAACAGATATATGTATCATGTAAGCTCCTACAGTATATTTCTCACATGAGTATCTCTTGCACTGGGTCACTAATGCAGTCTCTCTCCCTCTCTGTGTCTCTCAGCCTCTGTTTCTATCTCTGTCTTTCTCTTTCTCCCCCCCTTCCCTTCCCCCCACATCTTTCACTCACATTTACATGGACTCGCATTAGCTCTTTTATTTCCTGAGTTTCAACTTTCGATTTATCTCTGAAGCTTAAAAGAGATATACTTTGCATCAAAACTTGTAAGTAGAGCTGTTTATATCCACACCCTAGGGGAAAATAAAGTGCCTTCACAGGGCACAGAAATTCATCTGAAAAAGTTCACTATACTGTAATTTTCAGTATTTATGTCAGTCAAATTTGGCTAAACTAATTTTGTTCAGCACACTGATATTTTTTAATCTTTAAAATACGTTTCTAAAAGAGAGACCCAAATAAACTACCCAAACACCTACTTGAATTGTCTATTAACTCCATATTAACCTCTCATAGAGCTTTTATAAATAAATCCTTGACTGTAAATAATCCTGTTAGAATTGCAACACTAAGTGATGGTCATTTGTTTGTAGTGTGTATGCTTTCAGCTCTGTTTTAAAATTTCTTTGAAGTAAAATAGTGTACAGAAGAAAGTGGATGGCTTTAGAAACTTGGTTTCATTAGCATGATTGTAAATTTTTAAAGAAGTATTATCATAAATTACAGAGGTTTGTATACAAGTGCTACTCTATTTTATTTGTATAAATTGCCTTGACGTTTTTTTCCATCAAAAAAGAATTGGGTTAAGATGAAAAAATAGTCTTTAATTATTAGGCTTATAAATGCATTTCACTAAAAACCCTACAATGCATTAATAGTGTTATTGATTTTATAAAATGAGTTCATTTTGGGTTAACACAAGGCTCTCTCAAGGGGTAGATGATGAGAAGTAAGTGGTTTCTTTGTAGGCATGAATGTCAGAGGGCAGGATGGCATAGTGAAAGGATACTGGGACTGAAATTTGGTAACCAAGCTTCTATCCCTGTCATTTTTTTTAGTTATGTCACTTTCATCAAGCTTTCAACAACACAGATGCCTCTTTTCCTCATCTGTAAAATGATACTACCCAAACTTGCTTAAACTTTCCTCTTGGGGAAGGGAATAATCAAAGTATCTTGATAACTGTAAATTATTCTAAATTCAAGGTATTATTACCCTGCACATCTTCCTGGTGGGATAAATACTTTTCATGAATATGGGAAATCAAGTTTTGTCTGCTTTTAAAATTTGGCAGTGTTTAATAATCAGGTATACAATCTGGCAGTTCACAAGAAGTGCTTTCTCTTTTGCACCAAAAATAATTTGACATTTTGGTAAAAAATGGAAAGCATTTAGAATCTGAATATCAAATTTACAGTAATTGGAGAGATTTTACTCTCAAGGCACCTCACACAAGTCCTTACAGAAATATATGTTAAGATCATTATATTTCTGTGCTCAAATATCTTTATGGAGAAACTTATGTATTAATATATAACATGTAGCACACATGTATATATTATACACACACACACACAAACACACACTTAAGTGATCCTATCTCACTGAAATGGAGAACACTAAAAATGACTGTTTTGGGATCAGATACTTAGTTTTCATTTTATTTCATTTTAACACTCAGATTTGAAATTAATCCAAAGACCACCGTGGAACAGAAAAAAAATGTGTGTGTGTCAACATCATCTTTGAAAACTCAACTTTGCCAAGCACAAGCCCTATTTTAGTCCTCAATCCAATTTGATGCAGATAACGAGATTAATGTGCAGGCTTCGTTTTAATATTGTCTTTATTTTTAAAAAGCCCTTTGACAGTGTCAAAGATTTTGATTAGATAATTTGATCACATTTCTCAAGCCAGATACAAATTAAAGTTGGAGCTAAAACAGAAAATCTTACTGTTTACTATTCAGAACAATCTTCCTATTTCAGGAAATGGCAGAGCTCCAAAAGCCACATGTGTACAAATGAAAATTCATAACATGTTATTCAAACTCCTGTTGTATTTGTGCAATTTACTAATTAGATATGGTAAGTATCAGCACTGAAATATCCTGGTAATAACATTAAAAAGGCAAAAAAAAAAAACCCTCTACTTTTCTCAGTTCACTTCTCTTTATGAATGATATAAAAGCCTGTTTTGTGGCATAACTGCTCTGGATATCAAATATAAAATAAAACCGTAAGAAGGCAGTGCATGTTTTAGCAGGAGACTCATTTTCTGTATAAGAAACAGAAAGACTCTGAGAGAAAGAATACTGTAAAATTAGTGATATCTGGAATAAATCAAAGTACTACCCATGTATACAATTTTTTTTTCAAATCAGATGCATTACATTATAAAAATACCCAGTCATTTAACTTCATTGGATCTCAACATGTAACCTTAAAAAGAATTGTTTCTTCTCAGAGTTATCTTCCCACTTTTTAAAGATGTCTTGCTTTATCTCACTTACAGGATTCTTTGGAAATTGATCCATCGTATAAACATATCGTCTATATGTAATTATATACTTACAAGATGTTAAATTCTAGGTTAATGGTTTAAAAAAATAGAGAGGGTGTGTGTGCATGTGTAATTCTTTACAAATACAAAAACACTGATTCCCTAACTACTGCAGTTACTTTCTTTAGGTGTAATCATCATTAAGCTTCTGCTGGGCAGCTATTTTTGTTAATAAAAATAATAATATCCAACATTTATGAATATTTACCGTGCAGGACATTGTAATAAATATTTGACATAAACTTTATCATCAAAACTCTTCCCTTTGTCTATGAGACCATGCTATTCTGACAATCCATTTTTCAGCCTTAGAAAGTCAAGGCTTAGGGAAGTAAAATAACTCACTCAAGTCCCATATTATGGTGGTGCTAAAATTTGAAGACACATGTGTCTGACTTTGGAGCTTACCTTCTGACTCACTATCATGTGTATACACTGCCTACTAATTTTAATATAGATATTTCTCATTAGTGCAAGACATTGCCTACTGATAGAAATCAGACTTGTATAAATATTTGCTAATGACCAAAGACTTGCCAGTATGGTTTTCAAGGTTGACACTGTTAGCAGCTACATATTTCCTGCTTTCCAGTGCTAAATTAGGCATGTTGGATGTACACATTTTAGGACTCTGGAGTCAGGACACATTTTTCATGCCAACCTAAACACAGAACACTTAATTCATTTTCAAAAAAGGATGAAAGGGAATAAATGTAATGGGCACCTACTGTCTCCCGCAGGTTCCCATGGCAGCATAGCAGGCTCAAGAGCCATCAGACAGTGAGAAAAAAGAGACACAAAATGAGGAGGGCTGGATCTCTTACATGGAATCACATCAGAGAGAAAGCAGGAGCTAAGGCAGTATGATGTCTGGGAATTGCACCGGAGGGACAGATCCAGGGAGAGGTGGGCTGGCTTCAGTGGCATGTTCCAGCCTCCTCATTTCTCATCGCCTTGACCCTACTTTGATGATCTGGGGACACACCTGCCCTTTGTCCTACAGCCTCTCCACTTCTTCCTCAATTTATTTCATGATCTTTTTCTGACTTCCTTCTTTCCTCCCTTCATACATATGGAGACGGTCTTGAAAGCGCCTATGTACACAAGTGCACACATTCTTCTTTTTAATCTCACCACATCTTCTCATTGTATTCTGTTACACAAACTGAGAAAATCCCTACTACAGTGTTAACATATCATTATTTTAAAAAAAGAAAAAGAACTTTCAGATTTCTTAGAGACTGACGATTTATAGTGAGCATATGTAGACAAAGCTGAAGAAAAGGAAACTCGTGTTGTAAATTACTTGTATTGATAAACAATAAATGTTTTCAACAAATCAATGAGCAAATACATGCACACACACACACACACACACACACAAGCGTTCTAAAGCTGCCATAATGAATGAACTGATCTTTTAAGTGCTGATCAAAATAATATAATCTTTCAACAGTTTTCAGCTTTGCCGAGTCTTTCTCTGACTGTTACTAAGAACAGCTTACTATTCAAAAGCCAAAGCTACTTAATGGTGGAAGAGTCTGAACCTCTCAGTTCCCAGATCAGCTCAAAGGCTCACTGCCAGCACAATCCCTTCATCGTTACATATGTGGACCTGCTTTTCTTCTCTTTGCTTTGCTTGATATGTTAACATAGCTCAGGAAATCAAGGGCTAAATAAACCAACTAGAGTAATGGACAGGTATTTGTTTAATGCTTATGGAATTGTGTGCTGACCATTAATTCCTTCTTTCATTGAGCATCTTTCATATGCTCTTTGATTCTTTCGTATTATTTTCAATTAAATAATAGATAATGCTGGATACTTGGTCATTCTCACTCTTGAGACAATTATAATCTTGTTTGTTGTTTCCCTAAACAGCCTGGTTATAAGAACCAGGAGTGCTATTTAAAAATAAAGATTTTCTTGCCTTCCCCCAGAGAGTCTGATACAGTAGAGCTGAGATGGGACCAAAGAATTTTTAGGTTGGGACATATTTGTGACACAGTGATATAGTTGCGATGATTATTTGTCCAAGTTAAGGCAGGCTGTTGTATTTTTAACAGACATTGTGAAAGAAATTCTATATCAAAAATAGTTTAAATTATCATTTTTTTCTATTTTGAATAGAATCAATCTAAAAGCAACCTCAGGGGCGTCTGGGTGGCTCAGTCGGTTAAGCATCTGACTTAAGTTCAGGTCATGATCTCACAGTTCCTGGGTTCAAACCCTATGGTGGCCTCTGTGCTGACAGCTCAGAGCCTGGAGCCTGCTTCAGTTTCTGTGTCCTCTCTCTCTGCCCCTCCCCCGCTCATGCTCTGTTTGTCAAAAATAAATGTTAAAACAAAATCTAAAAAAATAAATAAAAAATAAAAGCAACCTCATTATGCTGATTTAGATACTATGTGGGAAATCATGATGCCTGGGTTCTGATACCTATACAATGATCTTAGGAAAAAAATACTTTTATATACAAATGATTAACTATTAACTACTTAATTCATTGCACAGAGTGTTTGGAGTAGTATCTTTAATGTCATGAGAAAAGGATAATAGGCAAATATTCAATGTATTTTTAATTATGGATGAACTCATGCTATCATTATTGTTTCTAGAATTCTCTAACACTGTTAGATATTTTCCTTAGTAATTCGTAACTGTAAGGATGTATAAAAATCACCTTTTATCAAAAATACCCAATCAAACTTCCTTCCTGAGCTGACAAGTTACATTTTCTGATGGTCAAGAGTAGAAATGTGTATTTCCAAACAGTGGCTTTTGATGCCCTCATCACCCCCCGCTGACCCTACTCCCAGTAAAAAGCAATGATCTCCATGGGCAGTAGAGAAGTTATGTCCAGACTGACTGAACAAAACAGTATTGAATTATGAGAAAATGAGAATAGCTATTACACCTCATTCTAATTTGTATAATTATTCATTTTTATAATATTGATGTAAAGAGATAACTACAGCCTCGTCACCATGAGTAAATGTATGATCCACTCTCTGAGAAGAGCTCTGGTCATGTAAAATCACAACTAATTAAGATATTTTGTAGTACATTTTAGAATGTGTTAAGATGCTTATTTTTTTAAATAGATAACTTCTCTTAGCTGAGTCATACGCTAATAAGAGGTAGGCTTAATGTCTTGGAGAATTTGTTTTGCCTCCCCCTTCCTTTAGCATCAACTTTCTGGAAACAAAGGAGGCAATTTTGGAGATGGTCAAATACAACTTTTTTTTTTTTTTCCTCATGCTATAACCTATTGCCAACTTTTGGAAGAAAATTTCACCTTTTTAATTTTTTTAATGTTTATTCATTTTTTTTTGAGAGAGAGACACATCGTGAGTGGGGGATGGGCAGAGAGAGAGAGGGAGACACAGAATCCAAAGCAGGCTCCAGGCCTTAAGCTGTCAGCACAGGGACTGACGTGGGGCTCAAACTCACAAACCGCGAGATCATGACCTGAGCCGAAGTCAGATGTTTAACCAACTGAGCCACTCAGCCACCCCAAAATTTCACCTTTAAAAAAATCTATACTTTAATCATATTTTTATATGATCCACAAAATAAGTTCAGATTTATAGTCTGAGATATTTGCTTTTTAACTGAATGCACAAATAAAATAAAAGGGTATTGATGCAGATTAATTTATGAAAACCTAATACAAAACCCTATTCTTCCCCATACTTTACACCCTGGATAATTCAGAGTAAGTCTCAGTGTTTTTGAGATGATTAAATGCAGTTTGCTGTATGTTTTCTAAGTGTGGGGCACACAGTTTGTGTGTTAGCTCCCCCCCAAAATGACAGACTTGGACAAGGTGGTGTCAAAGACTCTTCTGGTTTGGGAAAGAAAAGAAAAAGAAAAACAATACTGTTTAGCTCTATTATTGGAGGTAGAGAAATGATAGAGAGAGAGAGATGGGATCTCCAATCAGTTGCAGCTTAGGTAGTCTGGCCTCACGCCATTAGATAGGGCTGTTAAACAAATGAAATTTACTTTCCACATTCTTCCTCAGTGCCAGTCAGTTGGGTGTTTTTAATCATCTGTGAATTTTCAGAGTCCTTCTAAAACCATTACTAAGATGTGAGAGGTTAATCCCACCTCCTGACCTTATAGAGCTGTGGGCCAGACCTTTGGAATTCTAAAAGGCAGTGAGGTCTCCTTCCTTCTGATTTCGTTTCACAGACTCCTGGGACATCAATTTTTAAAGGCCCAGTCAACAGATTACAGAAATCATTCAAGTTAAATTTTTATTAGGAAAAAAAAATTACTTCACAAATACCCTTTCCTATGAAAATATAAACTTAAATATCTTTATCTGTAGAGGAATAATGGAGGGGGTGGAACAAAGCACTTAAAAGATTTTTGTAATGTGGATATGCAGCCCTATGATTAAATAGGTTTTCTAGTGACTCTGTTTAAAAATTAGTATCAATTACTATTTCAAAGGCATCAAAATTCGTTAGAAATAATTGGCCAAGATTCTTACAAAAAGAGCATCTGGGAGACAACTGTTGAAAACACTTCCAGGTACACTAAACATCCAGAAAAATCTTTCATTAGCTCAGTTTTTGGAAATGGGTTGTGATGTGTGGTAGGATTCCACCCTATTTCTAAAGAGGTTACTAACCTTTCAAACGTTCTTAGAATCTTCATTTTATAAATACAATATAGATCGTATTATAGAACATAACTAGTCAGTTCTGGAATTCCAGTTGTATTGGATTTCTTGTAATTTACACAGAAATTATTTCAATTCAGTAATTTGGGCTGCATTCCTCCATTTCCCATCTATTCCTATGATCGCCTGGCCTATAAATCACCATGTCTGAAAGAGTTAGGATACGGAATGGTTGGTGCTATCATAGTCTTGCCAGGATCAGAGTTTTAGGGTGAAGGAACAATAGTTATGGGTGCTATTCTTAGTAAGTAAAGGTGCATTTTAGGCTAGAATTTTGTATTTGCTTTGTTTTTTTTTTTTTTTTTCCTTAGTTGTGGTAAAGTATTTGTAGTACTCCATAGGCATTTGTAAAGCAGTTGGTTGGGTTAGGATTTTGCCCTGTGCTCCTGCAACAAAATGAAGGAAAATAATCTCTATAGGGATCAAACATTCACCCTCAACATCAGTAACAACTTTAAAGCTAATTGAGCTGACCAGCTTCAGAACAAACCAGAAGCTAGCAAACCTAAAACTCCTGACAGTTCTGCTAATTAATCCAACCTTTGTTTACATATTACATTTAGGAATCTTCCAGAATTTAGGACAATAGAATTCTCATCTTAAAAAATAAGGTGAGAAGAAAAGTGGTCCTCTTGAAATCTTACAAAATTTCAAGTTTACCTCATATAAAATAATCACAGTACTAAAGCCCCTCAAGGGGGTCTGACCAGCCAGCTCATCAAGGTTTGTAGATGACAGCGAGCAGCTGTGACACTATTGAGGTAGTCTAGTCAGTCTACCAAAATAATTACAAGTAAAATACACAAAGCATAAGCAAAGGCAGAAGGCAATAGATTGTAGTGACCAAGCAGGATTTTAAAAATAACTATATACTCCCTAAAAGGGAATACCAAATTTGATTCCTTAACCATGTCCTTCTGCTACCTGCTTCAAGTCTTCTCCATCAAATTAAATGACAATGGCATTCTGCCATTGCATAGGCAACAGGATTTGGAGTCTCACACCAATTCAACACCAAATTCCATAAGCTGCATCTACAAAATATATCCAAAATCCAACCACTTCTAACCTTCCATCTACTACCAATCATCTCCTATCCAGATCATTTAGCCACTAGCATCCTATAGTCTACACTTAACACAGCAACCAGAGTAACGCCACTAACAAATACACCATATCAAGTCACACAGTTATTCAAAATTCTCCATAAGCTTCTCATTTATTTAAGAATAATGCCCAAATTATTTTCCATGGCCTAAAAGAACCTATCTATATGGTCTTCCTTCCCACTGTCCACCGCTGATCTCTAATCTTATTGTTGGCCATTTCTTTCATCTACTATTCTCCTCACTGGTTTCCTTGTGGTTCCTTGAGCAAGCCAACATACAACCACCTCAGGGCATTTCAATGAATGGTTGCCTAGAACTTCCACCTAGAACTTCTTCCTTATATGCTATAGATTAATCTCTTACCATAGGTCTCTGGTCTCTGATCCAGTGTTACCTTTCTGAGAACACGTTGCTGACCACGCTATTTATAGCCACCCCTCTATTCTCTATCACGTTATCCTGCTTTATTTGACTTCAAAATATTTACCAGTATCTGGTGTACTATATATTTCTTGTTTATTTTCTTATTTTCTGTCTCACAAAACCATTAGAATTACAAGTCCATGAACACAGGAATTTTGTTGTTGTTGTTGTTCACTGTTGTATTCCCAATACATGAAAAATACGTGGAACATAGGAGGAAATTAATAATATTTGTTGAATGAATGATGATGAAGAAATGCATTAATACATGAAAAAATGAATCAAAGGATTGTAAAACTTACTAAAACCATGGAGTTTTCCAGAGTATGCCAATTAACTCTCATAAGAAGATGTAACTATCAAAGGCTTTTTTTTTAATATTTACTTATTATTTTTCAGAGAGAGAGAGCATGAGCAGGGGAGGGGGAGAGAGAGAGAGAGAGAGAGAGAGAGAGAGAGAGAGAGAGAGAACGCGAAAAGGCTCCAGGCTTGGAGCTGTCAGCACAGAGCCCAACGTGGGGCTCAAACTCACCACCTGTGAGATCATGACCTGAGCTGAAGTCCGACACCTAACTGACTAAGCCACCTAGGGGCCCCAATCAAAGACTTTTAAAAATGCATTTTATAGGAAGAAACCTCCACAAAAACCCATGTCTCAAAGAAATATACGTTGATGTGCTGTAGGTACCCTCCTCACTCATTCAAGGGAGAGAGGTAGTAGCACATGACTCATCTCAAGTCTAATAAGCGATTTGGTAAGATCGCTTTGCTGCAATCACGTTGAAAGCTAGTTGTGTCTCCTTTGAAGTTGTGTAAATTTCAGAGGAGAGCAACATGTTCTCATTATCTTCAGGGCTGTCTTGAGGGTAAGAGATGAGGTTCTGAGTTACTGGGTGGGCAGCATGAAGGAGGGTTGTTGCTGCATTGAAACTGACCTGTACACCAACATTTTCTTCAGGCAGACTATACACATTCTTTATTTCTACAGCTGGTCATGATAGAAACTTGGTTGGTTTGGGTTATTTACCCAGGCGTATGATTCAATGAGCCCTTGATTATACAGCCCATAGAGGGTTTCTGCAGCTTTCCTATAACTGATATGATTATGATTGTAATTTTGCTTACAAACCCACTGGCATGAATCACTGGAAATATCCTACTGATAGAATAAATTTTCTCTATAAAGAGCTTTTCTCTTTAGTATACTCAAAGCTTTTTAACATGAAAAACCCAAAGTCATAGACAAGAAACAACTTTTCTGTAAGTGAGTCATTAGATAGAATGGTGGAAGATGTTTCCCTAACATTTACTTTTTTTTTCCCTCGAGTCATGAATTTTGCAGTGTAAAAATTATTATAATATATGGGTCACTGGATCATAGAATACACTTGATACTTTAGAACTTTACCCAGTGCTGAAACTGGATCTTTTATAAGTTGTCCCATGATTCTCTTTTGCTAGCTACTTCTGAATTTTAAGTTCATGTGGTTGAGCCTATGGAAAAAAAAATGCTAATACCCTACCCCCATCCCTACCTTATTGACCACATTGTTTATGAACTATTGAGAAAATTCACATGTGTTTGCAGAAAGACTCTTAGTGACCTCAACAGATTGGGACATCTTAGCCAACTGATTACTAGGAGTTTCCTCCATAGCTGGGAATCTTTTATGAGTTTTCACAATTCTCTGGCCACATTCCAAAGGATTCACTGTGATTTCTTTTTCAATTGTCGCTAATCATTCATTCTTCTGTCTATAAAATGTTGATTTTCCGGTGAAATCATTAACCAATGTTCATGAAAAGCATTCCCTGTCTTTCCAGGAATGATATTTAATTAAATGTTCATCCTATCATTTTAATTCTGCATGGTGCCAGCATATGACATAGAACCATATCTATTCCAGCTCATTTTTTTCTTCCTTAATCTTAGTAGTTATAGAATTCTACAGAAGGCCATGAGTATATGTTGATAAAAACTGTATTCTAAGATTATGCATGCTTAACTGATAAATCTGCTTACAACTTCAGGTCCTGTTTAGGCCAGGTGCCATCATCACAATTTCTACTTTATTATTGGGTGCTCCTGGCACATCAAACTTGTAGATGAGTGGATCAGATAGTACCATATGCATAATGGAAGGGCCCATTCAGTCATATGGTCTCCTGATATTTGATGATCAGATATTTGTTTTTTCCTGGAGCTCAGTATCAAATCAAAGAGCTGGTTTTATATTTTTAGTTTTTAATATTTATTTATTTTGAGAAAAAGAGAGAGAGAGAGCGTGCAAGTGGGGGAGGAGCAGAGAGTGAGGGAGAGAGAAAATTCCAAGCAGGCTCCACACTCAGTGTAGAGCCCGATGCAGGGCTGGAATTCATGAACCATGAGATCTTTGCCTGAGCTGAAATCAAGCACCCCAAGAACTGGTTTTAAAAGGAAACCATATTTGAAACTGTCATTCTGCTTTTAATCTAGTACCTAAAGACTTCTGCTAGGGAAGCTTTATTCGGGCTCCGTAGAGCATCCCTGTTTGATATGTACAAAGTGGAAAATGGCAGAGCCACTTGTACTTCAACCTTCAATAGCTGAAGAGGTTTCTTTTGGGGCCTCACCAGAAGCTGGAAAGCTTTCAGTTTACCTGATAATTGTTAGAACACCACATCCCTATGGTTTTTGACTCCAAAACCAAAAAGGAAGTACACTGCCTGTTTCTTAGAACATGGAGATACAAGATGCAGCAAACTTCTCTTGTGTTATCCCAAATAATAGAATACTGTAATTCTATTGGATTTATCTCCGATATGCTGGTATTGTTTAAGGTATATGAGGATACCTGCTACTTCTTTCTCTCTAGTTCCTGTCAGCAAGTTGGTAGAAACACAGTAGAATATTTAAATGGAGAAATATGGAGATGATCATGGTCATGGTCATTAAGAACTATATTACATTCACAGAAACTGCAAATTGATGTAACCCTGAGGAAAGTTGGTAATGGCATAACTTATCTCACTGCCATGTAAACTTTTTAAAAGTGCTATTAGGTAAAGGGATTAAAAAAAATTTAAAAAAATATTTTTCCCCAAGTTAATACCTTGATATCATGGCAGAAATGCATCCATTCTTAGCTTTAGTAAGCAGAATAGCAGTTACAGTTGGTACTGTTACCTTATTAAGTTTTTAACTACATATGTACTGTCCACAATCCATTCAACCTCTTTACTGGACAAATAAATATTTGTACATGGTAGGTATCACCAACCCTGAATTTTCCAGATTTTTGGTGATGATAATAACTTCTGTAATTATGTAATTCCTCCTGGGATACAATATGATTATTGATCATTTTATTATTTTTTTTAATTTACTATATTGGTAGAGAAGCAAATTTCTGGGAACTTCAGACTGTTACTTCTCATTACAAGAACTCTCACATCCAAGGTTAGGGAATCAATGTAGGAAATCTGCTATTTGCTAAGGCTGTATATTCCCACTATACAGAAATAGTTTTAGAAATTAACATGCATTTGTTTGTGGACCCAACAAACTTGCTATAAGTAGCTTTTGGATAAAACTTCATTATCACTTTACCACTAAAAGGCTGATATACCACAGGTAACATCTGGCTCCCCAGAAATTAGACGTAACTCAAAGTCAAAAGTCTGAGCTGTCAGCACAGAGCCCAACACGGGCTCGAACTCACAAACTGCAAGATCATGACCTGAGCCGAAGTTGGACGCTTAACTGACTGAGTCACCCAGGTGCCCCTATATCTTTAATATTTTTAATGAAATTGCAAAGCTTAAGAGCTTCTAACCAATTTCATACATTTTCTTTGGATTTTCTCTTTCTGTCTAATATCTCACTTTCGTGTCTTATCATTCATGACAAAATTTCCACTTTAACATTTTGTTACACTCTGATGCTGATTAGCTAACAATGACAAATTTCTTTCATAGTCACTGTCCTCTAAATGTTCTCAGTTGACGATATTCCTTTTAGAGAGTGGCACAACATGTGTATTGTGTTTTGAGCAAATCAGATGAAAAGGAAGCAAGTGGAATATAGCATATGAACAATATTCTGCTAAGTGCCTTCTTCACATAAGAAGAAAAAAAAGTGTGGGGAGGGGGTTTGGGAGAGGTGATGCACATTATGAGGGAAAATATAAAATGCGATTCATTCGGTGAGAGAGATTATCAGCAGAATAGACCAAAGAAATCTCCCATCACCACCAAATTTTCAATTTTATCCCTACTCTCTTCTCTTTTATTAGTTTTGTGTACTCTCTCTAATTGCATTAAACACATTGTTCATCCATCTGGGCATTCTGTAACATAGTTTCTAAAGATTCCACTTTAAGTCCTCTCTTTAGTTATCTTTTATTAGCTTGTCCTCAGAATACCTCCAATCTTTAATCCCTGCATTACTTTGAAAGAATTTCTTGGACATTTACACAAAATTATTAGAATAATTCCACATGAATGGACTCCTCTAAGTCCTAAAAGTCCACCTTTCTTTTTGTGTTAAATAAATACTCAAATGTTAGGTGAATTCAATTTTCATTGTTGTAAGAAAGAAATTCTAGTAATTCTACTTGATTTTTCTTAGGCGGATTCTTTTGTTGAACAAATGGGTTTTTCATTTTATGTATGAAATGTTATTTCTCACAAATATACCTCAGATGATATTTTGGATAAGCATAGGAACAGACTATTTCTAAGGCACTGCGATTTTCACGTATTTACATCAGGGATAATTTTTACTCAAGAGTTTAAGTGCTTTTATTTATGTATCACTGTCTTTGGTTAGCTCTAATCTGAAAAGAAAGGTTTACTTTGGCAATGACTTGCAATCAAAAAATGATTTATAATCGTTTTCCAAGAAAGGTGTTGTCCAGTATTCTGCTAATTTTAAAAAGTACACAGGACTAGTTTCAGGATGGAGTATGTGCAAACACCATATTATTTACAGCAAACTAAATATAATGCCTTGATTTGGCACTGCTTGCTTGATATTTCTCTTGAAAACTGTTACATATGTTTGTTTTGAGTTTCTGCCAAAATAGCAAGATTGTTAAATATCTTTCATGTACTTCTTCTTAAATGCAAGGGAAGATTACAGATTACCTTAGCTTAACTTTCATACAACAGTGCAGTGGGCTTAAATCTTTTGAAAGAAAAAAACAAATAATATTCAAATTACATAGAAAAAAATTACACATGAAACACAAATGTATTGCAATAGGAACATGCCAATATTCATTTTTATACCTAAATCAACTCTATCCATAATAACGTGATTCATTTATAAATTACATGTAGAATACAGTGAGATTGTAATTATGTGGGGACTGATTATCTAGGTTGTCAATTATTCAAGGCTTTTGCTTCCCCTTCTTCTTCCTGCTGTCCACCTTTTGGATAGTTATCACCTTGTTAGTATTTCTATTCTCTGCTTGTTAGTGAGACTGGCAGGGAAAGGAAAAAGGTGTGAAAACTTATATCAGTAGATATTATTACTTGCAAGACTTTCCTGTAAAAATTGATAGTGGAAGAGTTTGAAGCTAATTGCTAAAATTATGTTTGGGGTATATGTATTTCACTTATACTTGTTTATCTAATCCTCCATATATCAAAGAGATTTAAAAAAAAAGATGTAAGCCTTACAAGGGGTAGTAAATTATTTTGGATGGAGACTTTCTGAGAAAATTACTTTCGCTGCGACTCTGAAGAACCTTATATAAAATAGTCAAGCTAATAATTCAAATTTTTACAGTTAGACAATTATATTGGAAAAAAATAGATATATATAATTTGCTCCCTAACAGACTCCTCAAACACATAATTAAACCTTGACCAAATATGACTGATGAATCTCTTTAATTGGGACAAAATGTGAATCTGAAAGTCAGTATTTCATATACTTATGTTTTGCAGAAAATCATAGTATATAACATACAAGCTTAAATATTTTACTGACTTTTATTTAAAAGTTTTATATTTCTCCTGTTTGTAAAGCTGGGTGTATTTGAATGCACTTTTCTACATCTATTTTCAAAAGATATGCAATTCACCTCATTTAAAACATGTTCCATTTGTTCACTCTTCCTAAATTTAAAAACTTCATGCAAACATTCATTTTTAAATTATTCAGTCATAAAACATTTATTGAGCATTAACTCCATGCCCAACATGAGAGATAAAATGGGAAGCAGTTTAGACATTGTTATGTCCTCACAATACTCACAGTCTCATAGTGAAGGCAAAGATAGTTCAAATAACCCTATGATTTCTTTTGCACCCAATTCAGGGTGGGTCTCATCACAAAAGAATACGAAGGGCAGGCAAAATAATCAAAACATACAGTTTACCAGACATCTACAATTTCAGGCCAATTTAGGGCTCCCTGAGCAAGACTTTTCACCTCCCCCTCGTTTCTCATTTCTTCTCTGATCATTAGAACACATGAGACAAAGTGAAGTTACCATAACATGATTTATAAATATACATTTTAAAGAAAGTGAGAAAAAAGCAATATATCTATAATACCCCCTACGTCACCAATATACATGTTTGATTTTGAAATTTATTTATAAGCCACCCCACTCTCTTGTCTCTCTTTTTTAACCCTGCTGATAATCCCAATCTGTACCACTCTGAGGATTCTGTTCCTCCCTTAAAAGATCACAAAATACTGCCTCTTAAAATGTTCAAATTTGGCTCAAATGCCCATGTTATTATACTCTGGAAGTCGTTTATTGTTTTTAACTTCCATACCTTGCACTGCACAATTTTCCATAGTGATAGATGATAAGAATATTTTCTCTTCAAGTTCTTTAATAAAAAGTAGTGAAGAACCACATTTTCTTTTCTGTTACATCTTAGCACCAGTTGGTGGTTGATGACAGGCAAATCTTTTTTTTTTTTTCTCTCTCTCTTTTTTAACACTGTCTAGTATGACAGGTGGCTAGTGGTCCAGACAGTGTCATTTGGCATGGTGGAGACTTTGTCATATTGGGTACCTGATGACCGCATTAAGTAACTGAGAACTAGCATTATTTGTTAATGCAACATAACCTAGTCTATCCAATTGTTACATTTAAGTTCCACTTTTCCCTCAGATATGTCCACTTACTTCTAAAGTAGTGTTAAAGAAATAACTCCCAAGTATAATAATAAGCAACAGGCAGGTAACTATAAGACACCAAAAGCAGGAGAAACATTTTTTCCTGTGTATTATCTTTACTTAAGTTGTTTATTGGAAGAAAACAGAATAGATTATTAACAATAATGTGAACTAAACATGGCATGTGGTACAGAAAAAATCATATTCTACATATTTAGAAAAATGGTTTGGAGATTTTAATAAAGGAAACAGTCGTGCCCTACAAATTCCTATAACTGAGTCCCCCTGTATTATTTCTATGGAGAGGTAAGATTTTGGTGCATACAATAGATTGATGCACTTCCACCTGGTGTTTTACCAAAATTAGAGCAATTAGCAATTAGGCCATTGGGCCATTAGTTGAAAGAAGAATCTGAGAAATTCAATGTTTATCTTTTATATATTTTCTATCGTAATAAAATGAGAGAATTAATGTCCATTTGAAAAGATGACTCAGTCATAAGACAGCACAGGATAAGAATGTATCCTGTTGTTAGCTAGAAGAAGGCCTGTTCTATATTTTTAGGACATGAAGTTACTTATTCTCTTGAAATATGGTTGCGACACATTTTTTCCATTGCAGGACATACCCAAAACAGAATGCGTTCACTCTACACTTCTGTAGCTTGACCAATTTTCCTTTTATATTGAACAGGAACCCCCTAGTTGGAGATTAGTAGTGTAAAGAAATTTCCGTTATATATACTGGCAATACTCTAATTAATGAAGTCTCTTGTAGTGCATTTTTATTTTCAAGAGTAATTTTTTCTATATAATTAGAATTAGTGAGTACCCCCTCCATCCCCAGTTAGGACATTGAGTATGCTGAGACTTTCAGCCCTCTCCCCTCAAATAACACAGCCTCTACCTTATCTCATGCCAAAGTACATAGTCACCAAAGCAAATCTATGGTTCTTATTCTCTGTGATTGTTTGACAGATTTATGCATTATGAAAGACCACTTTTTCACCAGTCTAATTTTATTGATGTTAAGTTACATAAATAAATTTTTTAAACACCTGTCATATTTCAAAACATTCATATGTATTATGAAGAATTTTGCCAACTCCAAAGTTAAAGGGAGCGGTGTCTACACAAGCCTGCATATTCTTATTTCAAACACGAACTGTGAAAGTTTGGGCTATTGCACAGTTAGTGTCCATGTAAGATCATTTTCTCTTCCTACCCAAACTGCAAGTTTTGGAGGTTCCCCAAACTACTCTTGGTTTTGATAATTTGCTAGAGGTTGCCCAGAAGTCATTGAAAGCTATAGTCCTAGTTATAGTTTATTACAAAGAAAAGGTACAGATTAAAACCCATCACAGGAAGAGGTGCACCGGGCAGAGTATGGGAAAACACTAAGTGTGTATGGGGCCCTCACTTCCCCCTATGGAGTGAGTCAGAGTGCATTAATTCCCCAGCATCAGTATGGCACAATACATATGGAGTGTTGTCAAGCATAGAAGCTCACCCAAACCCTGGTGTATAGAGTTTTTACTGAGGCTTCATTACATAGGCATGATTGATTGATTGCTCAGATGGTTGATATCACTCCCAGGTCAACTGACACCAGGTAGTCCAAAGACTTCACCACAAATCACATTGTCACTAACTGGCAAGCCAAGACCCGCAGGCAAAGATTCTCAAGCAGGAGCTGAAGACAAAGTCCAGATGTCATTTTGGGCAAGGTTAAGTTCTTTACTGCACAGCTTGTCCTGAAAAGTTACTTGAGAGAAAGGCAAATCTTTGAAGGACAATTCTGTACCTCTTGTTTGTTTATTTTTACCTTTTATTGATACCATTTCATCTTAGCATTATTTCTAAGAATTTCTAAGATTTCTTAACCCATCCTTAAATTTTCTATCATGTTAAAGATACTAATTTTTTTTCCATACAATTCTCATTATAAGTCTACTTTTAAAACTAAAGAAACATCAATTGTTGTAGCTGTCACCAGCAAATTGGCAGTAATTCTGACTTAAACTGTTTTGTGTGTGTGTGTGTGTGTGTGTGTGTGTGTGTTTGCCTAGTTAATATAAGATATCTGCTGATAACTCTGAGATTATGGAAGCCATTTGAGTTTAAATAATCAGAAATCTAAATTAGTTATTAGTTTTCTTTAAACAATAACATTTATACACACTTATACAAACATTAATAATTATATAGCACAATATAGGTTGCCTATTTAGCAGGTAAATCTATATCTAAATCTATATCTTTAATTAGTAACTTTTTAAAACAATTCTTTATGAGATCTACTTGTGGGTACTCAGTAAACAACTTTAACTTGAAAACATATTTAAAGGCGATACAACTACACTGCTAAAAATATTGGCTATAATTCACATTAAAAATATTCATACATGCATTTCTTGAATTAGTCCAAAATTATGATGAAGAGGACATTAAAAGGAGCAAATTTGCAAAGTGGCTATATGTGCATAGTTAAGGTATAGATAGAACCAAGTAAGGGAATACTATTTATATGTTCTTAAAACATTGAGCTTCTTAATTTAAAGAATTGAATGTATAAGTAAGAAAAATTGGTAGAATAATTTTATCTATCTTAATTAAAATATTTTTTTCCCCTGAGAACAGCTAATGATATTTCAAAGATCTATTTCCCTAATGTTTGAGTATAATTCAAAGAAATAGGTGGGTAAATTATTATCCGTCTTACCACACAAGTAAGAGGTAACCTTTGAATTTCTAATTGAATTTTAAGAAAATAAATGATTTTTAGGTTTTCATGTTAGTAAGAATAAATACAGAGAATTCTTTATTATGCTAAACTGCTAACAGAAACAGACAACAGACCAGAACAAATTAAGTCCTTTATTTTTTAAACAGGTGTGGAATGGTAAAGTCAGTCTCTTTATTTCTCTATTCTCTGTCTCTCTGTCTCTGTCTCTCTCAGTCTCTGTCTCTGTCTTGCTCCCTTTCTCTTTGTAATGTAAAAATGAGTCACTCATATGTCTTGAATTTTTTCAATGTAGAAAGATACATGTGCCCTACCACAGTGACCATTATCCCCTTTTTAAAATTTTTAATTCTGATACCTCTTCTATTTCTTTCAAGTAGGTTATTACACTCTTTATTTCCATTTTACAATTGTAGTTATCTTAAAAGTGCTCAAATATCTTTTGTTATTGTTGAAAGCAGGAAAGAAAGACCTGTATTAGTAGCTTTGGGTTGTCTATTGCATATAAAGTTAATAAGTCGTGATCATCAAATATATTAAATTGTGCTTAAATTAGAATTTAATATTGCAGGAGTGCCTGGTTGGCTCAGTTGGTTAAACTTCTGACTTCAGCTCAGGTCATGATCTTAGGGTTCATGAGTTCAGGCTCTGTGCTGACAGCTTGGATCCTGGAGCCTGCTTCAGATTCTGTGACTCCATCTCTTTCTGCTCCTCCCCTGTTTGTGTTCTGTCTCTGTCTCTGTCTCTCTCTCACTCTCTCTCTCTCTCTCAGAAATAAATAAGCATTAACAATTTTTTTAAAGATTAAAAACAAAGAATTTAACATTGCATTACTTAGTGAAATTGTTATACTATATTATCATGGAGGCCAGGCATCAAAATAATTAGTTAAGCAGCATGAAAAATGGAAACAGTATTATAGAATATTGAATCATGTCAGGCCTTTGGGAAACATCAGAAATGTTCCAGAGTAGGTGTAATACATTTTTGCATCTAAACCTGTCCAATGTGGGGATCATAGAGATACTTATAAAGGTGTAAAGAAAACGGGTTTTAATAATAATGCTGTATTGGGGCTCCTGGGTGCCTCAGCCGGTTAGTGTCTGACTTTGGTTTCGGTCATGATCTCATGGTTTGTGGGTTCGAACCTGCATCAGGCTTTCTGCTGTCAGCACAAAGCCCACTTTGGTTCCTCTGTCTCCCTTTCTTTTAGCCCCTCTCCCACTCGTGCTTTTTCTGTCCATCTCTCAAAAATAAATAAACATTAAAAATGCTTTAAAATAATAATAATGCTATATTTCTCAGAGATTTTGATTATGCTAATGTACTTTGTGAAAAAAAATAGGATGGTTCTGAGATTTAGAATATAGTGTTTTTCTAAGCTTGTTTGATTATGAAACCTATATCCTTGGAGCACTTAAAAATTATTTTGCACGCCTACTAAGTAATTTATCATTGATCTACTAAGTAATTTACCACTTTTTTATTCCAGTGACCTACAAAGTATCTTATCATTCCATCAGACACACAAAAATATTTTAGGACCTGCCTTTTGGAATCAGAAATGCCTTGGCACATGTAAGAACCATTGTATAGTAGTGAAGAAAGTGTGAATGTTACAAGAGACCAATTATCATTTATTAAGTGTCAATGTGGGATGGTGGTGTATTTCATTTGTGTCCTATAAATGCCATCAATTAAAGATATGGTTGTATTTCCTTCAGCTAATGAGAAAAGGAAATATCTTTTCTTCAGGAGGTGGCAGAATAAGCAAAATACAGGCATTAATGTCTATGAAATTGTTAAAATGAACCTGGCAGTGAACAAAAAGTACTGCAACATAAACAAACTAGGACTACTTTTCAAAAGAGTTTTAAATAGATCCATATCATGTTCTAATTCTATTCTAAGTATGGTAAAATCTCCAGAAATCCCTTTTCAAGTCATTTAATATTATGAAGATAAGGTGGGAATTAATAAGAACATAATAAGTATGAACGATGAACTATGGTGTCCTATGGTATAAAAAAGCAAATATCACACCTAATGGTGGGAAAGTCAGAGCTTTTATACTAAGATCAGGAACAAGGCAAGAATGTCCTCTCTCACCACTCATTTTCAATGGCACACTGGATGTTGTTAATGCAATAAGCTAAGAGAAAAATAATTGAAGACATACAAATTGAAAGAAAAAATTAAAACTGCCTCTGTTCACAGATGACACCATTGTCTATGTAAAAAATCGTAAACAATCAACAACAGCAACAACAGTAACTTCTGAAACTAATTAGAGATTATAGGAAGATTGAGAAAATATAGGTTAATATACAAAAGTCAATCACTTTTCTGTATACTGATAATGGACAAGTGAAATTTGAATAAAAATGCAATGCTATTTACATTAGCACTCCCAAAATGTATCATTCAGTATCATCTAGCAAAATTTGTGCATGATCTATATGAGGACATTTGTAAAAGTCTGATGAATGAAATCAGAGGAGAACCAAATAAATGGAGAAATATTCCATGTTCATGGATAGAAAGACATAATATTCTCAAGATGTCAGTTTCTTCCCGATCTACAGATTTAATGCAATCTCAATCAAAACCCTGAAAGTTATTGTGTATGTATCAATAAATTAATTCTAAAGTTTATATAGAGATGCAAAACAACAACAACAATAACAACAACAAACAAAAACAAAATAACAAGCACAACATTAGTGAAGAACAAAGTTGGAGTACTGATACTACCCAGCTTCAAGACTTACTGAAAAACTTCAGTAAACAGCATAGTGTGATATTGGAGAAAGAATAGACAAATAGCCCAATGGAACTGAATAGAGAGCCCAGAAATAGACTCACATACCTATAGTCAACTGGCTTTGACAAAGGAACAAAGGCAATGCAATGAACCAAAGTTAGTATTTTCAAAAAAAGGTACTGGAACAACTGGACAGCCACATCTCCAAAAATGAATCTAGATACCAGAACTTACATTCTTTACAAAAAAAATAACTCAAAATGGGTCATAGATTTAATGTAAAACACAAAATTGTAACACTCCTATAACATAAGAGAAAACATACCTTGGTTATGGCAATGACTTTTTAGATGCAATACCAAAGGCATGATCCATGAAAGAAATAATTGATAAGTTGAACTTCATTAAAATTAAAAATTTCTATCTGTAAAAGATAATGTTAAAAGAATGAGAAAACAAACCAAAGAGTAACAGAAAACATCTGCAAAGTTCACATCTGATAAGGGACTATTATCCAAGATATAAGAACCCGTAAAACACAAAAATAAGAAACCATACAACTCAAAATTTAAAAATGGACCAAAGACCTTATTTCATACCTCACCAAAGATTTACAGGTGGAAAATAAGCATTTGAAAGATGTTCCAGTCATACGTCATCAGGGAAATGTAAATTTAAAAACAATGGATGTTACTACATCTCTATTAGAATCACCAAAATGTGGGATACTGACAACACCCAATGCTGTGGAGAAGAATGTGGAACAGGAGGAACTCTCATTCATTGCTGGTGGCAGTGCAAAAATGATATAGACAGTTTGGAAGGCAATTTGGTGGTTTCCTACAAAGGTAAATGTATTTTTATCCAGTGATCCAGCAATTATACTCCTTAGTATTTACCCAAAGTAGCTGAAAACATACATCCACACAAAAAACCTGCACATGGGTGCTTCTAGCAGCTTCTTTATAATTGCCAAAACGTGGAAGCAACCAAGATGTTCTTCAGTAGATGAAGGAATAAATAGACTGTGGTATATCCAGACAATGGAATACTATTCAGGGCTAAAAAGAAAGGAATGAACTATCAAACCATGAAAAAAAAAAAGGAGGAAACTTAGATGCATATTACTGAGTAAAAGAAGCCACCCTGCCATGGCTGCATACACTGTGATTCCAACTATGTGACTTTCTGGAAAAGGCAAAACTATGAAGACAATAAATAGGTCAGTGGTTGCCAGGATTTGGGTGAGAGGAGGGGAGAAGGGATAAATAGGAGGAGCATAGAGGACTTTTAGGGTAGTGAAAATACTCTGTATGAGCCTATAATGATGGATACATGCCAATATACATTTGTTCAAACCCACAGAATGTATAACAACCAAGAGTGAACCCCAATATAAATTATGGATTTTGAATAATTATGTATGTCAATGTAAGTTTATCAATGATAACAGATGTACTGCTCTGGTGGGAGATGTTCATAATGAAGGAGGCTATGCATGTATGAGGGCAAGGGATACATTGGGGATTTTCAAGATTAAAAAAGTAAAATGAGTAAATATGTAGCATTTAAAGCATATTGCTTTATTTAATTTTAAGCACTTTGACATATTAAATAAATTCAGAAAGCTATTTATGTCAAATTGTTATGTAATCGTTGGCTGATAAAGATGAGGTTTTGTTAAGTCTTAACATTTGGACCTAATGTTATTTATTTGTAACATAATTAACATGATTTCTATCACTGTGGCTTATATATTTTTTCTAGTATCACAATCCATCGTTAAGTATGAGAACTGTAGTCAATCTGTGAAAAAAAGTCACTGATGAAATGAAAAAAAAGACATATAAAAAATGTATTTCCATTTGGGCAGTGACTTATTTTATGTTTATCCAGTAAAAAGTAAGAACAATATTAATGTTTCAAATGTCTTAAATTCAAAAAGTTTCATTTTTTTTGGTGAAAATTCTTATCTTTATGCGAGCTCCAGCAATTAGGCATTGATTTTTGTGTGTTTTCTTCTGAAATTACACTGCAGTTCTCTCTCCATTTTATTTCAAAAGGCAGATGTTAACTTAGCTTTAAAGAACTTGCCCTATTTCCAATTACTGTACACTCCCTTTGTTACTAAGCCTTCCTGAGTGATCATGAATAATTTTAAGTTATGTTTCAGCATATTGAGGCTCTGGGACTAAAATGTCAAATTAGAAAGAGAAATGTGGGCCAAGCATCTTCCCTTGTGTCTTCAATAAAGTACCTCAAAATTGAGAATTCTAAAATGTTTGAGTCAAGATCCATAAAGCTTGAGCAAAGACACTGAAATTTTTTCAATGCTGATTGACATTTAAATAATTTTTAAGATAGTTCCAAATTTCCCATGAAAAAATAAGTATATAATGTTGTACATTCAAAATATTAAAGTAAACATTTAACTAGTTTTGTTATCTCAATAAACAGTTGGCACCAGTTAGCATGAATAGTGAGTGAAAATGTAGGCAAAGGTGGATGTGAATTTGGTTGACAACCCCCAAACTTGAGGCATTTTACTGCTATGCATTTGACATTATATTATCTTTTTGAAAGAAAAGAACACTAAGGAAATTACTAATCTTAGGTTAAGTTTACAGTCTTAACATATAAAGATTTAGTAAAAACTTTGAAGATGCAATTTTTAAAAATATATAAAACTTCGCTTAGTGAACTTCCAGTTAACGGCAGCTTAACTATTGAAGCCTATACATATTAAATGCATAAATATTACATATATGTATATTACTCATACATGGGCATATCTATCTAGCTATATGTATCTAAGTACTTTAATTATCATATGTACCTATCTATGTGTCTATCAATCTTTCAATCTATCTATCTATCTATCTATCCATCATTTATCTAATTCCCAACTTCTTTTGCAGTTAGTTCTGGGCAATTCACTGTTTAGTTAATGAAATGTAACAGAACTGTTTGTTGTACTTCTGAGAAGTTTCCTCAGAAGAAAGGAGCTAGATTCTTCTTCCCCTTTTCTCCATCATCCTTTTGGAATACAGGATGAATTTAGGACCTATATCAGTCATTTTGGACCATGGGGATATGTTCTATGCCTTAAAGACGATGCATTGAAAATGTGCTTAGGCAAGGAAACACACAAAGCAATCAGTTTTTGTAAGTGTTGTCTGAACCTCCAGACTGGCCTGGAGGGATAGGAAAGGACACTAAGTTCGGAGTCCCTGCTGATTTGTAAAAGGGCCAAGTATACTTTGGCCTGTCTACTTTCAGATTTGTTTAATGGGATTAACTACATGTTTAAATACTAAATGATTAGTATTCCAGATTAGACTTCTAGGTTCCCCAAAAAACAAAAACAAAAACAAAACAAGGAAGAAAGATTCCCTGTACTTTAAAGGTAACACACTAATGAGTGAAATGATATAAAGGCAAGAATTAGCTCAAAAATATATCAGTGTGGTCAGTGGGTATGCAGCATTGAGAGATGAAGTAAGATCGACCTTGGATTGATAATTTTGGAAGCTAGGAGATGGGTACATAAGGGTTCATTATAGATTTTGTTTCTGTGTTTTGAAAGATTCAGTAATAAAAATGAGAGGATATACTTAAAATATCCAAAGGTGGAAGGTATAGAAAGAAAAAAAAGGGGAGATAAAAAGAGAGACAAGCTAAATGGGAGACAGAGAGATAGAGAGAGAGAGAGAGAGAGAGAGAGAGAGGTCACGTGTGTAGAATGGAAATTAAATATGGAATAAAAATGGCATCAGACTTCTCAAAAGTAGCCCATTTGCTAGTTTACTATAAAGAAATATATTTGAACTATTAAAAATATTTTAACTCACACTTTTATATTTAGATAAATGATCAGTCAAGTAAAAGGGTAGAATTAAGCCTTTTAAAAAATTTAAGGTGGGCTCCTCTTCTTGGTAAATACTGGAGAAACTGCTTTAAGAAAATAAGCAGTAAACAAAGGGAAAGACAACAGATTCAAGAAACAGAAGTCAGCAGAGAGCCGAGCAAAGAGAAGTGTCAAGATGACAGTTATGGCTTAAATTTAGAAATCGGGGCGCCTGGGTGGCTCAGTTGGTTAAGCGTCTGACTGCATCTCA
>NW_026057584.1:74861299-74893231 GCF_023721935.1 Panthera uncia | reverse complement strand
TATATATATATATATATATATATATATATATATATATGATGTATATAAATGTAATTAATTGATTATCCAATATGTTTGGGGTTTCAAAAGTTAGTATTGGTCATTTGAAATAGCTGGTGGATCATTTTTTTTAAAATAATTAACTAGATAGAAAACTAAAAAAAATGGAAAAACATTGCCATAATTAATCCAGTAAAAATCAAGAGCGATTGTGGAAGAGTATAATTCTCTTTATTGGGAGAATGGATGACATTAATATCACCCTAAACATGTTAACACTGACTTCAGTGAATCCCATATTATAGTAATCTCTTAAGAGAATTATAAAAAGAACATAAAATAACATGGTAAAATTACCAAAAGTTAAAATTAATAGGTTTTTTTTGAAATTGATACATTAAGAACTGAATAAGTTTATTATTTAATAGTATAGTAGCAAAGTTTAGAATTAAGAGCTAAGAGAGCAGAGCTGGAAATTAGAAAGATGCAGGGCAAGGTACTGCTTTTTTTTTTTCAAAATAAACTTTTAAGTACTATTTGTGTTTCTTGTAAAATCCTTACTGTATACATTTCAAATTATTTTTATTGATGAAATCCGTATGTACATACATGTATATGTTCATATAGATATACATGCATATGCACATACATACATATACACACACACACATACATACATATATGCCAAAAGATATATTTTCACTGTTGTAATTGTTATGGTGGTTTTGTTTCTATATTACCCAGAGAGGCTGACAGCTGCTCTTTGAATTTGCAGAAATGGAAGGTCATCTTGGTGCAGATCTTCTTTGTCCTGCCCTGGGTCATTTGTGTGACCCTTTCAGTTATGCAAATATGAGGCAAGTAGAAACTCATAGTCCTGGGATTAGGTTGAAACAAGATTTTTTTTTTTCCGTGTGATTTAGCAAAATCCACCTCTATGCAGAGCTCAGGGTTAGAGAATGAGCCTATTTGCATAATGACTCTAGGGACATTCTGGTCAAGGTACAAAGCATGAAATGACAATGAGTCTTGCAAATGAAAATTTGGTTGATAAGCAGAAGAATCTAGACAGGTGATTTCCCATCAATACAAAAAGCAACTTACGAGTTTGTTGATGGGAACTGATTTTCGCTCAGTTTACAGCTAACGTTAGAAGCTCTTCGAGACTACTTGCCCAAGAACACTGCTGAACTTACATGTATGTCAAAGTAAACTGCCTCTTTGTTATTCAGCCTAGAGTCACAACTCAGGGTTGCAAGAACATATTATGCCAGCAGTGTTAACAAATAGCACCCATTGATCTGTGCAGGATGAGTTTCCCAAAGCTCCCTTATGTGACTGTAAAAAGTAACAACAGTGGTAAACCAATTAAAATCCTACTTCTCTTTTAGTTTGGCAATCAAATAATCATTGGCACACTATGAATAAGCTGATAACATGTTTGCCCAGTTTGAGGTGGTGAAGAAGTCTGGAGAAAGACAGATGATGCATTTACTGCTCATAGGGCATTGAAGGCTGTAGAAATGATTTGAAAAAAACAACAAAAACGTGTGACTCCATGTGTAACCCGAATTGGCATGGTAAGTCCCACTATTTATGTATATGAAGACATCTATTCATATATTTCCATTACATCAATTTACTTTGTACCACTTTAGCAACTCAGATGTATAGCTACACCATACATCATTCCCATTCCAAATTATAAATCTCTGAAATGTCTCCCTTAACACCACCACTAACTCTCTTCTTTCTTCTAATCACAGTCGTCAATCTTTGACCCTCTTTCTAATTTTTAAGTCAGCAAACATTTTTTTAATGTAAAGAGTGAGATAGAAAATAATTTATTCTTTCCTATTATACGATATCTGTTGCAATACTCAACCTGTCACTGTAGCAAAAAAGCAGTCATAGGCATTTGCAAACAACTAGGCATAGCTGTGTTCTAGCAAAACTTTAACTGCAAAACAAGTGTCCAGTCAGGAGACTGTAGGGCTTAGAATATTTCCAGGGAATATTTCTTCCATGCTTGGAAGAAGCATACATTACTTTCATTTATAATGTACTGGCCAGAAATGACCCACCTTGCCCCAATCTGATTGCAGAAGAGTTTGAGAAAAGTATTTGGTATGCCCAAGGGTAGAAAACAGAATTAGAGAGCACCCAGCAAACTTCTAACAAAAATACTAAACATTGCCCAAACCGTTTATCTCTACCACAATGTCTTTTTTTTTTTTTTTTTTTTTTTACAGGATAATTTGTAGTGCTAATATTTCTTGGGACTTTAAATATTTTCTGGCGTTTTTATACATTGCTTTTCAGTTCAATAGGTTAAAACTAATTTCTTCCCCCAATATGAACACGAAAGTAAAACGAGTTTGACTTGAGTCTACACGAAATAATTTGAATTCATATAACCAAACCAAAACAAACCAAAGGTTGGGAAATCTGATGATCTGAAACTAGCTTCACAAAAATATAGGAGTATTGGGATGACTAAGTTATTTTGGGGGAAGGTGGAAAGTGAGGGTGCTGACTAACAACACTTCCCTTACCAAGACCAAAAACTCTAAGGTAGCAAAAAAGAAACAGAGGGGGGAAAAAAAAAAAAGAAGAGGAAGAACAACAAAAAGTAACTACAAGTTAAACATCTTCCTTGCTGTGACCATTATTTTAGTATTTAAGAGTATTAATTAAGCCATTTCACGTGAGTACCACATCACATGAAGCTTACATACCACAGAGGAAATATTCTAATCCATAGGCCACCTCTAACTATCCTGTACACATCTGGGTCCTGTGTAGGCTCATTTGGATCAAAAGATGTTGCTGCTTATAAGAATACGTGTTACAGCCTGAATAGCAGCCCTAGACGTCTGTCTGAGATCTATTCTACTTAGGCAGCTTCCCTCAAAAATAAAACTGGATGAGAGCTCCTCACCAATCACTCATTAAAAGGTAAGCTTCCTTGGGCTGGAAGTCACGTCAATCATCGTTTTCTTGCGAACCCAAAGCTGCCTTTTTCTCTGTTAGAAGCTGTTATCATCTTCAAAGCCATATCAAAACAGTGTTTGTTCTGTGCTTTGATTTCACCCACATGGTGAATTCAAAGACAGGTCTACTTGAGAGTGGAGAGAGCCTATTTCAGATGTTGTTTGAGCATTTGTCTTGCCATGTTTGTAAACGTGATTTAAGTGCCTCACGTCTAATAAAAATCCTTTAAGTGCAGTGGAATTTTTTGTTTTCCTTGAAACATTCCAACTTCTGTGTTTCAAAAGTGTTCATAGCTGAGATCTCATAATCTGAAACAGAAAACCCCAAAAGGTTTGGATAAGGGCACCATAATGGCAATTCACCTCAGAGAGTTGATTCCTTTTTACCCTGATGCAGTCCAGTAAAAACAACAAACAAACAAAAAGCTCTTTATAAATGACAATTTCTAAATACCTGGCACAAATAACCAATTTTTCTTTGGGAAAAGAAAAGTCATTAGGAAGATAATGTTACTTAAGGTTCATTTTGCATTGAGGATATTTGACACTATTCACCGGAGATAAACAGATGCATGTGATTTACATATGAAAACCTATCAGATAATGCAAAAATTTGTATGTGAAATGCTTCATTCACTGAATTAGCCTATGGTAATTTCTCATTATATGAAAAAGAAAATGATTACTACAAATGTCTAAATAAATATTAATGCGGTTATATTGTTTTTAAATAAATAAAATATTTAGAGAGAACAATATGCAAGGGGAATCATTTAAAGGTACAGTTGCTATGTGGGGTTTTATTTATCTGAAGAGCCAATAAAAAAGACTTACAAAATTAAATATGGTGATAAGCTGAAAAATATGATTTTCAAACTTCTCTTGGAACATTTTAAATGACAGAATAGAAGGAAAAGTTGACTTAAAAATGAACATGATATACATGATAAACCTCTCATATCTTGATAGAGGTAAAGCAATTGTGCATACGGCCAAATTTTTATTATAATCCCTCTCCTCTGAGGCAAAAATGGTACCAAGATTGTGGTAAACTGTGTTTCTCTCACTTAAATACTTTCTCCCCTTTTATAGACGCTAACTTTTTTTTTTTAATTTAGGTAGTATGAAAACTGAAGTAGATTTGACCACAACATTCAACTCAGAACCATTCTTTTATTTTTTTTTTAATTTTTAAAATAATTTTTTTTAATGTGTATTTATTTTTGAGACAGAGACAGAGCATGGACAGGGGAGGGGCAGAGAGAGAGGGAGACACAGAATCTGAAACAGGCTCCAGGCTCTGAGCTGTCAGCACAGAGCCAGATGTGGGTCTCGAACCCACGAACTGTGAGATCATGACCTAAGCTGAAGTCAGAAGCTTAACTGACCAAGCTACCCAGGCGACCCTCAGAACAATTCTTTTAAAAGAAAAGGAAATTTGCTGATATTTATCATTGACCATGTTCTAAATGAAAAGAGTTTATTGTCCTGGAACAATCTACAATCCACTTGCGTGACAAAGCAAAGATACATGGGGAGCAAATTAGAACAGTAAATAGAAAAAAAATATATATTATGCTACCATTTGTGATAAACTGTCCATATAAATTTTAGAGATGCATACAAAAAGATGTCGAAGGGAAAGATACCTCTAGGATTTCTTTTACATAACTCACAAGAGAGAAAAGTAAGAACCTGAGGGCCAGAGCTGTAGAAGGGTTAGACAATAATTTGGCAAAACCTTGGTAACAGCTGAATCTGTGATGGGTAAAGAAATATTCATTTACACTTCTTTCTACTTTTGTGCTGTTCAAAACTTTCACATAATAAAATATATTTTTAAAGGCTGTTTTAAGTCATCTGCCAAATGTAGTAAAGTGCATTCAGTATATTCTTTGGGTTATTTTATTGTTTTTTAAATTAAATTTAATTTAATATAATTTGTTGTATCCTTGGGTTATTTTAAAAGGAATTATTGTTCATTCCTCTTTCACAAACATCTCTCTAGAACCTTTAGGATCCTGGATATTTTATGATGGCTAATAAACTAGTAATGCTGATAAAAAGCCTCTCCCAACCCCTTCCGTAAAACATGGGCTCTAATAACCTGTAAATTGGCTAGGCTCCTACCTTGTCCTTATTTTAATGCTGCTTTATCAGTGCATGTAGGTAAGAGAGGAGGAAACTGTACTCACAGATATATAGAGATGTATGAGATTCACTTTTCTTTAGATGAACTCTTTATAGATTAAAAGTTGTTTTCTTTCAATATTGGCTAGTAAAGATGTTCTCTCCTCTTTATTTGCTAGGCATATATATATATATATATATATATATATATATATATATATGGATCAGATCCAAGTCATATCTGTTATTTTACTGTGGGTTGAAGCATTATTTCTGTTGTGACAGTATTAACTCTCAACTCCAGATTATGTTTCCCAACTTAAACCTCATCTCTGACCATAGCTAGGGTTATAGAAAAGTCAGCAATACCTCTTGGTTCCTAAATATTGACTTCCGTAAAACGTCATTAATCTGTACTAATTGGAAGAAGCTTAGGCTCAATTAAGGAAGAAAACCTGAAAATATATTATTTCAAAAAAGGAATAGAGTTCTATTATTTCAAGTACCTACATTAACTCACATTAAACTAACCAAGTGTTATCCAATACGCATCCTTGACTTGATTTAATGGTTTGTAATTAGCATATCAATTGTGTGGAAATGGATCCTTCTAAAGTGCTTGAGGGTGCTTAGAAAGTTTGTTCTACTAAGTATTTTCAAGGATCCTCTTGCAATCTTATTTACATTATTAATTTACTCTCTATAAAAAGAAAGAAGTTAATCGATGCAAAAATAACAGTCTTGTCAGCCTCTGGTCAAATAATGAATTTTGAATTAGTGAAACTCAATTATTAAAGTTTTTATCCAGTATTTACATCCTAATTATAATATCAGTTTTGCTAAAGTTTGATGTATCTTGAGCCATCTGTAAAGGTGATTCTACTGATTGGAAGGAGGATATCTTCTTCTGATTTTATGTTCTTTTCCCTTTATAGAGAGAGAATGGTTCATGGGGTTTCCTTGAAACCAATAACAAGTTATTTGAGATATGGTTAGTAGTTATATGAGAGATATATGTGAGACTCCCATGATCTTGAAGAAAAGAAAACCATATTTGGATTCTGCCTTTGGAATGGATTTTTTAAAATCTAATTTTATTGTCAAGTTGGCTAACATACAGTGTATACAGAGTGCTCTTGGTTTTGGGGGTAGATTCCCATGAGTCATTGCTTACATACAACACCCAGTGCTCATCCCAACAAGTGATCTCCTCAAGGCTCATCACCCATTTACCACTCTCACCTCCCCACCCCTGCCATCAGCCCTCAGTTTGTTCTCTGTATTTAAGAGTCTCTTATGGTTTGCCTTCCTCCCTCTCTCTTTGTAACTATTTTTACCCTTTCCCTTCCCCCATGGGCAATGGGTTTTTATTAGTGCCTAGTACAGTGCCTGGAACATTAAATCAATTCTTATACTGACCAAATTTTTTTAGCTTCTGGACCAGTAACAAACACAATTCATCTTCCATCTTATACAACTTACTCCCGTTTTGAATGTAGAATTTACTCTTTTCACTTTCTTTTTTACCTTATTATATTTATATTTTTTATTTTTTTTAATCTTTTTTAATTAATTTATTTTTTTAATATATGAAATTTACTGTCAAATTGGTTTCCATACAACACCCAGTGCTCATCCCAAAAGGTGCCCTCCTCAATACCCATCACCCACCCTACCCTCCCTCCCATCCCCCATCAACCCTCAGTTTGTTCTCAGTTTTTAACAGTCTCTTATGCTTTGGCTCTCTCACACTCTAACATCTTTTTTTGTTTTCCTTCCCCTCCCCCATGGGTTTCTGTTACGTTTCTCAGGATCCACATAAGAGTGAAACCATATGGTATCTGTCTTTCTCTGTATGGCTTATTTCACTTAGCATCACACTCTCCAGTTCCATCCATGTTGCTACAAAAGGCCATATTTCATTTTTTCTCATTGCCACGTAGTATTCCATTGTGTATATAAACCACAATTTCTTTATCCATTCATCAGTTGATGGACATTTAGGCTCTTTCCATAATTTGGCTATTGTTGAGAGTGCTGCTATAAACATTGGGGTACAAGTGCCCCTATGCATCAGCACTCCTGTATCCCTTGGATAAATTCCTAGCAGTGCTATTGCTGGGTCATAGGGTAGGTCTATTTTTAATTTTCTGAGGAACCTCCACACTGCTTTCCAGAGCGGTTGCACCAATTTGCATTCCCACCAACAGTGCAAGAGGGTTCCTGTTTCTCCACATCCTCTCCAGCATCTATAGTTACCTTATTATATTTTTCATTAATTTTTTTTTCAACGTTTTTTATTTATTTTTGAGACAGAGAGAGACAGAGCATGAACGGGGGAGGGGCAGAGAGAGAGGGAGACACAGAATCGGAAACAGGCTCCAGGCTCCGAGCCATCAGCCCAGAGCCTGACTCGGGGCTCGAACTCACAGACTGTGAGATCGTGACCTGGCTGAAGTCGGACGCTTAACCGACTGCACCACCCAGGCGCCCCACCTTATTATATTTTTAAATGAAGCAAAAATAAAATATTTTTCAAATATGGATAAAGCTAAAAGTAGCCACATTGCAACTAGAGAAAGAGTAAGTAAAATTGGATTTCGACTTTGGAAGAAAGATCTTGGTTTATATCTGTTCTTCTTTGTGGTAAGGCAGGCTTAACTTCATTATTTCTGAGTCTCTGTTAATAAGCGTCTAACATCAATCTCGGCTTTTCTATAATGACAGATACTATCGCAATACGAGTTGCATATTCTCTTGGTTTACATCCTTCATTGTTAAGAGATTTGCCTAATTTTTGCATGTCTTTTCTTTTCATAGTTTCTCTTATGTCTCTGTCTTCTATCATTTCTTTATGTGTTTATAGATAAATATCATATTTTTCTTTATGTTCATGTGACTGAACACACCTTGTTCTTTCAACCTTTCCTCACAGGTCTTTTTTTCAAAACCTTTGTCAAGTCTTTTTTCTGAACTCTTCAATTTGTCCATGTTCTTTCCCAGATGTTTCAGTACTGTATACATTTATGTACGTGTGCACGATAATGAATGATGCCCTAAGGTGTGTGCAGTTTTAGCTGAGCTTTCTTTCCAGTGAATGTAATTATGGGTATTCACATATTTGTTATTCTTTTTAATTTGCTGTATTTTCCCTTGATTTATTCTGAATTTTTTTCCTGTTTGAAACATTTACACTTAGGTTAACAAATTTACTTATGGAAATATTGATGAATAAATAAATGTGTGAAGTGAAGTGGATCCAAAGTTTATATCATTTTTGCTTCCATGACCTTCTTAAAAGTAGAAAACATTAATTTTGGACAAAATACCTATATGTGGACTTTTTCCTTTTTTTGAATTTATATGTTAATAACTGGTTGAATTAGATGATCCTTATTTAGCTCTTTATATCCATAAAGCAATTCTCAGCACTTTTTAATAATTCATTGGATGTTTTGCTGCAGGGCTGCTGTGTTCTCAAAATTATATAAATCATATGATTGAGAGGAGAGATGCAAGAATTTATAGTTTTTCTAAAGGAAGTTTATACGCACATTGTGTAACACAAAGATGTCATGGAAATATAAGAACAACATTCTCTTTGAGTATAGAGTCAAATCATAAAAGAAGATAAAAAGCTTTAAACATCTAAGTATTTTGCATTACATGAATTTATTTTGATTGTACATATCTGAGAAAAAGTTTGAAATTAGAAATGTACTTTGTCCAAAACAAAATGTTTTTATTAAAGTCAATGGGAAAATGAAGTTATGACTGACACTCATATCTTAATACCTTCATCCCCACAAAAAAAAAAGAAAAAAAAAAAGGAAAAAACCCATGATTTTCAAATGTGATGCCCCTTTTCTAGGATATATTCCAAAAATCTCAAGTATCTTTCCATTAGAAATATTGACTTTCTAAAATTAGACAATATACACTAATCTTACCAGAGAGTCATCAGAAATAATCTTGCCTTGTAAATCAGTTATAATTTGGGATGCCTATGCATTCAGTGGTTGAAAACATGATTCTTCAAAAAGTTATAGATTCAAACTTTTTTTTTACCTTTGAGTTTTGTCTAAATTCAGATTTTAAAAACTGAATTTCCTAAAATAGTATTTTATCCATTTATATTGTAATAGATTCATATATACCTAGAGTCAGAATATTTACTCAAGCAAGGGTTCTGATAAAGTATAAAAGTTCAAAAAAGTAAAACCATGACTCTCATACAAATATAAAATAAACACAAGTAAACTGAAAAGTAGGTTAAGGTCAAGTCTAATAAATGAAGGGATTGCTAAATTGTTAAAGGCAAATCAAAGATTTTGAAGATTTTATATATTATATAAATATATATAAAATGAGAAACCCTTAAAAGATTTTGCTGACAGATGTAAAAATGATTAATATTCAAAGTTCTATTAAATGCAAAGTTTCAGGTCACAATTTCTACAAAGTAGAAATTAATTGTATCTCTACTGGACGAAACTCATTTGCATTTCTATGGACAGAAATCACGAACATTACTGTCAGTTTTCTACAGCTACTATTGTCAGTTTTCTACAACTTAATTTGTAGAGATATCCCATAGAGTTATAAACTGACCTAGTTCATAGAAAGATGATCAAATGTGCATAGCTCTATAGAATCATATAATCCCCAGTGAAATCAGTAGATAATGCTAAATGCTCCACTGAATGAACACCCAGAACTTTTTTTTTCTTATTTTGCCTATTTTTGTCCCCTGTACAGTATTTCCTAGCAGTTGTAATATACCTAATCGGACTGCAAAAGATTTCAGTGTCTAATGATCCCTACCTACCTCACCCTCTATAAAACACCTTTTCATTTGAAGTGGAAGAAAGTAGTTTAGCATAAAATCTCAGAGCCAGAAATATTTTATATGGTTTTATCTCATCACTTTTGTCAATTTCTCTTGTTTTCTTTGCTGTTCTCACAATATAACCATTCTAATCAAATTGCTCCTTATGGATGCCTATGGTTTCATTTTATATGTCTTGATATGTTTACCCATTTCTCCACCTAATGAATAATATTTTTAAATCATGTTCTGCTTCTTTGCTGAATCAGTTAATAGCACCAATTTGGGAATCATCGAGCAAGTTGAAATACCAAACCCTACAATTCCTCATAAACTATGAATTGACTATTTTCTGGGGTTAGACATATTACCGATGTCCAAAACTGTAGCCCATTAATTCCATATCATTATTCCTTGTGTTTTTCCCATATCTATCACTTTTTTTCTCTCTCACCATTTTTGCTATATTTAAGTCCCCAAACTGTGTTCCTCTTTCCCTACAATTGGGGAACTGATTCAAAATAATAGCTTAAATTTGGTTAAATGCATTCTATACTTCCTACTCTGACTTATGCTCCAGTCCCTACTATTTTTTTACATCACATCAAGTCTCTTAGAATTAAAAATCATAGAGCTGAATCAAGCTAGAAGAAAATTAGCCTAAACTCCTGACTGATAAAAAATCCTAATAGTGGTGGTGGTAGACAGAATAAAGCTCCCCATTCTCTGCCTCCCCCAAATGTCCACATTTTATTCTGCAGAACCAACAAATACAATACTTTATATGACAAAAAGGATATTTCAAATGTATTAAATTAAGGATCTGAAGATGGGGAGATTGTCCTAGATTACCCTTGTGGTCCAGTCTAATCACAAGAATCTTGATAAAGGAGAGGTTGGAAAGTCAGAAAAGAAAATGATAGTAGAGAAGTGTGTGTGTGTGTGTGTGTGTGTGTGTGAGAGAGAGAGAGAGAGAGAGAGAGAGAAAGAGAGAGAGAGAGAGGGAGGGAAAGGGAGAGGGAGGGAGAGGGAGAGAGAGGTAGAAAGGTGTGAAGATATCACCCTACTCTGCTGATCTTGAAGATGGAGAAAGGTCATAAAGTAGTTTTGGAAAGCAGATAGCCTCTAGAAACTGTAAAGAACAAGAAAACAGATTATCTCCCTAGAGTCTTCAGAAAGAATACAGTCTTGCTAACAGTGGCTGTTGTTTTGAGCCACTGAGTTTGGGTTAATTTGTTAGAACAGCCATAGGAAAGTAATGCTTGTGGCCTAAATTAGAATACTTATATAAACAGGGAAATTACTATTTTCTAAAGTAGTCTGTTCCATTCTTGATAGTCTAAGTGCTCAGGAAGTTTTTTTTTTTTTTTTTAAATTGAGCTGATATCGGGGCACCTGGGTGGCTCTATCAGTTAGGCGTCTGACTCTTGCATTCGGCTCAGGTCATGATCTTACAGTTTGTGAGTTTGAGCCCCGCATTGGGCTCTGCACTGACAATGGGACCCTGCTTGGATTCTGTGTCTCCCTTTCTCCCTCTGTCCCTCCCATGTGCGCTTTCCCTCTTTTTCATTCTCTCTCTCTTCCTCTCTCAAAATAAATAAATAAGCTTTAAATTGAGCTGATGTCTAGGTATTCTGATCTAGGTATCCAGCTGTTGCCTCAGATGGCAGCTCCCTACTTGATGTCATTAATTTCACATCCAAGGCGTGCACCATTTCACAGTGCTGCCATGTTGTATGTGTTACCAGCATTTTCTCAGTCTTCTAATTAAAACCAAATGGAACCAACACTTACTGTCACGTTCATTACTTTTTCTTTGTAAAAATCTGTCATCACGTTATATATGTCACGTTTTCCTTTCCTCCTCATTTGTTCTACCACCATACTAGTGCAAGCCTCTCCCTCAGGCTACTGTTACTCCAAAAGTCTCCAAACTCTGATCTCTGAATTCTGGACTCATCTCCATGTCTCTAAATCTGAGGTCTTCTCACTGGCTTAACAGCCTGTTTTTTCCTATTCCTTATCAGATATAAAGTGTTTGTATCTAACTCTCATTACCTTTATAAAAATGTCCCCCAGCAGGGCTGGCTTCATAGGCAGGTGGCCTGTTCAGTGCTGAAAACTCTATGCTTAGAAAAAGCCTCACTTTTGCCTATACTCTGCTGTTACTGTCTTGAAATTCTTAACATTCTTAAAGAAAGTCTAGCATCTCATTTTTCACTGGACCTTGCAAATTATGTAACTTGTTCTGTCTCCTAGTCTACCCACATGTTATTGTGTTATTTTACTCGTTTTCTCAATATAGTCTTATTTCTGAAAGGCAAGTATTCTCCTTTGAATCTACCCTCTTTAGGCCAACTGCTATATTTTAACAGTTCCTATGTCTTTTTCCCAGAATTCCCTTTTTCCTTTATTTCTTGCTTCTAGAACCAGCTCAGGCAGTGTGATTGTGCCAATAAGAGGGCATTGCACACAGTCATTTCTCCTCTTGTTCCATGGCTGCTTCTATTCCTTCCAATCAATTTTATCAAAAAATTCATACCTACTTCCTCAATTCTCACCAATTTTCTTCTTTGAATTTAATTTGCACTTGACTGTTTTGTAGTTACTCCATGTAATTTACCATTCTCTCCCTATCTGTATCTTAACTGTGTAAAAACATTAAACCTGTCTTTCCCTATTATGTATCCACCCTGGAATAAGTATAGCACTGTATGCATTTAAGCAGTATGTATTTGTCAATGCATTAATCATCTACCAACAGATTCTTCCTATTGCTAAATACCCTAAGAATTTGGGAAGCCGCTTAAAAACTCTCCTGCTTCTATAAAGATAGGTCAGCCCCAGGAAGTAAATATTATTTTCTAATTCCCTCCATATTAAAAAGACTAAATGGAGATGCATTTTTGTAGCAAGTGTCATTGGAACATTTTAGTTTGAAGCCATGCTACCCTCAAAATTCTCCTACAAGTGAATTTTTATCTGTCTTTGTATATGAGGAATTACATTTATCTGATTGCTAAATATAACAAGGTAAATTATAAGTTTATATAAACATTTATACATAGTATATATTCATGTGTGTACATATACACTGCACATCTTTGGCTATGGCAACGAAACATAAGGTTGGATAGATGGGTTTCTCCCCCCACACACACACACAATTCCTACAAAGTGTAATAATACTTCTCCTTATGGAGACCACTGTATGTGTGAAGTGAAAAGATTTTCATCTGTAATTTGACTTCTATTATAGTTCATAATAGTAGAGGACCATTGGTTAAAGGGAGGCTCAAACTTGAGAAGGTCTGCTTTGGATAAGAACTTACCTTCCAAACTAATGGATATAGAGAAGAAAAGCTGAAGAGTAACAAGATAGAGAAGCACCTGGGCTTTTCAATTACCTCTGGTGAATAGATTTTTCTTCTGATGCTAACCATTTCTACTGTAAAACTCCTGATCATGTAATTGAGATGGAGTAAAAGGCCAGGCTAAGCCATTTGGAAGGTAGGGAAACGAATATAAAGGGTCACAAAAGCTCAGGATAACAAACCTATACAGAAGAGGTAAAAATAAAAAAAAAAGGTGGCCTCATACTTAAAGCACCTCTATTCTTTAAAGGCCTCTATAATATTATTTGAAAGAAGCATCATTAGCTTATACAAGTATGTTCTCTTATGGAATCAGTTTGTTTTTTCTTATTTGAAAGCATATGGTTAAGAATGGAGTTAAAATTAACTTGGTTTATTTATTTGTGTTGAGTTTATGTATCTTCTATGTGGTTCAGCCATCTTCTGACTTTTTAACCTAAGCATTAAAAATGGCCTTTTATTCGTTGTTATATTGTTTTGTGCAATAATCAACTGTTAAAGACTTCCTAGAGAACTCATTATATCATTAAGAATCCAGAAATTTACAAAGTTTATAAATATCAATGTTATAATTAAAAATAATAGATAAATAAAGTTTGGTAGATGAATATAGTTCATTGAATGTAAACCCTAACATTCATTATTAACAAGAATAAAACACAGATATAAGATTTCTTTATGGTCAATAATTTTTCTTTATTTTCCCCCTTGTCTTCATTTAATGGAAAATCATACACTTAGAAACAGGATCTGGGTTTGGATTCCAAATCTCATATTCAAACTGATGACCTTGAATAAACTTCTTTCTAAGTCTCTTCTGTAACTATGCCACACTCTTTCTTTTAAAGACTAAATAAGAGATGCCTTGTAAAAGTCTGTTGTTTCATGTGTGAAATGATGGGGATATGGGAAGGGAGCATGCATGGGGAATTCTGGTTGGAGTGGTAAGAACATTCAAATAGTAAAAATAGAGTTTGGTCTTTGAATACAAACATACCTGGGTTCAAGTATGACATCAGTTACTCATTTGGAACTTCTAGAAATTCATAAATTTTCCTAAGATTTGGTTTCTTCAGTTTTAAAGTAACTGGTAATATAAATTTTAGAGGGTCACAATAACTATGAGACTATTTACGGCCTGTAAAGTACCACACAGTATCTCACTATATTCCTGACGTAATAAATGAGACTCATCAAAATTCCCCCTTCCCATTTTTTCCCTTGTAAGAATTTTATCCAATGAAAATATTTTTTCCAATTATCAGTTATAACCCTTCCATTATAATGAATAAAAAAGTAATTTTACCAAACAATGAGTCACATAACTAGGTTGTTACAAGATTTCAATCTTGCCTACAAGGATTGAAGTCTTGTAATAATTGGAATTATATTGCTTTTGAAATTGGAAGAGTTATGAGGGCTTTGAACAGTGAAGATTAGAAGTAGTTGCATAGATTGGTGGGTGTAAAAGATCCAAGATGGTTTCAATTTTAATGATTTTCCCACTTTCTTGAGTTTGGAGGACAGGGGAAATCCCATTTTTTACACTCAAGCCACAGTATAAAAATATGAAATAAGCTAGAAGGTCTCCAAACTTGGAGTTGAACTTGAATATTTACCTCTGGAAGCACTGGTCAGTAAAAGGAAGTTTGTCCAGATATTCAAACAGTGTCATAATCTAGAGAAATGAGAATAAGGAACTGGGCTAAGGAAGGGTTTAGTCCTTTAGGAACCTAGGCAAGCATCCTTGCCTACAATTCAATGACAAATTCCCTAAGTAGGATTTAAATTTCTTCAGAAAATTTGGTGTTTTGTAAAGTCCCAAATGAGTGACTGACCCTACACTTGAACCTGGGTACGTTTTTATTCAAAGATGAAAGTTTCCTTTTTTCCTGTCTCTTTGATTATCTCTATCTCCTACTTTGAATAAAATCAGTTGTAACACCATTAAACTCAAGCCTTTATTTTGAGAGCTGTGTCATGAGAAAGTGCGGATGAAGAGGTCTGTAGAATTGGGTGGGGTGTTTATAAAGCTTTAACAAGAGTGGTTAACTGAAGTTCAGCTAGTTTTGGAAACAGTTCGTTTTTAAAAAAATCCTTGAAAAAAGGAAAAAAAAATATGTCCCTCATACTAGGGTCCATAATCTGGCCAATTTTTTTTTATCAAAATGAGTTGAAAAGAATAGGATTATTTGCAAGACAGAATAGGGGAAAACAGCTGTCAGTCTAAGAATGCACAAATGACAAGGATATGTAGGATTGGCACAGAAAATTTTCAGTCCCTCAGGATCTCTTGTGCCAAAACATTTTAATTTCTGCCTTTTTTTTTTAGCTTGATCCTTCTTTTTCTAATTAGGGATTTCCCTAATACTTAGAAACTTGATTCTAGAAAGTTCACAGTGAAGAATGAGAAAGAAGAAGGGCTTTTAATAAATTTTTATGATTGAAGACAGCATGTCAAGCAGCCATTCTTGCTTCCATGAGTTGAGAAGCCCAGGAATGTTGAGACAGAGGACTTTATTCTTGGCTAAGCACACTCACAACCAGTTACCCTAATATTCCTAGACATTTACAAGTTGGATTTCTTTAGCAAAAATTCACCTCCATTGTACTCTCTCTCCTTAATGCTTGGAAGTTGGTGTTTTGCACTCAGAGATGAAGTTGGTAGGCAGAGTTCAGAGGTAGGAAATCAAGGAGAGGAGCTGCTGTACACAGTCCTATTCCCTCTCTCTTCAGTCCCATACTTCTTGTTCTCATTCTGTAAACCACAGAGTGTTGTTTGCCCATTTCCTCTTAATTTCTCTTATTCCTTTTTTTAAAAAAGTTTTTTAAAATGTTTATTATTTTTGAGAGAGACAGAGACAAAGCACAAGTGGGTGAGGGGCAGAGAGAGAGAGAGAGAGAGAGGGAGGCAAAGAATCTGAAGCAGGTTCCAGGCTCTGAGCTATCAGCACAGAGCCTGACGCAGGGCTGCAACTCACCGGACTGCGAGATCATGACCTGGGCCGAAGTCGGACGCTTAGCCAACCCAGGTGCCCCTCTTCTTATTCCTATGCATTTTATTTATTTATTTTGGTATTGTTGGTACTTCTTCTAATATATTTACTACATTTTTTAAATAGCAAAACTATTGAATTTGTGTATGAATTTCATATTTAGCCACCTTGGTGAATTATCTTATTATTTATAGTGAAAGCAAGCTCTGATTTGGGTTTGCAGCAATAACCCTAAAATTCTATTTGAACTGAAGTTCTTTCAGCATTATCATAGAAAGGCTCTATATATCATTCTGTGCTTTGAAATAAGAATGTTTAGATTTAAGCTTATTTTTCTCTTTCTTTGAGCTAGCTAATATCATTCCAAGAAACTCTCTGAAGGCACAATGCCAACATTCCACATCCACATCACATTATTTTATGATAGCAGCTCCTGGGTACCTAGAATTTCACTCCTAATGGGTACTTGTCCTAAGTAAGGAAACATGAAGATCTGTTATTATCTCTTTGACACTAAATACCAAGGCCTCCCAAATTTTCATATCTTGATTTCTTTTAGCTACCTCAACTTTTAAACCAACATCAAAAGTTGCTGAATTTCTCTGAATTTCTATTTCCTACACCCATCTCTCTGGTACATCTTTACTGAAACAGGGTGATTTCTCAATTAAAAAAAAAAAGTCAACCTAAGTGAGATTAAAACAAAAATAGGTTTTATTGGAAAGATGCTAAGTATGTCACAGAATCAAAGTTTCACCAAACAGGCAGTAGAAAAAATGTTAAGTGGGGCTATCGTAATTTTTCCTTTCTTCCTTCCTTCCTTTTTTTTTTTCTTTAATTTATGCCTTCCTCCTTTTGGGGGTTAAATATTTTACATGTACATACAATTATGTAACCACTACCATTACAGTCAAGATTTCAAACATTTCCATCATTCCAGAAAGTTTTCTCTTGCACTATTGCTGTCATTAAATTCCTCCTACTCCTTGCCCCCTGGCACACATGATCTGCTTACTAGCACTGTAGCTTTTCATTTTCTAGATATGCATATGAAAGGTATAGGGGAGGAAACTAATTTTCCCTCAACTTGTCTGAGTTCTTAGCTAAGACTCTTGTAGTAATAATAACAAAAAGATCGACAAAAGAAAAATTGATAGAACTTTATTAACATGAATAACTTACATAAGTATGGAAGATACCCAAGAAAAGATGAGTTAACTCAAAGAGTTAGCTTTAGAATTCAGGCTTACATACCATTTTAACAGGGAAAGGGGAAGAGAAATGTAGACTGCTTAACAGAAAGTAAACAGTAGTTTGTATAGATGAATGAGCCCTTAGAAGAATAGTTGGAAGGTCTTAGAGTTTGTGACAAAATCCATTTGAGTGTGCTGTTGACTTCTAGTCTCCGTTCTTGAGATAAGAGACTATCTTCATGGTTTGATGATATTTCCAGGGAGAGGATTTATGACATTTGAGTTCCCTTTGGAGGATCTTTAGAGGATCTAAGGGGAATTAAGAGAAAGCCTCTCCCTACATTTGTTTTTCAAGTACCTACAGCTTAAAATCATCAGTATGCCAAAGCGACATATTTTGGGGTGGCATGTCATGAATTCATACAATCCTATGTTGGGATGGTATATTCTATTACCTTTCAAAGTACTCACAGTATGCAGGTGTTTGTGTCTGGATTATTTCATTTAGCATAATTCTTTTAAGATTATTCATGTTTTTGCATATATTGGTAACTCATTCATCTTTAATTGATAAGAAGTAGTTCATGGTATGGTTGTGCCCCAATTTATCTAACTAATAAGGATGTGTCCAGGTTTTTAACTCTGGTATATAGAGCTGTTAAGAACATTTGGGAGACAGTATTTTTGTTAGAATGTTTTTATTCCTCCTGGGTTAATTCTAAAAGTTGGATCCTGGATTGTAAATTAATATTTTTACCTATATAGAAACCATTACACTAACTACTAAAGAGGCTTATACTATTATGCACTCCACCAGCAAATATTGTTAGTTTCATTTGTTTCACATCTTTACATATTTAGTATTTGTCTTTAATTTTAGCCATTCAAATAAGTGCATACCACTGGTATCTCATTGTGGTTTTAGTTTGTGTTTCTCAATAATGAAAAGTATTGAATATCATCCATGTTCTTATTACTCATCTTCATATCTTATTTTGTGAAGTATCCGTTCAAATCTTTGGCCCATTTTTTTAAAAAGTTTATTTATTTATTTTGAGAGAGACAGCACAAGCTTGGGGTGCCTGGGTGGTTCAGTCGGTTGGGTGTCCTACTTTAGCTCAGGTCATGATCTTATGGTTCGTGATTTTGAGCCCGTGTTGGGCTCTGTGCTGACAGTTCAGAACCTGGAGACTGCTTTGGATTCTGTGTCTCCCTCTCTTTCTGACCTGGCTCATACTCTGTCTGTCTCTCTCTCAAAAATAAGTAAATATTAAAAAAAAAAAAAAAAAAAAAGGCAGGAGAAAGAGACAGAAAGAGAGAGAGAATCACAAGCAGGTTCTGTACTGCCAGCTGCAGAGTCCAATGTGGGGCTTGAGCTCATGAACCATGAGATCATGACTTGAGCTGAAACCAAGAGTTGGAGCTTTAACCAATTGAGCCACCAACACGACCCATGGTCCAATTTTAAAATGATTTGTTAGTGTGAATGTTGAGGGTTGACCACTATTATTATTTTTTTCTTGTCTTATTTCATTGGCCGGGACTTGTAGAACATACTGAATAGAAGGGGAATGAGCAGAAATCTGTACCTTGTCTTGATATTAGGTGGAAATCATTTGCTATTTTACCATTAATCATAATGTTATGTTTTTTGTAGATATCTTTTATAACTTTGCAGGATCCATCTTCTAATGTTAAGTTTTTGATAATTTTTTTTATTATATTGAATTTTGTCAAATGCTTTTTTGCATTTTGAAATAATTTTACTAAATTTCCTTTTTGTTCTTTTAATATAATTTAAATTAAATTGATTTTCAAGTGCTAAATCAACTTTTAATTACTGTGATAAAGCCCACTTGGTCATGCTGTATTTTGCTTTTATATGTTACTGGATTTGTTTTAAAATATTTGCTTATGTATTTTTGCGTCAGCATTCATGAAGGGTTTTTACAGTAGTTTTATTTTTGAGTAATGTCTTTGGTTTTGATAATAGAATGATATTGGTCTTCTACAAGGGTTGGAAATTGTCCCTTCCTCCTCATCCTCCCCCTCCTCCTCCTCCTTCTTCTTCTTCTTCTTCTTCTTCTTCTTCTTCTTCTTCTTTTGATAGAGATTGTGAGGATTCCTTATTATATCTTCTTTGAAGTTTTGTAGAATTCACCAATAAAGTTCTCTTAGTCTAGAGTTTTCTTTCTAGAAAGGCTTTTAACTAAATTTAATTTAATAAATAGATATAGGAATTTTCAGGTTATTCATATCTCCTTGAATGAACTTTAGTAGTTTGAGTCATTTGGGAAATTTTCACTTTTTGTCTAATATAAAAAAAAATTATTGGCTTAAAGTTTTTGTCAGTGTTTTTTTTTATTATCCTTTTAATATCTTTGGAGTCAGAAATTTTAATAAATGATGGATCCCTCACTTTCTATTTTTATTACCTTAGACAAGGTGATAATCATCATGATTGTGTTTGCAGGTATTATTTACTTTGCACTTACCAGGGGCCAAACCATAATTCATAGCCTTTCTGTCCTTAAAAGACCTAGATTCCAATAAAGACTGCGGGTTTTACTGGATTATTTGCCTACAAAAAATGAATTTCTTATGTTAGAAGAATAATTGCATTTCATAACCCCATCCATATTTTTTTTCTGTTAAAATAATCCCATCTTAGGGGCGCCTGGGTGGCTCAGTCGGTTAAGTGTCTGGTTTCGGCTCAGGTCATGATCTCGCAGTTCGTGATTCAAGCCCCGAGTCAGGCTCTGCACTGACATTGCTGAGCCTGGAGCCTGTTTCGGGTTCTGTCTCCCTCTCTCTCTCTCAGCCCCTCCCTTGCTTGTGCTCTGTCTCTCTCTCTCTCTCAAAAATAAATAAACATTAAAAAAAAGAAATTTTTAAAATAATTCTCTCTTAAAGATCAGACAATCCAATGTTGGGAGACATCCAATGGGATGCTGGTCTAATACTCCTGATGAAATTGTCAGATGAGACTGAGAAACTGTCATGGACTAGAGAAGGCTGGGAGACATGACAACTAAATGAAATGGTACGCTGGGCTGGTTCTTAGGAGAGAAAGAGGGCATGAATAGAAAAACTGAAGAAATCTAAATAAAGTCTGAATGTGAGTTAATAGTAATGTGAAAATTCTTAGTTTTTACAAATGTACCATCATAATGGCAACTGTTAACAGTGGGGAAACTGAATAAGAGATATATGGAAAACTTGGTGCTATGTTTGCAGCTTACCTATGAATTTAAAATTATCCAAAATTAAAAATGTGTAGTAAAAAAACTTTATTGACTGCAGTCTTTTTGTTTTGTTGTTTGCAGCCTCCCCACACCCTCAGCAATAAACTCTCAGTTAAGAAGCACTGATACCACGTGCCCACTTTTCTGTTAAACACACTCCAGGAAGTCTTCCATGCTCACTAATTCATCAAAATCCTTCTTATCAGGATGGCCAATGGCATCACGATGTTAAATTTGGTGGGGAGGTTTCAGTCTTCATTTTACCTTGCCTCTCAGCAGCATGTGACAGTTGATTACTCTCTCACTTGCTTGAACCCCCATGATTTTCTTTGTCTATAATCAGCTGTTCCCATTCAGGCTCTTTTATCAGCTGCTTTTTTTTTTTTTTCTTCCCAACATCAAACCATCAAAACGTCCCTGAGTTTTATCCTTGTGTCATCCATCTCTCTTATCTATCAACTCTTCATTTTGATGATTGCTTCCAGTGTCGTTGATTTCACATTTTTTTTACTTTGAGAGTACCCAGATTTATTTTTCCTACCTAGACCTTACCCTTGAACTCTAAAGTTATCTATCCAAGTCCTTCATTTACCAAATGAACTATGATAGTCTTCCTAAACTAGTTAAATGTGACTTTTTCCATCCAGTTGCTCCAGCAAAACACCTTAGAAACATCCTTCATTCATTTATTTTAACAGTGTATATGAAATGCAGCCAGAAATCCTGTAGCATCAACTTCAGAATATATCTTTAGTCCAGTCACTTCCCATTCCACTCATTGCTACCACTTGGGTTCAAGCCCCAACCATTTTTTTTTTCCCTGTGTTATACCAGTAGTCCACTAAATAGGAACCCATATTCTTTCCTTATCTCCCTAGAGAAGAGAATCTCTTTTCCACAAGGCAGCTGGCATGGCTCCCATTTTACCAAGGATAAAAGTGTTAGTCATTTCAAAGACCTGCAGGCTCTACATGATAACATTTCTTAATAACTTCTGACTTCATCTCTACTTCCCCTTTCACACTGGCTGTCTTTGCTCTGATGGGAACAAGTACAGTTCCCCCCTCAGACCCTTTGCATTGTTTTGTTTTGTTTTGTTTTGTTTTTTTCCCTTTCTGAAATAAATCTGCATGGCTGTATCCCTGGAGTTCCTTAAAACTTCTCCCTTTTCAGTGAGGACTGTGCTGACCATCTTACTCAAAATTGCAATGCCCACATCCTTGACATTTCTTGTCCTCCTTACTTTGTTTACTTTTTATGGCAATTCTTACCTTCTAACATTTTATACAATTCACTCATTTATTAAGTTTACCGTTTGTCTCATGAAAACAGAAATCATCTAATTTGTTCACAGTACATAGAATGCAATTAATAAATACTTGTTGAGTGGATGGATGGGTTGACTTACAATGATGGCATTAAAATCCTAAATATTTTGGAGACTTATTATTGATTTCTGTCTATAAATTAACATGACATCAATATTAAGAATAATTCCTATGGGAAGCCTCTGCAGGACGGTGACATGATGTACCTCGTTTTTCAAAGCAGCAGTTTTCCAGTGGCCTAGATGTTCTTATGTATTTTTCATCAGTTGAAAAAATTAAATAGATTTACCGAGTACCCAGTTGTGTAAAGCACTGTATTTCCTTCTACTGAAATATTATAAAATAGAAATTTGTGCCCCTATTCATTTTATTGAAATGTGTTTTGAATGAAACCAAATTTGCCCCTTTTTGAGTTTAACTCAATATGAGACAGTTCTATTTGTCAAAGATATTTTTATAGTAGAGATCAATTAAACCCAACAACTTATTCACAATGGTTTCTTGTGTGAGAGCAGCTCAAACATATTACATTAAGAAGACAATATAATACAGAGCATAGGAACAAGAACAATTTGATTTGGGAATGTTTTATGCTTGTCTATATTTGCCTTTTCATTGTTGTATTTTATATTGACAAGTTTTGAAAAAAGAAGAGAAATGCTGTTTTATTTAATTTCATGAAACACATTTTAATAGCTTGCTACTATTATAACTTACCAGTATAATGATTGGGTAAAAGTGTTAAGTATTACTTTTAGTCTTTGAAGAGTCTTGATTAAGAGCAAACCGGGAAGTATAGTCCTCAGATATTATTAACAAGTACTTAGAGAATACTTATTTATTCCAGCCACTGTTCTGATAATTTTACTAATAACAACTCATTTAATCATTTTAACAACCCATGAAATAAATACTATTATTATCCTTATTTTATAGATCATAAATGTGAGGCACTTGCCCACAAGTTAAGTAACTTGCCAAGGATACAGAGAAAGTAGGTGGTAGAACAAAGTTTGAACCGAGGCATTCTGATTCCAGAGTTTGGGTTCTTAATTCTTTATGCCTTTGGCCTCATTCCAGTTATCTTGCTTAGCTTTTCTTAAAAACTGTCTCCTCATTTACTCTTTTACTAGAGACAATATGAGTACCAACAGTTCCCTTCAGAGGGTTTTGAGAATTGATGGTACACTTATTAATTTGGTACGTTGAAGCTGACTCTGACTGAGAGTGCATTATTATTTTAGGAGATTCTCTCTGAACTACACACTCCTGGAGGGGAGGAACTTTGGGTCATTATAATTGTATCTGCAGCATCTATTATGGGTTACTGGTACACTGTATAAATTCAATAAACATATTCTTGGTATAATAAATAGCATTTACAGAAGGTGCCTTTCTGCTTAAATAATTCTTATACTGTTCAGATAGGTTAGACTATGCTATGGTAGCAAATACATCTTGAATTCTATGAACTTAAGGGTGTAAAAGTGTATGTAGAGGTAACCCTCATGACCTGAAGTTAGACATTCTGGAAAAATGGACCCCCCAATTACTGTTTCAGGAGTAGAAACAGCTGGATAATTTTGCTATATAGTTTTCAAATCCAGGTCTGAAGTTCCTGCATCACTTTTACCCAAATCTCGTTGGCTATTCCTGAATCATATATACGCAATCTAACTTAAAGGAAGACTGGGAAATGTAGTCATCCTGTGTGCCCACAAAGAAAAAAAAAACTATTTAATGTCTATGTATGACATTACCTCTGTCAAAATTCAAACTTTTCTAAGAGATAAAATGTGGAAAATCAGCTATGCCAGGTGATTATCTAATTGTATGATCGAGGTGACTCATTGATAGCAAGCAGCACATTTGGCAAGAGATTTACAATTTTCTTCGAGTCTATTCTTTTCCTGTTTGCAGTAACGAAAAACCAGATTTTTAGTAGGCACATGGCTACTCTAAAAGACTATATTAGCTTTCTTTGCCACTTTATGTGGCCCAGTGACTAAGTTCTGCAAATATGTTATAAAGGGAAATGCTCTGTACATTAATTGAGAAGTGCCTTATTTTTTTAAAATGTTTATTTATTTTTGAGGAAGAGACAGAGACAGAGACAGAGTGTGAGTGGGGGGTGGGGGAGGAGGCGGGGGAAGAGAGAGAGAGAAGAAACAGAATCGAAAGCAGGCTCCAGGCTCTGAGCTGTCGGCACGGAGCTTGATGCAGCGCTCGAATTCGTGGACTGGGAGATCATGACCTGAGCCAAAGTCTGACGCTCAACCAACTGAGCCACCCATTCACCCCAATTGAGAAGTGCCTGTAATGCAAGGCATATATCATCCCTGATTTCTACTTACATTTGGCCATGACGCAGGAGAAAAAAAGTGGCTAAGTCTCTAGTAACTACATTGAGCCACTAGATAACACTGGGAATGGACAGCAAACATGACAAAAGAATAAGGTATAAGAAGGCTGGTTCCTTGACATATGTAGCATATTTCCATCTCTACTATTTACTTTCTTGACTCTCTAAATATGGAAAAGAAATATTAAGCCAATCTTATGTTTTTATTCTTTAGCTACTTTCAGACAAATATAATCATAAATGATACAACAAGCAATCAATTGCTTTGAAAAGATCAAGTATACCTTGCATATAGACCTATATGTTATAACTTATGATTTTGAGGCCTCTCATTCATTTACATTCATTTTCATTAATTTGCACAAGACCACAGTGTGGTCTCTGGAGTCAAATTGCCTGATTTAGATGTCACATCTACTACTTGCTGGATAAATGGCAAAGGATGAGTTCTGTGTGTTTTGAGTTTCCCCCACATTTCTTTAAATAGTAATATTTCAATACATATAATAAGCTCTTAGAAAGATTACATAAGTTGACATGTTCCAGGTGCTGGTCAGACTTACTAGCTCAGAGAGAGTGGTCCTAAAATTTTACTCTTTTTCACAACAACTGAAGCAATGGCACTGTTAAGATCCCTTCATTTATTTAAACAAATGTTCTATTCAGAGAATAACGTTTTTGGGGCATGGGTAAATTGACTAATTTTACATGGTTATTCCATGTTACTAAGTTAGTAGTATTTATACTATTGTCATTAAAAGTTTGACTAATAAACAGTACATTCCTTTACATCCCAGAATAGGAAAAATATGTACAACATTAAAGATGTCAAGTCAGAAACAATTAGGTTTAAAATTAGATTCTGAGAAGAGATTCTGGCTGCTGGAAAAGAGTTGTCCTGCTACGTGCAGGCGCATGCATGCGTGCACGTGTGAGATGGTATATGACAATGTTGCTCAAAGTGTGGTCCCTAGAACAGCAATAGCATTAACATAATCTGGGAAATTGTTAAAAATGCAAAATCCCTGGAATCACCCCAAATTTACCCGAAAGAGCAATCTGTGTTTTATTTTTTTAAATTTTTTTAACGTTTTATTTATTTTTTGAGAGAGAGAGAGACAGGAGCAATCTGTGTTTTAAAAAGCTCAGTGATTCTAAGTGCAGACTAAATTTTAAAAGCCATTGATGTATATTTTTAGCTAAAATACCAAGGTTAAGAAAAGATTTTTAGTCTGTGCAGAATCACTGAGTTGGTGACCTTAATGAGAATTCAAGTTTAGCTCCAGCAAGATTGGAATTTTCCTCCTTGGATTTTTATTGTATTTATTTGTTTTCTATCCTTTCTTCATTATACCTTAACTTTATTTAAAAATGTTGTGTGGTAAAACGCTTATGAGTACTTTGGTAAAAAGGTGTTCTAAATACTCAAATGATTTAGGTCACATGCAAACAAATAAAGAAAATGCTGCAGGTTTCCCCTGCTATCTGAAAGTAGAATATTTCTATACATCCTTTCATAAGCCACAATTGAGTAAAGCGAAGAAGCAATTTCCATAAATTCGTATAGAAAGTTTTTTTGAGTGTTCCCAGATAGATCCACAAAATAATGTCTCTTAGGCTTTTCTGATACCTAAGGACACATCCTGCTAGTGGGTGCACAAAATAAATTGAGATAAAATGGATACTCACAGACAGAGTTCAAAGATGTGGCAAATTGATGATGAGATGTGCGTAGTTCCTGGTGAAGGAGCTTGGGGGTGCCCTCTTGGTGTTCAGGTTGTGTGCTGCCCTTTTAATGGCTCACTGCAAAATAAATGCTGAAAACTATTTTTACTTTTTGCCTTTTTCATAAAAGCAAAAGTCCTCTTAATATTTCTTTCATTTACCAAAAAAAAAAAAAAAGTTACATAGGTCTTTCATAAAAGCAACTGGCATAACATGAACTTTTGAAAAGTGGGAGATACCTGTATTACTATTAGTGGAGCAAGATGCTTTGCTTTCCACCGACCTTGAGATCCACCCTGCATATAACATTTTGTCAAGAGCATCCAAGAACAACATTTCCATGGCTTGCTAAAAGTTAAAAAGAAAAGAAATAATGGAATAGAATAATAAACTACAACAGTGCACAGAAATGCTGCTTCTAAAACAATTGTTGCTACTTGTATTCTAGAATTTAGGGCATAGAAACCTTCCTGGTCATCAGCTGCCTATCAGGATGGAGCTCAAACAAGGTTCCTTCTAATATAGTCCCTTCAGTATCTACTAGGATATATATTTCATTATTTCAGAATATAAAAGTTGTTTTCCACTTGTAATATTAGTTATAGAATATACTTTCTTCATAGTTTTTTCTATTCTTTTTTAAGAGCTCCATAGATTTCCTATGGATTTGACTTAAAAGTGCTTGGAAAATTTTAGGTAAGCTCTACACTCAACATGAGGCTTAACCTCACGCCCCCTAGATCAAGAGTTGCATGCCTATATGATTTCACTCATGTGTGAAATTTAAGAAACAAAACAAATAAACAAAGAGAGGCAAACCAAGAGGAAGATGATTTTTTAACAGTTTTTATTTGAATTCTTGTTAGTTAACATACGGTGTAATACTAGTTTCAGATGTATAATATACTGATTCAACACTTCCACACAATGCCTAGTACTCATCACAAGTGCCCTCCTTATTGCCTATCTCCTATTTACCCCCACCCACCTCCCCTCTCATAACCAGCAGTTTGTTCTCTACAGTTAAAAGTCTATTTCTTGGTTTGCCTTTCTCTCTCTTTCTCTCTCTCTTCCCTTTGCTTGTTTGCTTTGTTTCTTGAATTCCACGTACGGTATTTGTCTTTCTTTTACTTATTTCACTTTGCATAATACTCTCTAGCTCCATCCATGTTGTTGCAGGTGGCAAGATTTCATTTTTTTAATGTCTAAGTAATGTTCCATTTTATGTATTATATATATATATATATATATATATATATATATATGGAGAGAGAGAGAGAGAGAGAGAGAGAGAGACTTGGGCTGTTTCCATAATTAAGCTACTGTAGATAATGCTGCTATAAACATTGGGTGCATGTATCCCTTTGAATTAGTGTTTTTGTATTCTTTGGGAAATACCTAGTAGTACAATTGTTAGGTCATAGGGTAGTTCTATTTTTAACTTTTTGAGGAATCTCCATACTGTTTTTCAGAGTGACTGCACCAGTTTGCATTCCCACCAACACTGCAAGAGGGTTCCCTTTTCTCCACATCCTCACCAATACCTGTTGTTTTTTGTGTTGTTGATTTTAGCTGTTCTGAAGGTGTGAGGTGATATGTCATTGTACTTTTGATTTGCATTTCCCTGATGATCACTGATATTGAGCATCATTTCATGTGTCTGTTGGCCATCTGCATATCTTCTTTGGAAAAATGTCTAAAGAAACTGACTCTTGACTATGGAGAACAAACCGATGGTTGCCAGAAGGGAGGCAGGTAGCGGGAAAAGTTAAGTAGGTGATGGGAATTAAGAAGTGCATTCGTTGTGATGCGGACTGGGTGTTGTATGGAAATGTTGAATCACTATATTGTACACCTGAAGCTAAATTAATTAACTGGAATTCAAGTAAAAACTTAAAAAAAGTAAAGTGTTTGGAAAATTTGATAGAAATCTTTAAAATTTTCATGTAATAAAATGGGGAAGCAATAACAATATGTGTTAAAATGTCCCCAGCATTAATCTAGTTTGTTTAAAATCTTCAATAATTAAATATTTCTATAGTCTCTGAGAGGTGCTTTTATTTTCTTTAAAGCCAAATAACAAATTTACCGGCATTTTCTTCTTCGATACTATATTTAACCTGCACGTTTTTGAATACTTCCCTCTGTGATTAACAACGAGGTTGGGGCGCGGCAAATGGTGAAGATAAATTATACTTATCAACCACTCCATGGCTGACAGTTTGCTTCAGCCTTTATTCCCATGGCACTGCTTCCTGAATGTAATTCAAGTAAACTTATCCTGCATCTAAAAAGCAAATTATTTCATGTCAGGTTTTAAATTTAGTCTAAAGAATAATAATAAACATTTTTTAAAGTAAGGGTTTTAGTATGAGACAAGTGTTAGTATATTCTTTTTTAAACCACGTGAGCCTTGGTACTAATGTATTAATGCAATAAATGAAATGTGTATTCATTAAAATACAGTAATATCAGTTTTGGAGAAGGAAACTAAATGTTTATATCTATATATATGCATGTGCATTCTAAATCAGGTTTTGGTACTGTTAAATATGTTGAAACATTTTATAGCAGTAGTTGATTTCACTACTATATATATATATATATATATATGTATACATGTATATAGATAGATAGATTTAAAAATTCCAAATGAATATATTCTACATATAGAATAGAATATATAGTCTACTTATAGTCTTTATATACCATGGAATTATGCCCTCTGTATCTTGGAATCACTTTTCTAGCTCTTTAAATTTTCATCTTCTTTTCATATATCATAGAGGATAAACTATTTATATGTTTATTGCCAAATAAATTTGTAAAGCAGAAACCTTCAGATTACGTTTACTGTTTACTGATTAAATTTATTTACTGGCTGGACAATAACGATATTATAATCAAATATTTAACTAATATTTTATGTGGCAGTATCCAAAGTTTGTCATGGAATCAATATGACACATGAGATGGAACTCAGTTACAGATCGCTGCACTGCTTTTGTTTTTGCATATGAAAAAACAAATCTAAATTATACAAAATAATGATAAAATGCTATGAAGAAATTAAAAGGATAATAACATAATCAGTGGTTGGTGATGAAACCTGAAAAAAATTTAAATACCATGATCAAGGAGGGATTTTCTAAACAGGTGAGATGCAATCTGAAACTTGAATAATATGAAGTTAGCCATGCCAACATTTTATGGAAGAACATTATAGACAGAGGAATAACATAAAAAAAAAAAATGCATGGAGCAGAAACAATGTATGAATGGAAAGAAAAGTAATTTGGCTGAACAGAATTGTTGTCAAGAGAGGAATGTAGAGACACAGAACTACCTCATACTCAGTATTGGGTGTCATAGAAATTAAACTTCCTAAATAAACTGACGTTAACTTGAACTCACTTCTAGCCTCATCCCAGACCTTGACAATTATGCAGTGATGGCTTGAAGGGAGAACCAAGATAAAGATAAAGCTAGACAGAATGTTTTAACAATGGTTTTTAAAGCTATAGAACACTTTAGTCATGTAATACAAACATTCAAATCAGAACCCTGAAAAAAGCAAAACTAAACTCAAATAGTAAGTCCTGCAGCAGGATAAAAAGGGGATTAATGAAAATTTAAAAGAGAGAACTAAACTATGAAATAAAGCATAGAAATTTTCACGTTTGAATCATTATAGAATTGGGTATTAAAACAAACAAATAAGCAAACAGGTAGTGAGATGTAAAGAGAAGAGAAATAATTCATCAAAAGCTGGAAATTAGTACCAAAGTTGACTACAAGTTGCAAGAGCATATGAGACTTCACAGAAATATCAGAGAGTCCACTGAACTTCCCAGACAATGTAAAGTCAAGATTTAAGAGTATTTACCATAAAGGGGAAGGTAACCTCTATTGCTTCTTGGTCACAATAGGAAAGCAATTACTAAAATTCAATAAAATTAAATAGAAATAATAATATCAACTCAATAGTTGTCAAAAAGCATATTGCAAAATTTAACATTCACTCCTCATAAAATTTTTGAGATAGATTGTCACTTATTTATTATGACAAAAGCTATTTATTTCAAACTAACAATCAATCTTATACTTGACCTCTGCATAGATTGTTATTGTCAAAAAAGTCAAGGAGGCTCCTTCATGGCAATATTTTTAAACTCATTTCAAACTGATACCAACCCGATTTATATATTAAAAAAAATGAATAAAGAGATATAACAAGAAAAAAAAGGAATTAAATCATCATTATTGTAGCTAATATGACCATACTGCTGGAAACCAAAAAGAACTGTCCGACAATGAGTAAAAAACTGAAACCACAGTTAGGCATAGCCAGTTTATAAATGATATATGAAATCAATAACCTTGTTATATATCCACAATAAATGGTTAAGTAGATGTAGGAGTTGATATTTTTAATAGCAACAACAGAAAAACCCACTTATGAACAAAATTTCCAATAAATTTGCAGAAACCATATAAAAACAGTAAAGTACAAAATTAGACTAAGAAAGTAAAATGAGACCGGACCATATGGAGAGTCACACTTGTTCAAGATTGGGAAGACTTAATATTATTTCTCCAATAATTAGCCAATAAATATGAGTTATTTTCTCCTGCAAATATCAAGTATGTTTCTTTTTTAATTTGACAAATTGATTCTAAAATTTGTTGACTTGTGGCTATAACTAAGATATTTGTGAAGAGAAATACAGATTAGTAATTGGAGGTGAGGCAATTTGAGTGGAGGATTGTCCCATCAGAGGGAAACATGAGTTCCAATTCTATAATAAGCGAAACAGAGTAATTTTAGTATCCTTTAGGTGTTAAGGTCAAGAATTAAAAATTACTGAAGTATAAATGGGTGTAGAAAGACACCACCTTTGTGAAACGACCTGGCCTTGCTATATAGCTATATGAGACTCCTCAAAAAAGAGGTTATACACTTGTCTGGAGCCCTAATTTTGTCAGCTGTTGCCCAGGGGACACCTTCAGAACTCCTGGTCATCAAAAATAATAATTGCCGCCCCACAGAATTGTTTATATTGATGTGCTTTAAAAGCTGCTACCTGAAGGTCAGGGTTCCAATCAGCTTGAAACTACATGCTAAATGAGATTCTTCGCCTTGGATCACTGACAAGTGTTGCCACACCTTCAAAAATGCAGGCATGTCAAGAATAAACCAGGAAATTTAGAAAATCACTAAAATTTAGGAGACAACAAAGAGTGAAGGAAAGGTTGAGCAAGAAGGATCATTATCTGAACAAGGCCATGCCTTCAAGACTTAGCTATAATTTTTGGCTCTGATTCCAAAGGCAAGAGAATCAAAGGCAAAAACATACAAATGGGACTATATCAAACAAAAGCTTCTTTACAGCAAAGAAAACATTAACAATATGAAAAAGCAACCTACTGAGGGGAATCAACCTTTGCAAATATATCCAATAAGGTATTAATATCCAAAATATATAAAGAACTCATACACCTCAATACCAATACCACCACCACCAAAAACAAAACAAACAACTCAATTAAAAAGTGAGCAGATGATCTGAATAGGCATTTTTCCAAAGAAGAGACACACATGTAGCCAACAAGCATATGAAAAGATGCTCTACGTCACCAACCACCAGGGAACTACAAATCAAAATCACAATGAAATATCACCTTAACACCTGTCAGAATAGCTATTATAAAAAGAAAGAAAGAAAGAAAGAAAGAAAGAAAGAAAGAAAGAAAGAAA
>NW_026057584.1:74815416-74861289 GCF_023721935.1 Panthera uncia | reverse complement strand
AAAGAAAGAAAGAAAGAAAGAAAGAAAGAAAGAAAGAAAGAAAGAAAGAAAGAAAAAGAAATAACAAGTAGTGTTGGTGATGATGTGGAGAAAAGGGAGCACTAGAAATTGGTACAGCCACTATGAAAAACAGTATAGAGGTTCCTCAAATAATTAAAAATAGAGCTATTATATAAACCAACAACTACTACAGGGAATCTATTCAGAGTAAATGAAAACACTAACTGAGCATGGAGACTGCTTAAGATTCTCTCTCCCTCCCTTTGCCCCTTTCCTGCACTCATTCTCTCTCTCTCTCTCTCTCTCTCTCTCTCTCTCTCTCTCTCTCAAATAAAAAGAGAGAAATAACATAAATAAAAATAAAAATAGGGAGAGAGAAGAAGAAGATGTGTTCCATATATACAATGGAATACTACTCAGCCATAAAAATTAATAAAATCTTGGCATTTGCAACAACATAAATGACTTGCTAGTATTATATTAAGTAAAATAAGTCACACAGTATTAAGTCACACAGATCTAGAAAAATACTGTATGATTTCACTTGTATGTGGAATCTAAATAAAACCAAAACCCAAATAAAACAAAACCCAGACTCAAAGATATAAAGAACAGAATGGTGGTTAACAGGAGGGAATATTGTCGGGGGTGAGTGAAATGGATGAAAGGGGGTTACGAAATACAAACTTCCAGGGGTGCCTGGCTGGCTCAGCTGGAAGAGCATGCTACTCTTGATCTTGGAGTTGTGAGTTCAAACCCCAGGTTGAGTGTAGATGGTACTTAAAAATAAAATATTTTTTAAAAAAGATAAACCTCCAATTATAAAATAAAGCAGTCATGCAGATGCAATGTACAGCTTGAGGAATATAGTCAATCAGACTTCCATTCATGGAATAAGTAAGTCATGAGCATAAAAGGCACAGCACGGAGAGTATCATCAATGAGAGTTGGATGCTAGCAGATGGCAGCTGCACTTGTGGTGAGCACGGTATAATGTATGGAGGAGTTGAATCACTACCTTGTACTCCTGAAACTAATGTAATGTTTTGTGTCAATATATTCAAATAGAAAAAATTTCAAAAAATATCGTAATAATTTTGTAAGGTGGCATATTGTGACTAGACATTGTGGTGACCATTTCACGAAATATACAAATGTTAATTCACTATGTCGTATCCCTGACACTAATATAATATTGTCTGTCAATTATATTTCAGTAAATAAAAATCAAATCATTCTCACCGTAAGACCATATATTTCAAATATTGTAAATATTAACTGGAAAGAGAGAGTATAAACCTATCACTTTAGAAATTATCATAATGATGGAAGGATTATTAAAAAATATTTATTTACCATGTAAGCATTTTAATCACTCTTATGGTTAAGATTAACATGTATTAGGGATGCCTGGGTGGCTCAGGTGGGTAAGTATCTGACTTTGTTTTAGCTCACATTTCTTTTTAATTTTTTTTTAAGTTTATTTATTTTTGAGAGAGAGACAGAGCATGAATGGGGGAGGGTCACAGAGAGAGGGAGACACAGAATCTGAAACAGGCTCCAGGCTCCGAGCTGTCAGCACCGACGCGGGGCTCCAACTCACGGACCGTGAAATCATGACCAGCTCCGGAGTCGGACGCTTAACCGACTGAGCCATCCAGGCGCCCCTCACGTTTCTTGTGATCAAGCCCCTTGTTGGGCTCTGCATAGAAGCGTGGCGCCTGCTTGGGATTCTCTCTCTCCCTCTCTCTCTGCCCCTCCCCTGCTCTCACACATGATCTCTCTCTCTCTCAAATAAATAAACATTAAAAAAAAAAGAATTAAAATGTATTAGATATTTATTACATACTTAAATGTATACTATCTACCATAAATAAGAGCATAAAGCATAAAGTGTGAAGAGCATAAATAAATTTTGCATTGCTTGATTTTCCAACTGCCTACTGGACATTTTTATATGAGGTTCTTTGCTTGCTAAATAGCATTCAAACTTTATTCAGCATCCACACTTTGTTAGAAATTGGGGATTCAAAGGAATATACAGTATGAATCTGTAGGACCACCTTATTGTAAAGATGTCCAGAACCAAACCTGTCTTTCTATCCCTTCTAAACTTGCTTTCATTTTTACTGACCTTCTCAGCCACTCAGCTGAAACCTGAAGGTGAGCCTCGATGCATAATCCCCAAGTTAAAAAAAAAATGCCTCTTTTCTTCAAAAACGGAAATAAAATAAAGACAAAGAAAATACTGAGCATATTAAACTATTTATAAGAACTTTATTGTATGATGAAATTATACCTTCAAATTAGTCCACAAGTATTGATACTTGACATAAGTAGACATAATGAACATTTGGTAAAATATCCAAGTGGCCAATGACATGGTATTAGGTATAATTATGGCAGGGTAGAAAAAGCAATACGATTATGTTTTGTCGTGAGCAAATCACTTGCAAAAACATAAAACATACAATTTGGTAGGTTGGAGAAAAGCGTTTTCTATTTTAATTTAATTTTTCTTCAGCCTTTTTATTGTAGCTTTCACAGTATTCTTATACAATGCACAAAAATATAATTACCTGCACAGCTAGTCATTTATATCCATGATTATCACTTACACATCTTCCCATGTTTTCTCATCTCTATATTCTAACTACATGAAAACCATGCAAACGCTTTCAAATTATTTGATCCTGAGAGCTCTGTAATCTTTGGACTGAATACTAAAAAAAAAAAAAAAAAAAAAAAAAAAAAAAAAGAAAAGAAAAAAAAATTGAAGTTCATAATTTTAACTTCCTGGCAACCTTCTTATATCTGGGAAATGTATACATCATGGTTATGATTAATTCTCTGTGTCATCAATCCTAACTTTCACTAGTAATGACATTCTTTTAAAGAAATTTGATTATACAATTTCCCTTCCATGTTGATCTCCGTCAATGATCTTTTAGATGGTGAATGAAAGAGCTGAAAACATTTTCAAATTTTAAAATGGGCTACGTACGTTACACCCAAAATCCCACTATATATGAAGAATCATGCAATTTGTTTCGTTTCAAAGAAACTCACATTTAACTTAATGATTATGGAAGAAATGATAAATGATTGAATTAAATTAAAATTCTTTTAAGTGTTACGTAAAATCTATGTACAAACATGAAATGTGATAGAAATCGTTTTTTTCAACAAAGAAATACGATACACTTTTGGTTTCCTTATTGCTGTTGGGGAAAAAATGCTACAAAGGGAAAAATTGCTTTATCTGGAAAGTTTGAAGTTAAAATAGAATAACATCAGGTTAATATTTTAAAATTAATATTATATAAATATAAATATAAAAGTCTTCAGTTTGGAGTCCTTTGGTCTCAAATTTTTACTAAAATCTGTTTCCTCTTTTATGTTTAATCACACTCCTGTCTACCAGAAGCAATACTTTTCAAATACAATATTCAGATACATGTATATACATATTATATACTATATATATATATTTAAATGTATATATATATAAAACCTTTTTTGCCTCTGTGGCCCTATTCATCATTTAGTTGATTTTTCTTTCCACAGCATATACTTTTGTTATTATATCCACATTACCAAATATGCAGAGAAAAGATAAAGCTATAAAAATCATGGAATTAATGCTGATTCTCAAACTGTAACCCACTATAAAATATATTTTACTGCTAATAATACAGGGTTGATTCTTACACCAATTTGTAAAAGTGATACTTTCTTTACACCTGAGAAATATTTTTCTTAAAAGAGAGACAAATCTGGTAGCTTTAAACTGATCATTATACTACAAAGACTCTAAAGGAGTTAACTATAAGCCAGACATCTCAGTCTGTAAGGAGTCCCTGGGAGTCAAGAAATCACATTCATTTGCAGGATTATTTTAGGTGCAGAATTTCTTAATTACTGTTAGATGCCTCAGAATAGAACCCTAATTCCACCGAACACTTTTGCTGCAATAATTGCAATTCTGCCGAGGTTATTCCTAAAGCTGCTGTGTGTGACCATGTTCCACATTTACCTTTAAGTTTAAGCAAATTATGAAAAGCAAGCTTGTCAAAGCTGTCATAGCTGAATATCGTCATCATCACATAACTGTTTGGACTTAAGAAAAAAGTTCAAACTGTGAAGGGTTTTGGAAGCAGATGGTTGAAGAAGATAGTCTGGAAGGACTTTCCAGGTTTCTCTCTTTAAAATATCATGCCATGACTCTAGTGTCATTTCTGCTAAAATGGCAGATAAAGAAATTTAGGCCGAGAAAAGAACACCTACTTGTCTAAGTTCACTGAGGTAGTGGCAGAATTGAGGCTTGGACTCAATTTTCAGTGGCTCCAAATTTCTCTAGTGTATGCCTGAATGCCTTCTTGCATATCACAATTTGTTCTTAAAACACACATTTTATGGTTTTATAACTCCTGTTGACAGCATGTAAAGGCTTAAATTCCTCAGGCTCTGGCTTTTTGACTGCCCTTCCAGATACAGACCAAGAGATGGATCAAACTGACATCTCATACAGCTAATCATAGAACATAGGAAGTCTCCAGAGGAGTCAGAAAGCTTCTCTCACCTCTCCACCTTACAGGGGTATGGGAAAACTTGGTCTCAGAATTCATATAGAAGATGACAAGGGCCGGGGGGGAGGGGGGGGGAACGCCTGAGTGGCTCAGTCGGTTAGGCATCTGACTTCACCTCAGGTCATGATCTTATGGTTTGTGGGTTCGAACCCTACGTCAGGCTCTGTGCTGACAACTCAGAGTCTGGAGCCTGCTTCGGGTTCTTGTCTCCCTCTCTTTCTGCCCCTCCCCTGCTCATGCTCTATCTCTGTCTCTCACAGATAAATAAACATTAAAAAAAAAAAAAAAAAGAAGATGTGACAAGGGCATTAGCTTTGCTCTGCCAAATTTATAAATTTAGCAACACTTGAAAGGTACAGAGAACTTGCAAGAGAAGACATAATTCATAGAAAAGATTTGGCAATAAAGTTGGTTATAGAAAAAGTTTACAGGTACAGCATGGTAACTTCTAACTTTGTATTATCTTGCCAAAAAGTTATCATAAAACACAACTAGACATCTAGAGTTTGTATCTTAAGATAGTTAAAACTCCAGCTATTTATTTCAGTTGGAACATTTACTAAACTACATATATAACATTAGCAAAATAAGATTCACAGGAAGTATCAAAATTGTAATATTTTCTGAGTGATATAAAAGTATTTGTTTCAAACAGTAATCTGAAAATGCTCGTTTAATACTCAAACAGTATTTTAAAAAAATTAAACTTGGCCCATGAGCACAGCCCAGAAAGGACCCAAGAAAAGGGCATTTTCAGGAAGCAGGTAGCGTGTCAGCCATACTTGCAGAGCAATGCAAGAAATTTGTACTCCTGAAGTTTCCTGCAGAGGTAGGATCTATGTAGTAGTAAATTGAAGCAGATGTGTGGAGTTCTCTTAATGCAGTTGACTAAGAATTTGCTTTGTATAATTGTAAAGAGGGTTTGATTCTTCTGCATTCATAATAGGTGAGACACTGTTAAATGGACCATAAACTGTGCATTGCTAATAACCAGAAAAGGATAAATGAATTGCGTAGAATTAGGGTGCTGAAAACCAAACTCAGGCCAGATCCAGACTGGAGACATTTCTGTTAACTACTTGAGACAAAGGAATTCACCAATATAAGAAGGATGAGGGATTAAAAACAAACCTCACAATTTCACTGTGTCTGCCTCTATACACTATTTAAGACATTTACGTCACTAAGTATAATGTCTATCACCATATAACAAAATGTTATTAGCCTACTTTGGCCAATAATCTTTGTAAGCAGCGTGATCTCTAGGGTGAGTTAAATCATTCTCAATTTTTATTACTGTGCCTTTAGCAGGTACTGAGCAAAGAGTTTTGTCAGGTGTTGCTTTGCAAAAGTTCGTGAACAATTGTATATGCAATTGTATATACATTTAAGAATGCGGTTTCCAGGGCAGGTAGACCAGGTAAACTAGATTTGTTACTAAATAGTGTTTTTGAAGAAAGCATATTGTGCACCAGCTTTTACTGCAACTTGAGTTATAAAAGAAACCTTGAGGGCCGTCTTAAAATATACCCAGACAAGGAAAGAGAAGACACCCTAGATTCTTCAAACATAAGGAATGTTATGCATGGAACTGACTTGTATGTGTGACGAAAGTGTTGAAAAACCAGTGAAGTAACCTAAAGAATAGTAAATAGCATGAACCAGACACCACTCCTATGGCTAAAGGAAAACAGATGGAAATCATTTTATAGAATCTGGAAGTCAGACTCATGCTATACGATCTAGAACCATGGTTGAGACTGCCAGATGGGTGCCATGAATATAGAGAGGAACAGGGTAGCAGGAGCTGGAGCCACTGAGGAGACCCAGACATTTGTGACAACGTTATGGCAGAGCAGAAAGGAGATGTGCTATGTTTCTTTCTTCCTACCAGTTTCTAATATTCTACATGTGCCTCCTATTGGCTAAAAATAAGTCTAAATTCATTGGCAAAAGAGGATGCATGAATGTCGTTCCTTAAGATAACAGAACAGAGCAAATAAAAGACTAAGAATAGACGTGAGAGCAAAAGGCAAATAACTGTCTTGGTTGTAAACTTGCAAAAGGACGTATCAAAAATGTCTTCAATGTTACATTAATCAATTATTGGTCTATTCAATTAATAATGGATTGAATTTCATCTTGTGCTCATAGCTATTAACAATCATATCCTTCTTATCCTGCCACTCTGAATATGAAAAATCCCCAGAAATTACCTGATAACTAATAACTTTTAAGCACCACACATTTTCAAGCATATTTTTTTTCCTTGTAAAAGTTTTTTGCAGACGGATTATGTGTGTAAATACCTACAGATTGACAAAAGTGTGGCATTTATGGACTGGCTTACAGATACTTTAAAATTCCTCTTTCTTATATTTTTGGATTCAAGTTAAACCACACTGAAGAAATGCTAGTTGCCAGATTTTTCTTAGACAATAGGGATGCAGAGTTTCAGCTTGCAAGGAATTCAGTGAAGAATTAGGCTTTTTGTTAAATACTAGCTCTCATTTTGATAGGTGATACTTAAAATAAGAACAAGTAGTTCAATGCAAGTTTCTTACAGGAGGCAATGCTTGTGTTGAGACTTCAGAAATGAGTAGAAGAAATCACATTTCAGAGACATGTGGTAATGCAATTTCCATTTGGTATTTTATAGTTTATTTATTTTTACATGATTTCTTTACCAAATGCTTACTACCCAAGTAGTAAATGCTTATTGTAGAATAACTAGTTAATACCTGTAAGAAAAAAGAAAAAAAAGGCTCCATTAATCCTAGTAATTGGAAATACTTTGATATGTATCTTTCTAGATGTGTTATGCCTGTATACATATCAGTTTGTTTTATAAAAAAATAAAATAATCCTTGTGAATGAAAAATAAATCATGAATTTTTTTAAATTATGAATTTTATATTGTGATTGTTTTCAAGTAAAAATATATTATGAATTTATTTGGCAATATTTATAATCTGTTTCTTAAATTGTAAAGAATAATCTTTCACAGCCTATTTTCTAAAACCAATCATATTTTGTTAGATATTTTTGTCACTTCTAAATATTCAATATTATGAGCAATGTTATAACAAATCTCCATATTTCTTTTAAAATGTATAATTAACTGTATGTTTAAGATAAGTGCCTAGAAGAAAATAATTTGTATACTCATATTAAAGACATTTTATATATATTGTCTAAAGAAAATCTTCCTAATTTATAGACAAGCATAAAATTATTTAGAAGTTAAGCAAGAGGGTAATTGTTTTATTATACACATTAAAACTAGGTATCATAACTTGATATGTTTTATTATGAAAAAGTAATTTTCAAATGGTCTTAAGCAAATGGAGTCAAATTTTATTTTTAAAAGGGACACCTGGTTGGAACACTGGAACGTTTTTGTTTTTTTTTTCCAAGCAAAATGTCCTTTAGAAATCTGCACTATTCACAGTTGTTTTTTCCCAGTTTACCAATGCTGAACACTTTTATTACAAAAGCCTTGCTGCTGTATGTTTAAACAAAAGATTTGTAAGATTTCCTGCAATAGGTTATATAAAAAAAGAAATTGTCAGATATTTAGCATTTTAGGGAGAAATCATTGTAAGATTAAGCAAGTTGACCTGAGATTGTTGGAAGGGATCAAGAAAATTTAACTCAATAGTTACATAGTAGTAATAGACCAAAATTATCAGTTACTTAGGAAATTTTTTCAAGCTACATTTGCCTCTACAATCCTGTCTCTTCCTTACCCAAATCATTCCAGAGCGTTCTATTTGTTCTTTCATTCTTTTTTTCCTCTTTCTTCCTTCCTTCATGCCTGCTTCCTGCCTTATTTTTTTAATTAAAATTCAATTCATATTATGTTTTCAGTACACAGAAGGAAATTAATAGAGCCCATAATCTCACCATGCAAGTAATCTCAATGATTAATTTTAAGTAAAATGAACACAATCATCTGCCAAGAACGTCAGTCTAAAATGGTACAAAATGAGAAGCAAATATGTTTTCTTTCCTTTTTTTTGACCCTATTTTTAAAAATTATTCACTGACAGCTTTTCTTCTGTGCGTTTCCAGAAAAATAATATGCATGTACTAGCATATATGTAAAAATAATATCTCTGTTACTATATTTAGCTATAGGTGGATATGCATATTCTATTTTTTAAATTCAAAATAAGCCATATAGTGCACACTGTTCTAGGCTTTAGAGAACTTGAATAAACAGATAGATCCACACATTATTTTTATGAATGCCAAATTATTCTGTTGTATGGATACATACCATAATTTATGTAACTGTATCGAGGAATATTTAGGGATGAATTCTGATATACCCAACATTTTACTGAGAACAGCTTTAGTCTAGTTGAGAAAATAAGGACAAAATATAGGACAGTAAATAACAAGTAGAAAATGAAAATGATGAGTTGTTTGAAAGCGAGGTTATCTTATTTAAAATGGGAGCTCTAGGGGCGCCGGAGAGACTCAGTCGGTTAAGTGTCCAACTTCAGCTCAGGTCATGATCTCATGGTTCGTGGGTTTGAGCTCCATGTCGAGCTCTGTGCTGACAGCTCAGAGCCTGGAGCCTGCTTCAGATTCTGTGTCTCCCTCTCTCTCTGCCCTTCCCCCACTCATTCTCTGTCTCTCTCTGCCTCTCAAAACTAAATAAAGATTATTATTATTTTTTTAATGGGAGCTCAAGAGTCTTTAATCTTGAGTTTCTTCTTACTGTGCTTTTGCCTCAAATTTTGATGAATAATTTTCTTAGTAAAATTCAGATTTTGATGTGAGGCTGCAAAAAAGTATGTCTTCAAAGTGTCTACAAATGTATCTAATATCTCTGACTTAGATAAAGCATAATAATTGTTATTAAGTACAATTTTAGATCTCAAGAGGCAGGACAGGACTCACTTTGTGGTCTGATTGTTTCCAAATTAAGAAGGTGAATTCCTCTCAGAATGTATGCCTAAGCAAGTAGGCTAACTGATAGACTTGAAAGTATGCTGTAAAGTAGATATTTAACTATTTGAAACTGCTGTGTTAGATCCTGTTTTCATACAATTGCCTAGGTAAGATTCTTACCTCACTTTCCCATGTCACAAGTTTGAAATTTCGATGCAAACCAGATTATGGGCACTGCAGCTCTAACTTTCCTAGCACCCTAAGTACCCCATGCCTTGGATTTTTAAAGACCAATTTCATTTGCTATTTCTTGGCATTAAGAGATAGAGTAAAACAGCATCCCCAATCACATTACTTGTTCTGTTATGAATTCTGTTTGCTATTCCACTACTGCATTCAATATGTGCATTTACATTTAAGTTAACATCTAGAGTTGGATAAGATGATTTGGAACATTTTACATTTAGTGCTAAAGAGAAGACATTTGATATTTATTCGCACTCTGCTCACCACCAGCAATTTCCAGATCTAAAATCACATTACATTCTGTTTCACATATAGTGGCATTTCCTAAGTGTCCTGCCATCATACTTTACTATTATTAAACCAATAACACTGGGTTATAATCTCTCTAGAGGTCCAGAAGGGGGAATCTAAAAGAAAAAAAAAAAAGACCAAAGAGCTTAAAATATAGATGTAAATTAAATTATTACAGTAATTTTTGTATCATTCTTCCTCAGTATTTAAAAATTTAGGAATAGCAATATGATTTTAATATATGCTCGGTCAGGGTCAGTGTCTTCAATGAAATGAAACCAGTACAAAAATAAAATTTCATTTTTTTTGCATGACTAGTATGTACGTACCCAAGAAACTTGTTTAGAGCAGACAAAGTTGAATAAGACACAAACTGTATGTTTGCAGAAACAATAGAATAATTTGAACATGTTTTAAGTGTTTAAACCTCCTAAATAAGGTTTTGTATATACGGAGAGAGTAAATTCATGATCCTAAGACTTCTGTGAAAAAAAACACATGATAAAAATCCTGCCTTTAAGGGTGTGTTGTACTCAAATATAATATGAGGAAGGAAAAACTGAAAAACAACAAACCAAAAAGCAGCTCTTCTGTCTTAATAGTAAGAGCGAAGCAGAGAATGTAAATAATAGCCACAGTAGATTACTATCTAGGCATTAAAATCTTCCAAGTATTAAGTCTGCATATCTTGTGTAGTTATTTGCTTTAGACCATTCTTCTGGCTTAATAGTGCTTTATGTTTAAGTTAGAGAATTAGTTAATTTTAACACTGCCCAAATAAATTCCTATTATCTCACTTTAAATGCATTTATTTTATATTTTTAATATAAAAATATAAGCCCCCCCATCTGCCCCCATAAGCAACTACTCTAATACTTTGACAAAAACCCTTATATATGTACCTGACCATGCAAAATATGTAGTGCTTCTTTGTGTTTTACACTTACATAAATTTCACTGTATTTCTAACTTTATGCATGCACACTCTGTTTTTAGGACTTACTAATATTGCTTTATGTTCATCTGGTCCGTTGCTCTAATTGTTGCAGGTTATTTCATACTATACTTAGGGTTTGCATTTCTCTAGTGATGGGCTTCTGAGTTGCTTACAATTCCCCACTAAAACAAGCAACGCCTTGGTAACTGTCCTTTGGTGATTCCCTTATGAACTCATGCTAAAATCTCTCTGGGACATAGCCAGGGGCTACACGATAAACATATAGTTAATTTCATTGATTAGCACCAGATTTTACCCCAGAGTAATGGTATGGACCTATTCACTCCAGCAGTATATAATACACCCTCCTGTATTTTTGTATTGCCATTATTTTAAATGTTTTCCAATATTATAGTTTACAGATACATGCATTATTATTTTAATTTGCAGGTTTTGATTACCAGTGAGTCTGAGTATCACATTTTTATAAAAACTTAATTCATGCAGGCTTTCCATTCTAAGAACTAGCTATTTGTAAACTTTGCCCCATTTTTAAAAATTACTTTTCCTCTATTTTGCTGAGTAATGTGCAATAGTTATTAGTAGATTTTAGGCATTTATTATGGGATTTTGACATGAAAGCATCTCATAATTTATATTTACTTATTAATTTTGATATTGGGTGTCTTCGGTAAGTACAAACCCTAAATATGATTGTAGTCAATATATCACTTTCTTTATGGTTTGAACTCTTTGTTTCTTGCTTAAAAAATCTTTCTCCACCTCTAGGTCACTACCATATATCCCCATGTTGCTTCTATTTATGTTATAGCTTTACCTTTCACATTTAGGTATTAATCTAAAGTAGGGAGGTAACAATTTATTTTCCCCAAAAGGTGATTTAATGTTCTCAAGTTTATCTGTTAAACAATGTATTTCCCATTACTTTGGTACCAAGTTCATCTTATATTGAATACCAAACCATATGCTTTGATCTCTTTATTTTGTTAGAATTATCTACTGTACACATACTGGTTTTTTAAGAGTTTTATAGTATGGCTTGGGTAAATTTTCTAACTTGACTTGGCCATTGTTGATCTTTATTTTTTTTTTACATATTTTTATACAAATGCAGGCACTTTTTAACCATAATTACACGAATTTGTAAATTTATATGTTAAGATACATCTTTAGCATCACATAGTGTTTTATCTGCAAGCATAGTAGACATCTTCCTTTATCCACTTCTACTTTTATTTCCTTTAATATTTTTTTTAAAAATTTTTGGTATAACATTTCTATACATTTATTTACCTTATAATGTCTATTGCTAGAGAAGCGTGGTATTTGATTACTCATATTTTCTAGTTGGTTTGATAGTAGAGAGGAATGCTATTGAGTTATATGTATTGGTTCTATAAGTGTTTCTATTGTTTCTTTTGGTTTTCTAAAATAATAATGATATTATCTACCAATATGAGACTTCTATTTCTTTCTTCTGATTCTTACACCTTCTACTCCATCTTCTTACCTTTAGTGGTTTCTGAGACCACCAATACCATATAAATTGTGGATGTAATCCTAAACTTTTCTGTCTTGTTTCTGATCTGCATAGTAATATATCTATATTTTCATATAAAGACTGGTATCAGTGTTCTCCACAGATTTGTTAAAATTATTTTTATGTGAAGGAGAAATTCTACTATGTAATACCTAAATGCATTTTTTACCATATGTTGATATAAAATATCATATCATTTATTAATATTTATTAAGTGCTTCTTCTATAGCAGTTAATTAAAAACATGTGATTGGAGAAAACCTACATGACTTGGATATGCCAAAGATTTTTTAGACACAACACTAAAGACACGATCCATAAAAGAAATAATTGATGAATTCAACTTCTTAAAATGAAAACTTCTGTTCTAGGAAAGACAATGTTAAGAGAGTAAGACAAGCCAAAGGATGGGAGATTATAATGGCAAAAGACACACCTGATAAAGGACTGTTATCCAAAATATACAAGGACCTTAAAAATTCAGTAATAAGAAAACAAAAACTTCAATTAAGAAATGGACCAAAGGCCTTAATAAACACCACACTAATGAAGATATAAAAATGCCAAAGAAGCATATGAAAGGAATACTACATGATATGGCATCGGGAAATGAAAAAAAAAAATCAAAAACCCAAAACAATGAGATATCACTGCATACCTATTAGAATGTCCAAAGTCTAAAACATTAACAACATCAAATGTGAAGCAACAGGAACTCTTTTTCATCGCTGATGAGAATGCAAAACGGGAAAGCCACTTTGAAAGACAATTAGTGGTTTCTTGTAAAACTAAACACAATCTTACACAATACAGCAATCATACTCCTTCAACATTTACCTAAAGGAGTTGGACTTGTATCCATACAAAAACCTGCTCACAGATATTTACATCAGCTTTATTTATAAATGCCAAAACTTGGGAGCAATCAAAATGTGTCTCAGTAGGTGAATGGATAAATAAGCTGTGGTACATCCAGACAATGGAATATTATCCAGTGCTAAAAAGAAATGAACTATAAAGCTGTGAAAAGACATGAAGGAAACTTCAATGCATATTACTAAGTGAAAAAAATCAATCTACAAAGTCTGCATACTGTATGATTCTGACTGTATCATGTCCGAAAAAGGCAAAACTATGGAGAAATAAAATGATCAATGGTTGCCAGTGGCTGGACGGGAGAAGGAATAAATAGAAGGAGCACAGAGGATTTTTAGGGTAGCAGATTTTTTAAGTAGAGGGTTTTCTCTACCTTAAATATCCTTTGCACAATACCATAATGATGCATACATGTCACCTATATTTGTCCAAACCCATAGAACTCATCAAGAGGAAACCCTAATTTAATCTATGGACTTTGGGTAATCACGATGTGCCAGTTTAAGTTCATCAATTGTAACAAATGTACCACTGTTGTGGGGGATGCTGATAATGGGAGAGGCTTTGCCTGTGTGTGGGCAGGTAGTATATGAAAAATCTCTGTACTTTCCCTTCAATTTTTCTGTAGACCATAAGATGCTGTAGACCATAAAATGAAAATGAAAATGAAAACAAAGAAGCAAAAAACAACAAAAAATACCCATATGATTTAATTCTCCTTTAGTACATCCACTAACACGGTGAAGTAGACCAACAGAATTTCTTTGGTATCGATTCATCTTTATACTCTTGAAATAAAACATTAATGTATGTCAATGTCAGGATGTGTTGTTGTTTTTGTTAGGTTTATGAAGGCATAATTTACATATAATTGCAGTGACGCTTCCCTTTTCAGTGTGAAGTTCTGAGATTTGACAGAAGAATATAGTCTTGTAACTACCATTACATTCAAGATCTAGAAGACATTTATTGTTGCAAAAGATTCCCTTATGCCCTTTCATAATCTACCCTCATACCCAAGCCTCTGTTCCTGCAGCCACCGATCAGGTTTCTGTCCCTAGGGTTTTGCCTTTTCTGGAATGTGATATAAATGAAACCAAAGTATGTATCATTTTGTTTGGCTTCTTTCACTCAGGATGGTGCATTTGTGATTCATCCACCTGTTTCATGGCTTGTTCAGTGTTACTGATGAGTGGTATTTCACTGTATGGATACAGTGCAGTTTGTTTACACATTCACCACTATATTTGATTTGTACTCATCAACACATTGTGTGTGTGTGTGTGTGTGTGTGTGTGTGTGTGTGGTATATATGAATAAAGCCACTATAAACTTTCACATGCAGGTTTTATGCTAACATTAAGTTTTCACTTCTTTTGGTTAATTACTGAAGATAGAGGTTAAACTAGTGTTTAAATTTATAGGAAACTGCCAAGTACTTTTCAATTCGTATGTACCATTTTGCACTCCCATCTGTAATGTTTGGGAGTTCCCATTCCCCCTCATCTTCTCTAGTACTTCTGGTAATTCCAGACTTATTTTTTAAATGTTAGCCATTATAATGGGTATGCAGTGATAACTTGTTGGATTTATTTAGCATTTCCCTAATGATTGATAATGTTGAGCATCTTTTCATGCTCTTATTTGCCATTGATGTATCTTCCTTGGTGAAGTATATGTTCAAACATTTTGTCCATTTCTTAAGTTATGGGTTATTATTATTATTATTGAGTTTTGAGCATTCTTTCTATATTCTGGATCCAAGTTCTTAATCAGAAAGCGGTTTTGCAATTATTTTTATCGCAGTCAGCAGCTTGTCTTTCAAAACGTAGAAGTTTCTAAATTTTGTGAAATGCTATCATATTTTTTCACTTTATAAATATTTCCTTCAGTGTTACAGGTAAATAATTCAGGCATTGGCAAATGTCCTTCATAAAGAAGCAGATAGCAAATATTTTTGGTTTGTAGGCCACACATAGTCTCAATTGCAACTACTGACCTCTGCTGTGATAGCATGGAAGCATCCATAGACAATAAGTAAATGAAAGGTGTGACTGTGTTGCAATAAAACCTTATTAACGAAAATAGGTGGTAGGTCTTATTTGGCCTGCAGACTGTAATTTGGCATCTCCAGGCCTAACACAAAGTCAGTAAAAATTTTCCCTATGTTTTCTTCTGGAATTTTTTTAAATCTTTATTTATTTTTGAGAGAGAGACAGAGACAGAGACAGAGGGAGACATAGAATCTGAAGCAAGCTCCAGGCTCTGAACTGTCAGCATGGAATCCGACATGGGACTCCAAACCATGGACAGCGAGATCATGACCTGAGCTGAAGTTGGAGACTTAACTGACTGAGCCATCCAGGTGCCCCTCTTCTAGAATTTTTTTTTTTAAATAGTTATAGGATTTTCACATAGCTCTATGATCCAGTTTGAGCTAACTTTTATAGTTGTTGTATGGTAGAGGTCAAGTTTCCTTTTTTTTTTTTTTTTAAACCTTTTTTTTTCCCAGGTGGATACTCAACTGTCCCAACATCATTTGTTGAAAAAACCATCTTTTCTTTTTTGAACTGACTTTGCACCTTTGTTGAAATCAATTGATATATGTGTCAGTTTATTCTCCTGTTGTCGGGTGGAGTGTTTTTAAAATGTCAATTAGATTAAGTTGCTTGATACAGTTGTTCAGGTCTTCTATTTCCTAACTGATTTTCTGTCAACTTGTTCAATTGATTAATGAAAGAGTAGTGTCGAAGTCTTCAGCTATAATTGTGGATTTTTCTATCCACAGGGTTCTTTTAGTTCTATCACTTTGGTTTCATGTATTTCGAATCTCTGTCATTGAGTGCACAGACATTTAGAATTGCTATATCTACGCAGCAAATTGATCCCTTTTTTCTTGAGTAATACCTTCTTTACACTTGGTAATATTCCTTGTTATGAAGTCTTTTTGTCTACTATTAATGTAGTTACTTCAGCTTTCTTAGAGTTTGCATGGTATATCTTTTTTCTAGACTTTTACTTGCAGGCAGCATAAAAAAGTATCTTTTTTATCTGACAATCTCTGTATTTTAATTGATGTGTTCCCATCTTTAACATTTAATATAATTGTTGATATGGCTGTATACCATTGTGCTAGGCATTTTCTATTTACATTGTTTTTTGTTTCTTTATTCATTTTATCCTGCTTCTGTATTAAGAATTTTTTTTTTTGAGAGAGCGAGAGACAAAGCACATGTGCAAACGAGTGAGAGGGGCAGAAGGAGAGGGAGAAAGAAAGAAAGAATCTTAAGCAAAATCCACCCTCAACATGGAGCCCAATGCGGGGCTTGATCAAACGACTCTGGGATCATGACCTGAGCCGAAATCAAGAGTCAGGCACTTAACCAACTGAGCCACCCTGGTGCCCCTGTATTAAGATTTTTTTTTTGAAATTTCATTTAATCTTCACTCTATAGTTATATTTTTTACTGGTTTGTTTTTACTGGTTAGCCTACAATTTGCAACTGTGGTCCACAGGCCTAATCTGATCATTGCCTGTACTAGTCTGACCCCAAGCTAAGGTTGTTTTCAAAATTTTTAAAGGATTTTCAAACAAATTAAACAAAATCAAAATAAGTAAAAACAAACACAAATCAAGAAGAATAGGAGATAGAGATTGTATATGGTACACAAAGGCTAAAATATTTATTGTTTGTCCTTTTATAAAATGTGTCTGCTGGCCGCTGGTTTACTATGTCCATCTTTAATTAATCACAGTTTGGCTTGGTATGTTATGATATCACTTAATCTGTAGTATAAGAACTTAGGAAAGGTACATTTCCATTTCTTTCCTCCCACCTTTTGTGCTATATTTGTCACACGCTACACTTTTAAAGATGTCATAAATACAAAATTTATTGATAGTATTTTTCTTTGGTCAATCATCTTTTACAGCAAATAAAAAATAAATTTAAATGTCTTCTTCAATATTCTTTATTTTGCCAGTTTCTAGGAACCTTCATTTCTTTGTGTGGATTCACTTTTCTGTTTGGCCTCATATTCCTTCTGCTTAGAGAATTTGTTTTCATACTTGTAGTATGTATCTTTTCCTAATAAGTTCTCTGAATTTTTGTTTAACTTTAAAATTTCATTGTCCCTTTTCAAAGGTACTTATACTGAGTTTTGAATTACGGATCAATAGGTTTTTATTTTTGATGCACAGCTATCTTCTAAATTACATAGTTTCTGATGTGAAAGTTTCACATCTTATTTTTCCCTGCCCAGTACTGAGTTTATTTCCCTCCAATTTACTTCAAGATTTTCATTATGTATGTGATACATGTGTGTTATGGTATTTATCTTGCTTAGAGTTTTGTGAGTTTCTTAAATATGTAGTTTTCTTTGTTTCATTATTCTTCGAATATCTTCAGTCACTGTCTTTTCAGATATTTTTTCACTCCCGCCCCATTCTTTCTTTTCTTCTCAGATTCTTTTTTTTTTAATTTTTTTTTTTAACGTTTATTTATTTTTCAGACAGAGAGACACAGCATGAACGGGGGAGGGGCAGAGAGAGAGGGAAACACAGAATCGGAAGCAGGCTCCAGGCTCTGAGCCATCAGCCCAGAGCCCGACGCGGGGCTCGAACCCATGGACCGCGAGATCGTGACGTGAGCTGAAGTCGGACGCTTAACCGACTGAGCCACCCAGGCACCCCTTTTCTTTCTTTTTTTTTTTTTTTTCTAATTTTCTTCTCAGATTCTAATTATGCATGTGTTAGACTGTTTGATATTGTCCTACAACTCTTGGATGTTCTATTTTTTTTGTTTTTGTTTATTTATTTAATTACTAATTTTTCCCTGAAAATTATTCCAGTTTTGATAATGTCTTTCAACCCATGTTGAATTTCACAGATTCTTTCTTCAACTCAATTGAATCTACAGATGAGTTTGTTGAAAGCATTCTTAATATTTGTCGTAGTGTCCTTTACTTCCAGTATTTTCTTGAAGTCTTTTCTTTTTCAGACTTCCATTCAACTTTTCCTGTAGTTTTCATCTGTCAGCTAAAATTATTCATGGACAATTTAACATAGTAGCTATAGTTATTTTAAGTTATCTATCTCATAATTCCAACATACGCATCCTTTATTCCTGTTTTCCTGTTGATTGTTTTATCTGTTGACAATGTGTCATTTCTCACTTTTACGTATTTCATGAGTTTTAGTCGATTGTTGCGTGAAGTGTGTGAAACTGGAGAGCTTGAATATTATTTAAACCTGGAAATAGTCTTTTTCTTCTCAACCATTTGTTTGAAGGGTAGAGTTGGTCTAGTTTGAAGGGCAGAGTTGGTCTAGTTTGAAGGGCAGAGTTGGTTTGAAGGGTAGAGTTTGAAGAGTAGAGTTGGTCTAGTCAGGAGATAAACTGGATATGGGTTTTGTTGAGGCTGTCATTACCTTCTGTGCACCAATATCTTCGAATTCCCCAGAGTTCACTTTGTGCTTAGGGTGAGGGCTAATTTGTCTGAGATTTTATCACAGTGTTCTTGCTACCCCTTTGGCTTTCAGGCCTCTACCTGCACTTGGAGACCATTTATCTCCCTTATCTTGTCTGTCTTCTAGTAGTAGACTGCTGCTGTTTATTAGTAGTCCTTGCTAATGTGCTAAGGGCCCTTCTTCCCAATATCTTTTGGTGTGAGCTTTAGTTTCAGCTCTAGACAAACTGTATGTCTCTGCATATCAAAGGTGTGGTTTTCTCGGTTGTCCTGTAGGAGACCACTAATGGTCTGAAATCAGGACATTTTTCTAGAACGGTGGCAATGGGGATTTGAGGAATAGTATGAATCTGAGATGTATTTAAGGGATAGCATCAATAAGACAGTGAATAAGTGAATATAGAGGATGTGGATATGGAAGGTTGAAGAGTAATTTTTTTTAAGAAAATCAAAAATTGCCTACACATTTTTGAAAGATATTTCATATTGGTTAGATGGCAGTCTGATAGATTCTTCCTGATCAAGTACTTATGCTCCTTTGTACTTATGCACTAACTGTTAAACATTTATCGCTACCATACTTTGCAGCACGTGTTGAATAAAGTTCAAATCCATCTTTGCTTATGGACATAATTTAGCTCCTGTTCTTACATTCTTTAATTTTATATATTTATTTCAGAGTAAATTTAATTGATTAGACATGCACTTTCTTGCTTACAGTCACAAACTTGTGTCTCCCTAAAATTACTACTTTATTGCAATCAGTCAGGTGATTCAACATTTTTGTCATCTATATAAAGATTAAGGTAGGGGTGAGGTGTGCCAAAACATTTTTTTTTTTCTAAATCTATGCCTTGAGGATAACTGTACTACTTTTAAAGTTTAGGAAAAATGTGTGTCACCCCCATGATCATCTCACATTATTAAAGATACCTTGATTCTGGGGGCACCCGGGTGGCTCAGCCGGTTAAGTGACCGACTTCAGCTCAGGTCATGATCTCGTGGACCTTGAGTTCTAGCCCTATATCTGGCTCTGTGCTGACAGCTCAGAGCCTGGAGCCTGCTTCGGATTCTGTTTCTCCCTCCCTCTGCCCCTCATCCACTGATGCTCTGTCTCTTTCTGTCTCTCTCTCTCTTTCTCTCAAAGAATACATAAACATTAAAAAAAATTTTTTTAAAGATACCTTGATTATGGAATGTAATAATAGCAGCATCACATTTAAAAATCAAATTTTCTAATATTCCTGGATCTGTGGTTTGTCATCTGACATTAATTTGGGAAATCATCAGTTATTATTGCTTCAAATATTTTTTCTGTTACTTATTTCTCCTGATATTCTCATTATGTATATATTATACTTTTTACAGTTGTCCCACAAAATATGATTATTATGTTCTGTGTTTTTGTTTTGTTTTGTTTTGTTTTGTTTTTCAATTCAAAGACTTTTTCTGCCTTTGCTTTTCAGACTTGGAACTTCTTATTGTCATATCTTCAAGTTCAGAGATTCTTTTCTCAATCATATCTAGTAGTAATAAGACCATCAGAGGTATTCTTCATTTCTGTAGAGTTTTTGATCTATATCAAAACTTTTGATCTGCTTATACTATCCATCTGTTCTTATGTGTTATCTATGTTTTTCATTATCACTCTTACCACATTAATCATTGTTCAAATTTTTTTTCTGGTCTAGTTTTCCCTCTTATGTCTGAATCTGATTCTGATGCTTGTTCAATCTATTAGAAGTGTGTTTTCTCACCTTTTAATCTGCCTTATAATTTTTGTTGAAAAATGGACACATGATGTACTGGATAAAATGAACTCAATAAATAGACCTTTAATAATATAGTGGGAAAGTGTTGGTGGAAAGAAAGTGTTCCCTAGTCTTATAATTGGGTCTCAGTCTGTGGTGAGCCTATGCCCTTGAACTGTGAACTTCACCAGTGCATCTCAGTTTTGTTTTGTTCTTTGCCTCCCATATCCCTTAGATGGAGAGAGTGTAGCTACAGGAGTCTGGAGTTTTGCATTTTTCCTTCCCTAAATCAGTTAGGCTTTGATAAAATCCCAACAGGGGAGGCTCCTAGCAATGTAGTTTCACCTGATCTAGCATATTTCTAAATAGTTCCTTTTCCCATCCTCCTGCTGTAAGTACAAGATAATTTTTCTCTAATATTCACTGTAAGAATATGGTAGAGCCTTTGCAGGTAAAATTCACAAAAGCGTGTAGGACTCTCTATGACTCAGTTCCCCTAGAGATTTTCATTCTCAGAGTTGTCTACACTGGGCCTTCAACAATTTGTTGATTAGTTACTCTTGCATTGGTTCTCACAGAGATTTTTGTTTGTGGGTTTCTGCTTCAGTAAGTTTTGTTCTCTATTCACCCATTTGTCTCTCCAATATTTGGTATAGTGGTTTGCCCTGTGACCTGACTTCTCTGAACAGATTTAGAAAGTGTTGTTGATTTTTTAGTTTGATCAGTTTTATACTTGGTAGGACAGAGTGGTGACTTCTAAGGTCCCTCCACGTTGTACCAGAAACGGAGTTGACAAAGGGCACTTTGTCCTTGCATAAGTCGGTAAACATCTGAGTTGGAAGGTTAAGACACTGTCTGGCCTTAAGGAGGTAGTTAGACCAGATGGATTTTTTAGTGTAATTCCGGGAGGTAGCAACAATTTTTAAAGGAAAAATTATATCGAAAAGTGTTTAAATTGTAAGACTCTTGACTATTTATAAAACATAGCAATAATTTGAATACAATGTTTTTCATGTTCTAAATAGGATTTGGTAAGAAAGTTTTGAAGTCCATATCTATACATATTTTTAAGTCTTTATAAAGATAACATGACTGGGAGAGATAATTATATCTCACACTATCAGCAAGAGTAGAATGACCCTAGCATCTTGAAGTTCTAGAATAACTTTGTTATTCTTTGAGGGGAAAAAAAATTCTGTTAAAATTGTAGATTCAATTCATAGAAGAAATAATTCTATAAATGATTTTAAAATGTTTTCAAGTGAAAATACTACAACATAGTGAATCAAATAATACAATTATTGTGAGTAAATAGAGATATTTGTTGGAAATCATAATAGCGGCAAGGCTCGCCGAACTTACACTGTCTTTTATACTAGAGACCATGGCTGTCATTGTTAAGAAGTAAATGAGGCTGGATAAGTTTTAAGATAAGAATTTTCTTAAATGTATTAGACAAATAAGGATGGAAAAAGGTCTAAATAAAAAACGCCAGACAGAGAAGAGCCATTTCTAGATTAGAAAAGATCTATTCTATTTTTATCCGTGGGCGAATAGTAGGGATAGAATTATATCTACCATAAACTGTGGGGGAGGAGGAGACTTTGTGAGGATAAAAACTAACTCCAGGGACAAATGATTAAACTGTTAATACTAGAAAATGAAGTGTCTAAATTCTCTTTCCATTGCATCCTCTCTCGCTTCTCCCTCTGACCCCAAATTCACATACCTGATATTGTCTGAAATATCTCTCTGATGCTCTGACATTGTTTTTCTTCTAGAAATTCTACTTAAATAAATTTTATTGACTTCAAATCTACTGTTAAGCCTTTCCAATAGATTTTTTTTTTTATTTTAGATACAAAAGGAAGGAATGAAAAGACTAATGGAGGTGATAACAACCTATTCAACTGGCGGCTTTTGAAGAATGTGTTGAAATAAAGAACACTGACAAGATTTCCACAAGAAGATGACAGCATATTTTAAATACTTGGTAGGTGAGAACTTCAGTCTGATCCAAGGGAAATGTGGGTAACATCTTAGGCCTTATATGACAATTTGAATGACATAGCCTGGAGATGTTATGCAAAGCCTTTTTAAGATTGATGGATCTGGAGCTCAATGTATAGTAATTCTTATAAAGTATAACGATGACACCCTGGAAGGTACAAAGTTAAACTAGGTGGATGTGGAAATTACATGAAGGAGAGAACTAAATTTATAAATTGAAGAGATTATTAGAGAATAATAATCCAGTCCAGTCATCTTTACCCGAATGTATAATAGACTTGGATTATGGGGCATTTCTGCCATTAATCTTTTCATGAAGTTACTAATAAAGCCTGCCCTTTGTCCAGTTTTGATAGGCGATATTAAATGGAAAATTTTGAAATTATCCACGTCCTTCTAGGCAGTAAAAATTAGGCAATACAGAAGTCTAGGAGACAGCATAAAATCTATATTCTGAAAGGGAAAATGGCTGGAGGTGGAGTTTGATTCCCCCCATTCTCTGTTTGTCAGTATTTTTTGGCCAGTAGATAAGCATCTAGAGACTGATAATGGATCCTTAAGGATTAAGATGTTGTTCCTGTGAAATACTTTAGTTGTATGTGCAATATACCTTTATAGTACCTATATATTATTTTAAATACTGTATAGGAAATACAAGAGGCCAAGCAGGACTGATGAGCCAATATAGATATGTCTAACGATTTCTTTAAAATACCCGTTTTGAAGTCCAATTTTGCAATCTCGTGAAATGGAATCCAGTAAGCCACAAGGATATTTAAACTCACTGTCACATGGCCAAAATCTAGTGAGGTGATACTGGGACTTGGTAACCACAAACAGTAAATGTGTTACTCGCATTTATAAAATGATAATTTCTCTCTTCAAAGGAGGAAATGCAAGAGGAATTAAAGACTGTAGTCACTCATGTGGCAAATAGTGTTTGTTCAATAAATCCACACCATATTCAATGTTAATCCAGTTTGTACAATTCCTAAGAGCATGTGGCGATAGACATTCTTCAAAATGTGGGGAATAAGTTGCAATCTCTCACTGAACCTGCTTTAGGCAAGAAGCTCAGGGATCTGAACAGCGTTGTTCAGATTTTGATGAAATTACATTCCTTATCCGGGAGCCCTTTGAGCTTCTCTTCACAAAGTTGAAATAATAATATCAAAATTTGAATGGGGCTCTGAACAAAAACAAACATTACAAATCTTATCAAGAGTGATGACATAAGCCGTTCCAATCAGCTTTATGGTCTGACCAAGCAGGTGGTGGTAGAAATGTTTAAAACTAGAATAGGGGCCCCTGGGTGACTCAGTCGGTTAAGCGTCCAACTTCGGTTCAGGTCATGATCTCACAGCTCGTGAATTCAAGTCCAGCATCAGGCTCCGTGTTGACAGCTCAGAGCCTGAAGCCTGCTTCAGATCCTCTTCAGAGTCTCCCCCTCTCTCTGCCCCTCCCCTGCTCGTGATGTCTCTATTTCTCTCTCTCTCTCTCTCTCAAAAATATGTAAAACATTTAAAAGATTTAAAGAAAAACTAGAATATATGAGGACTAGAGCATTTGACAGAAATCGAATAAGCCTGTCTCACAGAGACATCTAGATTTTGAAGTCAAATGCGGCCCATGTGAAAGAACATTCCTAGCTTGTTACTGTTCATAGGTAAAAAGTAGTCCTATCACAGAAGGGCAGGAGAAAACTCTGAAGCTAGAAATAATGATCATGTCTTGGAGGATGTCAGAAGACCCGTTGAAGAGAGATAAAAGTTCATGGAGATGGAGAGGGAAAATTCAGGGTTAGTACATCATATATATGAGCAAGTTTTTGCCTCACTGCCAGTAGAAGCAACAAGTAAGTCTCCTGGGACCTCTACACCCCCTTTAAATTGAGGTCTGGACCTTCTGATTTTCTCCCAACTGAGGTAAAGAAGGCTACTCAGCTTACTGATAAGAGTTTCTAAGTTGAAGGACATGTTGGCATCTGGAAATCAGTCGCACTGTACCCTGTAGAAAGTAAAACGTTGGTGGGAGGAACCAAGGACAAATCTGCACTGGGCAAAACTGAGACTCCCCTATTTAGCAGAAGTGAAGGTTGGCTCCTGACCACAGAAAAATGTTTGGATATTTGTAGCCAATGGCCTTGTCGTACAGGCAGGCAAATGCATCTCTTAAGAAAGACATTTTCCTATGGGTCACTCAGTTATTCAAATCTCTGGGGAATTTAGAGGGACAATTTAGAAGTACCACATAAATACCAAATAAAAATCTCAGCTGACAGTTCAGAAGTCAAATGGAATACAAAGGCAAAAGCAGTCAAATCCTTAGAGCAGATGCTAAGGCTGTGTACCAATGGGCCAAGATGGCACACTCACTTTGCACCTGATGAATCCACTAGTACAAGAAACTGCAACCACCGCCAACAAGAAGGGAATTGCTTGAAAGCATCTGTAAGCACAATTTCCCCCAAATACATGCCTATATATAGCTGATGAATATGTTATATTCAAAATTTATGCAAAAGGCTACAAATTAGGGTTCACTGTTGGTGATATTTAATCTGCTAAGCTTTGCTTACCTATAAAAGAAACAATCTTGGAAACTATGACATAATTAATTATTTGGAACAGTAAGTTTCTATCAATTTGGCCTCCCTGTACACACCTTATAGTCAAGGCTCATAGTGCTACGGGCAAGGAAATGTTCGAAACATTTACATGTTTAGTAACTTTTTTAATCCTATAGCAGTTTTATGAGGGACATATTACAACCCAAATTTAGAGATGAAGGAACTGTGTAATAGAGAGGGTAAGTGATTTTCCCTAGGTAATCCAGAAAGTTAGTGAGGTTTGCTTTGGATTCTCTGCTCTTAAGCCACATGCTCTATAGTGCCTGTTCACAGCCACACATTGATCAGAATGTTTTATAAAAGCAGCTTAGCAATATATTTGTAGAATCCTAAAATCAATCATTTTCCAGCACGTATTTATTTTAATATATAAATAAATGCAGCATTTCTTGCAACACAGAAAAACTAATGGCTGGCCATATTGAAACGCTTATACAAATTATGATAAATAATAGAGTACTATACATATATTGAAATAATAACTTGAGGATTTCTGATTTTAAAAGCAATTAATGAAACATAGAAGCACAGTTCCATACTTATGATGATTTGTCACTATATAAATTTTAAGCTTAAGTTTAAATTGGAAGGAAATGTTACAAAATGTTGATACTGAATATATTTGAATTATGACATTATGAGTCATTTTTCCCTCTTGATTTTTATGCATTTACCAAATTTAGAATAACAAACACATTTACTTTTAAATGGAATTTATTTATTTATTTATTTATTTACTTATTTATATAAATATTTATATGTATTTATATATATTTACTTGGGTATTGGGAAAATAAATAGTTCTCTGTCCATATTCATCACTTCCATAGTGGCCACCTGGGCCATCTCTGTTTTTATGTAGCTTAAGGATATATTTTAATATCCATACACACATACCATTCAAGTAAAATTCTCCTAATTCTATGCAATTCAGTGTCCTTGTTGGTGGATTTTGCTTAATTCTTATGCTGAATTCAACTCTATTTTTCTCTTTTCTCATATGGAAAGTGAAAGAACACTACGCATCTAAGCAGTTCTCAGTACACTGACAAGGTCTCTTGCTAATAAATAGATCCTCTCTTCTTGTGAAGTTTGGGGCCTATATTCCACACTGGTGCAATGGGAGCTGAAAAACTGGTTATATTCTCTGTCATTTCTACAGGTGCATTTTTTTATTATAATAAAATCAAATTATAATTTGATTATAATAAATTATAATAAATTTCTTAGGAAGTATCATAGCTGGATATGATGAAAATCGTTTTCTGTGGTGTGTTAGAAAGCATAAAGCCCATCTTGATGGAATATATACCAAGGTCATCCCTCTAGGGGAGGTAAACATAATTACTTAGCATTTAAGTATCAGGGAGCAAATGAAGTTTAATCAATATCATTGGAATAACACATTTAGTTAATATAATCAGTAACAAAGATAAAAAGTTGTCTGAATTTTCAAGTTATTATCCACTTTTTTGAAATGCATTTTTATAGAGTTCAGAATTGTTTGTTTGTTTTTAGAGAGAGGGTGCAAGTGAACGAGGGGAAGAGAGAGAGAGAGAGTCTCACAAGGAACAGAGAGAGAGAGAGAGAGAGAGGGGGAAGCAGGACTCACCTGAAGCAGGCTAGAGCTCCCTTGAAGCAGGGCTCGAGCTCACCCAACACAGGACTTGAACTCACAAACCATGAGATCATGACTTGAGCTGAAGTCAGATGCTTAACCAACTGAACCACCCAGGCACCCTAGGGTTCAAAATGTTTTCAAAAGTTGTAGGAATATTTGATAAATACTATAAATAATTTGGTTTAATGTGTTAACAGTACATACTTAAAAGGAGTATCATTTGCCTTGTGACTTATTTGACGTATAATTTCACTGGTAAAAATATCTATCTCATAGAGGATGTTTCATAATAAAGCTCTATTTCTTAAACTCTAATCATTAGTCTCTCAAGCAAGTGCAGTGCTCAAGCCCTCCTTTCTGTAATAAACTCTAGGTGGGGTTTAAAAAATTAAGAAAAGTAGTTTCTTTTTGTCCATATGCTGCTGGATTTTACAATCAAAGCAAAAATATTTAACACATTTCCCATGTTTTTCATCACCCAAATGCAGGAATTTGGGAATATTACAAATTTATATTATACACTAAGCGATGTCATTTCAATATCAATAAAATACTTTATATTTTGACTTCATTATTTCCTCAAAATTAAAAAGGAAAACGATTGATTTTATTTTATCCGAATGAATATACACACTGTCATAAAAATTATACTGAGCACTCAATGTTTTTACTAAATAGAAAAGAATTTCTCCTTTTTTTTTTATCATAAGCAAGGTTAAATAATACAAACACGAAGTTTAGGGAAGTCTTCACTATGCTAGTTCTTACCATCTGGAAATGTCTTGTGAGATTTAAAATATGGTTTTCTTATCTCAACATGGCAAGTGTTACCACTATTGACGACCCTAAATAATTATTCTATTATCTAAATGTTTTTATATTCAAATAAGACATTTAAAAAATTGCTGCTGACTTGCTGTGTGACCTGGAGCCATTCACTTAACCTCTCTGTTTCTCGATAGGAATCAGATTAAGATTAATTATCCATGCATGCTTTTCTAACACAGAGAGAAAATGAGAAAGACTCTGTAAACTAAATTAGGTGTTAAAATATGTCATACACATTCAAGGTATTATTCAAAAGTGTAATCATATATAGTAATGTCTGTCAGCATTTGAATTAAATGATAAGCTTGGATATTGAAAAGTGGTTTTGTGTGGAATTTAGAAATTCAAGTAAGGCCAAAGATTTCCCCCAATTTATAATCCATATTAAATGGTTAGAGGGGAGAAAATAACTGGAAATTAAGCTTCTGTTCCAAGCAGAATGCAATTTTCCTACATTTAAAAATCTTAGTTTTCTTAGAATGACATTATTCCTTCAGAGAAAGGGGGAAGTTTTTTTTTTTCCTTGAAAAACTGTCATTGGTCAAGTCATTATTAGTAATCCTTTGACACCACAGGGGAATTAAGATTCCTGATTTCTAGCCTTAGCCAAGCAGCTAATTAATTTGCTGTACCTTGAGGAATTCAGCTACACAGTTTGAACCTCACTTTCTTAATCTAAGAAAAATAAAAAAAAAAATGAAAGGGGAGTTTAGAGCAAATGACTTCTAGAAGGAATTTCAGAATGAATATTTTATGATTTCTAATCATCCAAACTATTTTTATAGCCTTGTCAATTCTGTGTGAAACAACAACAATAACACAACACACATACACAATGGCTTCAAAATAAGAAATGGATTAGGAACCAGCTGTCTGGTTTGCATTCAAGATGGTACAAGGTTCAATGCACACAGTTCCTTCACGAGATGGGATAATCTTACTTGTTGCACGGCTCTCACACACATACGTGAACCACGTCATCCTGAGGGAAAACATTCCCTCTTCTCACGGGTATTTCCTTAATATTTGAGTCAGACTTATTGTGGATGACAGCCATGTTCTCTGTGGAGGGTACTTGGGTCTCGCATCACAAGCAGAGGCCTGAAGTGGGTTGTTTCGTTTGTCTAATTTAGCACTTTTACGTTGTTTTATCTTTGATTCTTACCCACTGTATTTAGAACTGACGCCCAATGCTTGAATCAACCAGTGTTTAACTCTAATAGGCGCACACTCCACACATATTTTTATTGCTTTTTGAATCACAGGCGCCTGCTTAATTCCTCCGTCCTCAGGTCTCCTTCAAACTTATTGTCTCTCCAATACTCCTCTCCAAATAACATCGGATTTTTTTATGATCAGCTGCACTCATCCGTTAGAGCACTACCTCCTTCACCATATGTGCGTTCTTAATAAGTTTCTTGTGGCCAGTCAATCATGAACCATTTATAATTTAAGCCATTTATAATTTAAGCCTTGCCCACATACCAAAGATTTCACTGTTATTCATGTGCTCCTTTATCTGCTTTTACTTGCAAACTAACCATCACTCGCTCCACCAGAAGCAACCATCCACCATCTGTCAATCTGAGACCCACTTGTCTCGGAAACTGAAGCCTGGTGTTCATATCTTGCAGGTATTATGAACACTTCTCATCTCACGTGCTTCTATCTCTTCTCCATTCATTTTTTTTATTGTTAACAAGCATCCTTTATGATGTTTTCTATGCTTTGTGACTTGTCTTCTACGTAGATATTTTCAGCATGACTACATTTTTGAAAGAAAAGTGGTGCCGTCCTATTCACCTTGTCATCTTTAAGTGTATCTGAAAGCACTGGGAACTTCGTCAGAATAAGAAATACAGCAGTAGTTCATTGCGTAGAATTTTTTTTTTCAATTTTATTATTTATATCCAGGAAGACACTGGATATAATAATTACATAGAAGAATTAACACTGCATGGATTAATTGATTGTCAGAGGAAGTTTCTTTTTATCTTGAAGAGTAATTTGTTTTTCCTATCCATAACCCTCTTGTGTTGTGTTCACATAAACCTTTTACATGGCAAATAGAAATAGGTAAACCTCAACATGAATTCATTCTTGCTTTCTACGCGTAAATATGAGTGTAGGCAGCGTATATAAGTGGAAATAAATGTCAAATTAAGCTAAAAAATGCTGTTATTTGAGGAAAGCCCTCTCAAAAATGGACGTGGGGAGTTCTTAATTTGTACCACACTTGGAAAAGTTAGTAATTTACCTAAATCTGAAATAAGCTAGATATTTTGTCTTAAAAATTTAATATAGACTAGATCTTTGTCTTCTTTAAGTAAAAGCAATTAATAAAATAATGACTATCATACCTTACCACACTCAGTGAGTTAATAAAAACTTTCACTAAAACACTTCTTTGTACCATAATTTTCACATAAAATACTCCTCTATTTTTCATTTTCAAGACAACTACCAAGTTCCCAGGAAGAACTGTGAAGTACTTAATGAGACATTTATCTGGTCTATGTATTTTATATTTAGCTGATAATATAATGAGGCCAAGGTACTGGAATGAAACATCCCTAACATTTCACATAATTTTCCACTTCGTCTCCACCATTTTCGGTATTTCGGCAGGGTATTTTAACTTTTTGATGTTTTGAACTTTACCATCACTATCAATAATCACGATGTCAGATGCAGCATCCTGCTAAAACTTACCCTGAAAAATACATCTTCAGTTATTGTTGAGTATATTATTAAGATGATTACAGTTTAACAAAAAAGTAATACATTTTAAATTTGATTTTTCTGTAATGTGACATGAAATTTTTTGTAACTCTGATGTTTCGTCATGCACATTTTAAAACCATATTACCAAAAGCAGAATTTCTTACAGTTTTCAAGTCTTTTCTGATTTTACATGCATCTTTCTCTCTCTCAAAAATATAGTTAATTACTACAGTTAATAAACTTAGTTAATAACAATGAAAGCATTCACTGCTACGTGGCAGCACCAACTGAAAATCAATATATTTAACAAGAAACACAAGGAATTCTCTGTAATTTTCTTCTCCTATACATATTTGAGCATTACTTTGAAAGGGAAAATTAAAGTATGACAGAAAAAAAAATCCATTTGTTCTCTTAAACCTATTTCTCCTCTGAGATATATATCCGATTTTATGTTCCTTCTTATTTCATATGACAAATCAATCTCTAGTCAAAGACTGACAGCTGTTAAGAGTCTTGCTGATAGGAAGAAATTGTTTCTCTTCTCCACAGTCTGCCGCAATAAGAAAGGGGACTACATAAGAAAGTTCTATATAAATAGCAAAGCACTATCCAAATAAAGTTATTGTTTTATTTATTTTCAAAAGGCAGTTTAATTTAGTGAAACATCTAAGAATCAACTCTACCAAATTGGCCCCTGAAGTGTGACGCCTGAACACGTTAACTCTTTTCTGCCTCAGTTTGCCAATCGCTAAAATGGGAGATACTGTTAATAATCACACTACAGGATTGTTCTTCACAGGATTGTTATGAGTTTGGAGGTGATACAATAAATTTGGCGGTGCGTTGTAAGCTATGAACCAGACGATAGATATAAAGAATCATTATTTTGCTTTTATTTCCCGAAGACTGATTTATATTCTCAATTGAAGTCTATAGAATGAAGAATTAAGAAATCCTACCTGTAGAAAAATTGGCATCAAAGTACTGCTCTCACTTCATCTTTGCTATTTCGCTTGACAGAATTCTATAGATCAAAAATTAAAATTAAAAAAATTGTATTGGTAAATTTTCTAAGAGTAAGGGAAATACATAATAGTGTTGTATGAATACTGTTGAATAGGTTAAGCAAAACAGAGTAAGTAAAATTTCACCCAATTCATAAAATAGTGCAGAAGAAATTGCAATCACATGTACTATCAAAATTTCATGGTTCCTAGATAGAAACATTCTCTTGTTTCCTGGTTCTGCATGAACATCTAGTGTTTTCTTTTCCTTGGATGACTTTGAGATACAATCGAGTGCACAGAATATATTAGAATACATTTGCATTTAATTCAAAAATTCCCTTTTTGTATTTGGGCACAAATGTCCAGAGACAGTAGGTATAAAATATATATACATATATTTGTATGTATATATGTATGTATATATGTGTGTGTGTATATATATGTGTGTGTGTATATATATATATATATATATATGTAAGAAATTAAAACTGAGAAAGGTAAGGTTTTTGATAACATTACAGGCTAAAACAATACTTTAAATAATCCTATATCTCATAATTTGGGCTTATTCAGTGCAAATCAGATATGTAATAGAAGATTTAAGAGGCAGGAACTCAAGTTGGGTCTACAGTTAAGCATAGAGGAAAATCACTATGTGTCAGGAATCGAATTTTATTCATAGAGACAAAAGAATAGTCCCAGGACAGCTGAGAGGGGAAATTCTGCATTGTGTTCATGAAAGCCTGAGCAGAGGCCTTGGGGGAAAAGAGAAAACTCCACAGAGATTGCCAACATTGAGTTGGCCCAAAATGACAGAGGACACATGGAATGTGGATAAAAAAAATGTTTAAAATGTGCTCAGGTAAATTCCCCTCTGCCAAAATGAAATTCAAGTATGAAGAATATATTCCCCAGTGAGCAATGCTGCAAATTGATTTTTAGGACCCCTTCCAACTGTACATAAATAGAAAAGTGCATGGTAGTAGTTGAAGGTGGATTTTTCCCATTGTATTGGGAAACTTCTCTATGAATAGAAGCATTTCATGGGGAACTGTCAGCTAATAAACTGCACAGGAATAATCTAGATTGATGTTAAAAGAGCATATAAAGCCTTAGTAAAGTTCTTTGGACAAGCTCTTAGTAAACTGTGCATATGTAGACTGGCATAAATAGTAAAACATTGAATAATCTCCCAATGTGGTTTTAATCATTATTGCTATCAGCTTATGCAATAAGCTTGAATTTTCAAGAAAAAACATTTGAATTATTAAGATAAACAAATTTGAAAAATCTCAAAAATAAGTTAATTACTCTTCAGTTCAATTGTCTGGCATTTCATTCAAAGATTCAGCCAACTAATAGTAGCACAATTCTGTTTAATGTGCAATAACTTACAGAGTCTTAATTTCACTTATTGTGGTTTTCTACTTTTTAGCACTCCTTTAATTTCTTCTTCTGGCTAACAACTGTGAAGTGGTCAGAAAAGGCAGGGTTAAGGAGGAACACGAAGAGGAGGAATCCACAGGGTGTATATAATCCACAAACAGACTAATTGGTCCCTAGATAATTGCTGATCTCTTCAGTAGCAATGCAATTGAGATTTCCAGGAGAATGAAAATACTTTATTTATATCTGTTCAAATTTTGTTTTCAATAATAAAAGTACTAATCAGATGGGTTTAAATATTTGATCAGCATCTCTAATCTATAACTACTTTCTAAATATTCACACATTGCTTTCGCATTATCATGTGGTTGTATTTTCATTCATTTGCAACGGAGCAAAATCCTGACTAATACAGAACTAAAAATAAGGTCTAGAAAACATCTGTGTTCCTCTGTTCCTTATTTTTCTTCTGTGTATTGCGATTCTGGCTCAGCCCTATCAGTGACAAGCTGTATGACCTTGTTCGATTACTCTGTCAACATTACACAACAGGGTTATCTCTTCTTAAATCATAATATACAACACTAAGGTATTCACCCATTCGCAAAAACACCTAAAGGGTGCTTATTTCATGAAAGCCTTGTGCTTGGCCATGAAAGAAACAAAAGCAGTAACTAAATCACCAGCTTTGTTTTAAGGAGCTAATATTCTGGTAAGGAAATAAATAACTGCAATAGAAACTCCTGCAATTTCCACGCAAAAATGTGAAAGCAAAATACAATGGATGGTAAGAGATAACTTCAGCTTGGAAGAGGGGATCGAAAGAATGCATTATTGGGAAAATGGTATTTAACCTGGGTCCTCAGAGATCGTTAAAATTTGGCAGCCTGGAATATCCTAACTGATGAGAAATTACAAAGAATGAAAAAGAAGAAACATGCCGTGGATTTGGGAAGCACAGGGAGTGTTCAGGGAAGGATGAGTAGTGTTGTTTGGTTGAAGCATTTAGTGTATGTAAATGAGCTGTTGGACACAGGTTGAAAAGGCAATCTGGAGTTTTGAAGTTCATCGAGAAAATGATTTTGACAGTGAGTGTTTTGCAGCAGAGGGGTTGCTCCCTAGAAATATTTAGCTTGATACAATGTGTGATATTAATCCAGAAAAGGGACTCTCAGTGGGTGGAACTATTAAGAAGGCTACTTCAGCGATCTTTTTGATGAGCAATTGTGGTAGAAGGATGTAGAATGGCGGTAATAGAAATCATAAAAGGGGAATAGATGTAAAAGACACACAACTTGAAGTGCAAATAGACATGTTTGCTAGGTAGAAGGAGAATCAAATCCCACTAATATTTCAAGTTGGTTGAGTAGAAGTAAGTTCGATGAAATAAAATAAAGAAATCCAAAGAGGAGTCAGAATGTAGCCAGTCATCTGTAATTATACTCATTGACTTTGACGTATTAATAGTTGACCAGTTGGTCACTGAATAGTATGTAATTGGATTTTGGGGCCGAATTTGAGGTTGTGAGTAGTACCTTTGTTCAAACTATAAAAGTGGATGAATTATCAAAGAATATATGTAAAGAACAAAGACACTGCCTTAGAATAATGGCACAATTAAGGATGTTTGAGAATAAAATGTGGGCCATAGATTTAACATAAAAAGAGTGGTTGAGGCATGAAAAGAGAACACAAGTAGTAAATGGCCCTAGATATAAATACAAGAAGGAAAAAAGATGTTTGAATATTTTATGTGTGGCAGAGAGGGAAAGTAGCTAAGGAACAACAACAAAACTCATGAGAGTCTAGAGAATTCCCATGGAGTTGGAGTATTCCATGCTCAATTTAATCTCTCAATTTCAACTGAGGTTTTTATGGTGAATAACGCTTAGGATCAAAACAAAGGTGTATTCAAAATTTTAAACTTGGATGATGGGAGAGTATTGATGCTATTAATAGAAATAAGGATGTGAAAGTGGGCTAAATATTCACACAAATGCTATAGTTATTTAATAAATAGAAAATCTCAACTGTCTATGGTGATTAATATGGACACAGCTTGTTGCTGGACCACTAGGAAATCCCTCTCAATGTCACTTGCAGCTGTATGACACAATATGTATTTCTTTTACAGCGATCTAAAAAATGTTTACGTTAGTTCACATGCCAGGTGAATGCCCAGAACACTCACTCAGTATTTAGGGCATTTAAGTTAAAGATAAATCCTTGCAAGCCTATTCCTTTTAAGTGCATATATGTAGATATTTTTTGGTGTGCCAATGCAGCCGGAGGTGAAATCTGGGGTAAAGAGTGGGTGCAGCGCACAAGACTCATCTAGACAGTCACGTTCTGCGTACACACAGCTCTAGAGGTAATATCTGTTAGAAGCTCCAGTTTAATATCACCTTGATTTCACAGCTTCTGTGGCCTAGGGGATTTCAGGAGATAGAAGGATTCCAATGGCTAAGAAAGCCTTAGAAATGACAAAGATATCTGCAGCCTTTTAAACCAAGACCATTCGAAGACTGTGTTCTATTTTCTTAGATAACCATAGTAAACGCATGCCTTAAATGGCTTACAAGCACCAGAAATAATTTTGTGTTTCAGTTCCGCTAAACAAAGATGAATGGAGAACTGTTTTCTACTGATGTGTATGTGACAATATGAGGGCACATCATATAATTTAGCTATCCTCCTCTGGATTCACAAAGAAAGCTATGTGCTATTTTGGGGTTGGAATTTTTCACTGTTAATTTTCCATCTATAACAACTCTCCTTTTGAAGTACTGTCCACAGATCTGTTCTGGAAGGAGCATAATTCACTTAAAAGGTTATTTCTGAACTGTGACTACATTAACTTGATTGCAACACAGAGGAAGTATACAGGATAGAATTAATTTATTTCCTAAGAGGCTATGATATGAGGAATAAAGGTATCCATATGCCCTCTAGTTCCACTGTGCGCCTTTCAGTGTTTTTTGCTCATTCCTATCATTCTTGTCAAGCACACTTAACCTCAAAGCTCATGACTATGTCTCATTTCCCTCATTGCCATACATGTTAGACACATTCTAGTTCAACATTTTTGATAAAATACAGCAGCTAAGATTTACTGAGCTTTTTTTCCTGAACATTCTCTGAGTGTGAACAATTGTCATGAGCATTAAAAAAGGGGGGGAGGGGTGCCCTGGGTGGCTCAGTCGGTTAAGCGTCCCACATACACTCAGGTCATGATCGCCCGGTTTGTGGGTTCAAGCCCCGTATTGGGCTCTGGGCTGACAGCTCAGAGTCTGAGGCCTCCTTTGGATTGATTCTGTGCCTCTCTCTCTCTTTGTGCCCTTCCACTCATGTGCATGCTCTCTCTCTCCCTCTCTTTCTCTCAAAAATAAACATTAAAAAACAAAAAAAGCATTTAATTCTCAAAATACCCCAGTGCAAGAAAGAGTCTAACTCCACTTTTGATATTTGATACCTGACAGCTTTCAAGCCCTAGTCTTCCCCTTTACTGGGCTTGGGAGAGGCTGATAAGAAAGCCCAGGTTCACCCTCCTTTTGAGGGTACTCAAGTCGTCCAAGGAGCCATATCCGAGAGTGGGCAGGATTTACATTTCAGTTCAGACAGTCTGCTTTCAGAGCCTAGCCCTTAACGGCTACACCAAACTGCCTCCTAATCTAATAGAAAAGATTCTCAGATGAACATCAATAATCATGGTACTATGCCTGAATATATTAAAATACATTAGAATAATAAAATGAGTAATGTGAGCTTACAGGCTCAGTACTAATTGTAAATGAGCAAAAAGTTCTTTGTGTTAATACCTGTATTTTACAATTAATATTCTTCATAGGTATGAGATATTTGTGGCTAAGTTAGCTGCAAGTATAAAAACTAAATAAAAGCCCTTAGAGATTTATATGATGTTCACATGCTGTCAATTTAAATTTACTAGGTTATATTAATTTTTTAGTTTTGATTACCTTTAAGAGTATAGCCTATGCTTAAATTTAATAATCTTATCATTTAAGTCACCTGCAATAAAAAAAACTTCAATGACATAAAATTCTAGCCTAGAAGATTTTTTCTTGCTTTCTGCTTTAGCCGCTCATCTTCAACGGTCAACACAATCCAATCTTTACCAGCACTGTCAGAATTGACATTGGAATCTGCAGCAGTATTTGTCTTAATCCAATATTTGTCTCATTCCCAGTTCTTACTCTCAGTATTTACCTTATTCCTGAGTGTTTTAATTTTTGTATTTGTTATATGCCTTTTCTTCTCCCAAAGACTCGTCTTAACAGGTTTTCTCTCATTGCATCTGTAAATGACGGTGCAGCGGATGCATGTGTAATGTGGGACATTGCAAAGTTCCAAATAATGACTAGATGAGCTCAGCAGGTGAATTCGAATTACCAGTCATTGCTTTCAACTTTCATGAGTTTAAATAGCCTTGATGAATAGTCATGGTGTATGGGCTTGGCTAGATCTCAGACCTGGGAAAAAAGGTAACTTTCTATAGATAGTTGGTTAAAGCAGCTTCAACTTTGGACCCCTTCCTTCCTTCCTTCCTCCCTTCCTCCCTCCCTCCCTTCCTCCCTTCCTTCCTTCCTTCCTTCCTTCCTTCCTTCCATCTACCTTCCTATCTACCTACCTTCTTTTCTTCCCTCTTTCCTGCCCTCTTTTCTCCCTTTCAAATAAAAGAATATGTGCAGGAGAAATTTTATATTGGGTTATTTAAACTATGCCAATAGAAGGAAAACCACTAAAAATCTCAGGCACAGATGGGTTAGAGCCAATTCATAGAAGAGCAAAATAATAAATGATGTTTATTATTTTACTTAAAAACACAATAAAAAAACAATATTGGGTTTATCACAAAAACAAAATCAAAGAGTACTCTTTATAGCATAGGACTTTTGATCATGATTTATGCTAAAGAAGAGAATAATTTCAGCAAATGTATTATCGTCAATACTAAAACACAAAAAAGCTTGGTAAATTTGGTCTTTCTTTGCAAATTGAATTAGTTTCTTTCTCAAAAAAATGAGTGGCAAAAAGCACTTTTAATATGCAGAAATAAATGGAACTGCTCTCTGTGTGTGTGCAAAAAATTTTTTTCAGTCTGATGAGGATGATATAATTGAATTGAAAAAATAAGGAGGTAGGTGTAAAGGGATTGAGTTAATGTAGGAAGTTGATTGTCTCACAGCTTTAGAGAATATACACAGGGAAAGAAGGAAGATAAAATCTGTGAATATCTAATAAAGAACATGTCTTTCTTTGAAAATAAAAAAATGTGATTTATGACATAATGCATAGTTAAAATCCATTTGCTGAAATGGGATAAATGATATTTTTTATATTTTATATTTTATTCCATGAAAAATTAAACAGGTCTAAGTAAACTAAGTTTATGCAGCATAATAAAAAAAATGAGATATGTTCACTTGCACCAGTAGTGAAATGGTAAAAGGAATTGAATCTGTAGGTTCAAAGCCCACTGTAGATCTTGCTAAAGCTCCATGGTGAATTACTCATATTTAAGAAAGGTACTATGGTGGATTCTATGTCCCACAATAAAGTCTCCTCTCTACTCAAACTTCCAATTCTCCTCCCCCATCCACATCTGCAGATGATATATTACAGTAGTAACACTGAAGCAAACAGAAAAGAAACCCGTCAACTTACTCTTCTAAGCCATTTACTGCAAGTAGGTAAACGTTTTTCATTTGTTCGGGCTGTATGTTCTTCCACTCAGCCTGGACCTTGAGAATAAATAAGGGAGAAACACACTGGATGATATCTGGAAAGTAGAGTTGGTAGGGTAAGACACATTAAAACACTTCTGGATTTGGGTAACGAGAAAAACACCAAATGACAAACCGAAGTGTCAAATAGTTAGAGATGGAGAATATGCTATACACAAAGAAGATTCAAGATCATTTGTCACCCTTGCAATTTTCCTGTAGGTCAAGAGTCCATAGTTGATTACTTATGCCAACAGTTGAGAGCTATATTATGAGGGCAATAGTCACCAAATTTTTGGATTGTACTCCCTACCAGCTAAAATGAATTTTGGATTATACTTTATAAGCTTATTTATCATCCATGTTAGATTGAACATAAATTTCTATTATAAAACATACAAAAATGAAATATGGAAAGGAGCAGAAAACTATGCCTGGCTCTTTGCTCTCCAGTGGATTGTCTTTCGGTTATGTCCCTTTCCACCCCAATAGTGTGCTTCCTTTTCTGACTTTGGAGACTATAAACTTAGACCACAGGTCAGCAAACTGCTGATTGAATGCCAAATCTGTCCCTCCATTTGATTTCTGTACATTTCATGAGCCGACAATGCTGTTACATTTTAAAATGGTCGTAAAATAATCAAAAGAAAAATATGATTTTGTGACACATGAAAAGTATATGAAATGAAAATTTTAGTGTTTATGAGAAAAGGTTTATTGGCATGTAATCATGTCTGTTTGCTTACTTATTGTCTATCACTGCTTTTGAGCTACAGTGGCAAAAATGAATAGCTTTGACAGAGACCATGTAATGCACAATGCCTTAAATAATTACTATCTGACTCTACCAAAAAAGATGGCTGATGTTTGATTTAGAGGATAATGCCATGCTCCATATAAATTCCTTCCCTTCAGATCACAGAGCTAACTTTACATTCAAGACCTTCCTCTTTAATTCAAACTAATGCTACTTTTTGTTTTCTATTTCTTATATTCTAGAACTGACAAGTCAGATGATCCCAAAGTTTGGTAAAGCACCTAGCTAGTCTCATATGAAATCAGTTTTTACTTTGAACAAAAGCATACAAAACAAACCTAGAACAACTAGAAACATTCATTGATTTTCATTGCCAAAAAATGTCATCCAAATTTTCACTCTACTTCTTTGTGCCTCTTCTGATTGATTAACTACCCTTCTTACCTCATGTTCTTCAGAGAAACTGACTTGCATCAGTGGACAACTTTGCCCTCTTGTCATCCTTGTTTTTGACCAATGGTTGACATCAGAAGATTGGGCAAGTGGGTGAGGTCCGTATTTTCTAGTTTCCTCCCTAGGTTCGCTGCATCTGTGACTTGGGTGTGAGATTATGGAAATAAAGGCAACTTTATAGCTCAATATTTCTTTAGGTATTTTAACCTAAAACCTACAAATGTACATTTAAATTTTATAGTATATTATTTTAATGTTGCACCAAAGTTCACAAAAATATATACTTAAGCAAATGTTTTCTAATTTTCTATTTATTTGAGACTGGCAAAGAGCTGATTCTCAAGCTAAGCTTTAACAGAATGGAAAATAATACACATTAAGACGTATAATTTTTATTTTCCTTTAACTCTAGCAAAACATCAAATTATTTTCTTTTACAATCTTCTGGATTCCCAACTGCCCCTCCATTTAAAAATGTCTCTTTCTTTTCTCTGTAACAAATATCAATACATAAAAAGACTAGAACAAATTGAATATAAATCTGTATCAATTGTATTTGCATATTAGTATCCATAAGACTTTTATTATTACATTTTACGTATTTGGAAAGAGACTAAAACGATGGGAAACTAAAATGGGATAAGAAATTGATTGGTTTACAAATATACTTTATTCTTTCCATGAATGTCACATTGCTGATGAATGCGAGGGGTTTCTCCCACCTTTCTTTCCATGAGAAAGAATATGCCGATGACCGTGATGTAGTGACAAGAAAGAATTCAGCCTCAGATCTCTAGATTCCATGTTACTGCTTAGAATAGAGATTTTCTTCTGAGAATAGAATTTTTCTTGAATTGGCTAAAAAAGTCGTACACTTCACGCTGCCTTCTGCAGTACCATATGGGAAGGGAATTAACAGTCTGGGAAAATAGTCTGTGGTGGAATCCTTTGCACTTCACTGTGGTGGACGGCACAGACCAGTTGCATTTTAACAGATGTGCAAAATCTTTGCAAGTTGCCTATTATGCTTGTAAGGATCCAAATGAAATAAAGGCGCCAAATTTGCTCTATAAAACCAAAGATGAATAATCTAAATTCTTTGACTGCAATTTTCATTCATCTTTCATAGGATATTACGTACCTGCAACAGTTTCTTAAAATATATTCACATTAATAGAGAATATGACCTACTAATACGTTAATGAATAACGTTTACTGCATTTGTGAAAATACCTCTAAGAAAGTCACAATCTAACGAGGTGACATCTAAAATATGGAGTTAATTTTAAAAATTAAAAGTAGTGAATGATCTAAAATTGATGTTTTTCTTTTTTTAAGGGGCTAGACATAGTAGACGAAAGTTAAACTGTTTAATGCAACCATTGGAAACAGCTTTTTCCACCAAGGCCCTGACATTAAAAATAATTTTGAACATGCAGTCTCTACCTTTTTAAAAATAATTTCTTCAGATATTTTAAAAGTGTTTTTGCTTTTTAATAATATTGTATCATTCCTTATAGAGTGACTTCTTTCAAATAAAAATAATTTCTTTAGCTAATAAAATGCAAAAACAACACAGGAGGAAGGAAACACCAACATAAGCTTCTCTGGACCCAGCCTTCTTCCCTGACGTGGTCCACTAGTTTTTTCTTTATTGGCAAACAGTCTCTAATAAGTAGTATTTGTAAAATAGACTCTTGGTTTCCATTTCTCTTTTATCATTGGATCCTTTCACTGTTGTAGAGACAGCCAAGTTCTAGAAACTTAAATCAAATGTTAGATTCTAAACACTGAGATAAACAAATTGTACTGAATATGTAAGTTTTCTTTAAAAGATTTATGCCTCTAATAAGTTGATTTATTTTTATAAATCGATGCCATGATAAAATTCAGACACTTGTATGCACAAATATTAGCATTGTTAACTTAACTTTAAAAAGATTTGTTCAAGGGGCACCTGGGTGGCTCAGTTTAGTTAAACATTGGACTCTTGATCTCACCTCAGGTCATGATCTCATAGTTTCTGAGATCAAGCCACACATCAGATTCTGTGCTGACAACGTGGAGTCGGCTTGGGATTCTCTCTCTCCCTCTTTCTCTCCTCCCACCTGCTCACGTGCTGTCTCTCTCTCACAATAAATAAATTAAAAAAATTTTTTTTGATCAAATAATCTCAGAGTAATTACAGAATATCAGAATGAACACACTACAGTAGAGATTCATAAAAAACACTGAAAATTTAACCCTAATAGACTACCACAGTTATTTTTAACATTTATTCTCTTCAGAAGATAAAAAAGTATTCTCTTCACACAATCTAATTCAAACCATGTATATAATTTTCATAATATGCCCTTTTTACATGTTACAAAAATTTTTATAAACATAATTTAAAGGACCGTTTAATATCCCATTATAAGAATTTGCAAACATATTTGCTTACAAAGATATAATAAGTTGGTTTAATAGGAAGAGATTGGACATTATCTAATTGCCTTTTACTTGGGAATAGTTTCAATAAGTTTTCAAATATTTCAACAAAGAAGTATCATGTAGTCAGCTTCATTGGTGGTGTGAATCAATACTTTTTATAAGAAAATAAGTTTACTAATTACAGTGAATCTGTATTTTTCTCACATTTGACTTATATAATTTTGACTTATATAATTTCAAATATAACATCAAATGAAAACAAAATTGTATTTTTGTTAACATAGCCCCTAAATACACACACACACACACACACACACACACACACATATATATATATACATATATATATTTTTTAAATATCTATTTATTTTTGAGAGAGAGAGAGTTAGCGCTAGGGAGGGGCAGAGAGGGGGAGACAGAAGATCCCAAGCAGGGTCTTTGCTGACAGCAGAGACCCTGGTGTGGGGCTCAAACTCGCAAACAGCAAGATCATGACCTGAGTCGAAGTCAGATGCTTAACTGACTGAGCCACCCAGGCACCCTAATGAACTTCTGAAGGATATATTTCAGGAAGAAATGAATCAAGAAGAAAGAAACAGGAAGTAAGAAGCACGGTGGATGAGGACAACTGGCAAATATTGTTCAAGAATGCTCCTTTTCATGCCTTATTTTCCCATGTTGACAGATACGTACTATGTTCTTGGTCTCTGTGCCATCTTCTTAGTTCCATCAGTTAGTAAAGGACGAATCTACATGATCAGTGACTTTTGATTGATATGTTGGATCTTTCTTTCCTTTAGGACTCTGCCTGCCTACAAAATACTTGTAGCCTGTGCTGCTATCCCATGATACAAGCAGTGGGGGCATCTATGAGAGAAGTTTGTAGTTTTCTAGCACTGTCTCTGACTGGTGGGGAAATTCAACTTGAAAAAGAGCTAGGAAGCCTATGTAGCTTACACAATAAGCTATATTTTCCATCTTAGCATTATCAGTACTATATATGATATTTTTGTTTCCATCTGTCAGACTTCATCTTCTAATTGGTTTCAAATTGATTATTTACAAAGGGCATATTATCAACTTCTGGTGCAAAGATTAGGAACTTCAATAACTTGACCCAGAAGATCATTTGGGAAATAAAATACTTGGGGCTACAGCATATTAAGAAGAGCTTTAAAGTTTAGAATTTGGTAAGGGCTTGTTGCCTGAGACTTTGACCTTGCCTGATCAACTGGAGCTTAAGAGGCTTTGTACACAGTATTTTTATTTTAAGTTAAAACTGCAGGCATTGACCTTAGGACTCACAAGTGCTTGAATTACAGTCCTAGCACATGGATAGTAGAACTTGACAGCCTTAGCAAACAGGGGACTGGATTGCCGAGTCCTTAGCAATTAGAAACAGCTGAGTCAAAGATTCATTCATACAAAAAAGAAAGTTGATAGGCGTGCTTTTTAGACATTAGGGTGTATTTTTACTGATCTTATTGGCTTTCTCAATCACATCATCTGGCACTGAGGCTAGGGATTTTAAATTGAAAAGTCAGTTTTGTTTCATGTTCATTAGAGAGCACTATTGAACATGGCGCTTTAGATTGTGGGTATCAGGAAGTGACAGATGAACTGTCCCCGTTTCTCTTTGTCTTAAATGTTGTTGTAAACCACATTTGGGAACAAGAGAAGAAATTCCAAAGGAGACTAATCTTGGATTTCTATAATTACTCTATAGGTTGGGAGGAGAAGAGAAAATATTAGGAACTAGAATGAATTTACAGATTTGTCAAAGGATAAAGATGGCAAATGAACTGTTATAAGTAAAAAGCATGTTTACAAATTCAGATATGAATGCAAGGGAAGATAATACAATTGAAAAGTGAGAGTTGGGATGCCCGGGTGGCTCAGTCAGTTAAGCGTCAACTCCTGATTTCAGCTCAGGTCATGATCCCAGGATTATGCGATCGAGCCCCATGTTGGGTTCCATGCTGACTGAGCATGGAGACTGCTTAAGATTCTCTCTCTCTCTCTCTCTCTCTCTCTCTCTTTCTCTCCCTCTGTCCCTCTCCTTCACTCATGCTCTCTCTCTAAAAAGAAAAAAAATAGAAATAAAAAATTGAAAAACACAGTGAGTGTTGGGAAGAAGTTTCAAGTTAATTTTACTGTTGCATGACAGTGAACCAATGCATATAGTCTAAGAACCAATACAGATTGTCTAACAGAAGAGGCCAACAATGTATTATGTAATATAGAAGTATGAACATGATCAGAAGAACAAAATTCTAATAAAAACAATAATAAAAATATATTATAATATAATTATTATTTGTATTATCAGTTAAAGTAGACTTCAGTTAGTCAGACTGAGAAATACAAATACGATATCACTTATATGTGGAATCTAAAAAGAAAAGTGAATACACAAATGAGAAGCAGAATCTGTTCTATAAATACAGAGAGCAGACTGATGGTTGCCAGAGAGGAGAGGGGTGGAAGGATGAGCAAAATGGGTGAAGGGAAGTGGGAGGTAAAGGCTTCCATTATGGAATGACTAAGTCATGGGAATAAAAGACATAGCATAGTGAATATAGTCAATGATATTTTAATAGCATTGTATGGTGACAATTGGTAGCTACACTTACGGTGTATATACGGTGAACACAGTATATATAACATATAAAGATGTTGAATCACTATGTTATACACCTAAAACTAATGTAACATTGCATGTCAACTGTACCCAAATAAAAAATAATAATACGGTAGAATTCAGGAAATAAATGCACATTATTTTATTAAAGGCTATAATTAAACATGAAGGCATAGCACTTACGAATATATATTTTACAAAACCAAAACCTAGATGCTACTTTGTTATTGTGGAAATTAGAGGGAATACAGACTAGTAATAATGGGCTATCAGTGAGTTGGTTGATAATACCTCTAAAAATAATACCTATACGATTAAGCAATATGATTGTACACCTTGATGATAGAGAGCAGGTCTTCTTTCAATGAACTCATTGAAAATATACAAACGTTGAAGATATATTTGGTCATAAGTACACTCTCATTGTATTTTGTTAAATGCAAAAATACTGGCATTATTCTTTGGTAACACTGCAAATAAACAAGCAATTGATAATAAATCCTATACAAGTTGTTTCCATCTGATCATTATAAAGTAATTTAAAAAATTATTCTTCTGCCTAAACAGACATTAATAATTATTAGAAAAAATCAGGAATAATTATTAGAAAATAGTTATTAGTATTATTAGTAAATTATTATTAGAAAAAATCAGTAAAATATACTAAAATTTATGGGACATGTCTAAAACAGTACTCTAAGAAGAATTCTTAGCTAGAATTACTTAACTTGATAATATAAAATAGTTCAAACACATAAATTAAACTTACTACTCATAGGTTTCAGAGAAAGAATAAAAATAACCAAGACAAAAGCAGAATAAATAATAAATTTCAGTAAATGGGATATACTACTAAAGAGAAAATAAATATGACAAGGGATGGGGTGCCTGGGTAGCTCAGTCTGTTAAGCATCTTACTGTTGATTTTGGTTCAGGTCATGAGCTGAGCTCCCCAAAAGGTGTGGAGCCTGCTTGAGTCTTTCTCTCTCTCTCTCTCTCTCTCTCTCTCTCTCTCTCT
>NW_026057584.1:74597553-74815316 GCF_023721935.1 Panthera uncia | reverse complement strand
TCCTTTCCCCTTCCCACTCATGCAAGTGCATTCATGAGCCATGGGCTCTCTCTTAAAAAAAAAAAAAAAAAGAACAAGGGAAATATTCTGAAAATAATGACAGTCTAGTTTTATTTCGTTCTAATTCCTATGTCATCATTTTATTCCACTTCTCAGGGGGAACGTTTTCAATATCTCATTATTAAATGTGATATTTATCAGATTGAGAAAGTTCCCTTAGGTTCAAACTTTGCTAAAAGTTTTTTTCATGAATGGATGTTAACTTTGCCAAATGATATTTCTTGTATCTATTTAAAGGATGATTTGTTTTTCTCTCATTTTAATTTAATACGGTAAATTAGATTTACTGATTTTCAAAAGTTGAAGAATATTTGTCTTCCTGGAATAAATCTCATTTGGTGACAATGTTTTCCTTTTTATACTGCTATATTCAACCTTTTAACAATGGTTTAAAGTTTTTACATCTGTTTTATAAGCAATATTAATCTAGAGAATATTTTTATTAGTGTCCGTATCATGTTTTGAAATCAAGGCTATGCTGGCCTAAAATGAATTGAGAAGAGTTATTCCTCCAATTTTATGTCTTTCTTGTTTGCAAGAAAAGTTTGTGCAAGTTTGATTTTTTTTTCCTTTGTTCTTAAATGTTGGAAAAAATTCAAGTGTTAAACCATTTGAACACGGTTTACTTTTTTATGCAAAGGTTTTTTTTTTTTTTTTTAAATAGGTGATTCAATTGCCTTAACAGATACTAGAGTACTAACTGTTTCTATTTCTTCTGTTAATTTTAGCGAATTATGCTTTCAAGGAATGTGCCAATTTGATACAAATGTCAAATTTACCGGGATAAAATTGTTTAGAGCATCTTATTATAATATTTTTAATTATCATTAAATATTTAGCAATAGCCCCATTTGTTTCTTGATATTGACAATTTACATTTTCTCGTAATTTTTTCTTACAATTATGCTTTTAGTTATATATCATATTTCAATCTCTAAAAGACAGCTTTTATATAGTTTTCCTCTACTCTCCATGTAACATTACATTTCATTAGTTTGTTTTCTTGACATGATTTATTTATTTTCATTAATTAGGCTTGATTTACTGCTCTTTGCATTTACCTTGTTGTCATTTTCTACCTTTTCTGAATTGCATGTTTTAATTATTTACTCATTTTTAATATATTTGGTATGAGTGTTGACGTGAACTCTTCTTGGAGCACCGCATTGGCTGTGTTTCACAAATACTGTTACAGACATACCTCGCTTTATTGTGCTTTGCCTTATTGCGCTTTGCAGATACTGCCTTTTTCACAAATTGAAGATTTGTGGCAACCCTGTGTTGAGCACATCCATCAGCATGGATCCATGCTACTTTTATCCAGTAGCATTTGTTTACTTTGTGTGTCTGTGTCACATCTTTATAATTCTCACAATATTTCTAGCTTTTTTCATTATTATTATATATGTTATCGTGATCTGTGTCTGTGATTACAACTCACTGAATGAAAGCTCAGATAATGGTTAATAATTTTTTGCAATAAAGTATTTTCTTAATTAACGTGTGTACATGTTTTAGACATAATGCTATTGCACACTGAGATGAGACTGTAGTGTAAACATAATTTTTACATGTGCCAGGAAACCAAAACATTTCTTTGACCTGCTTTATTGCAATATTCTTTTTATTGTGGTGGTCTGGAATCAAACCCACAAAATCTCTGAGGTATTCCTGTGTGTTGTTTTCATTATATTTACTTTCTCAAAATGCTACTGACTTTCATTGTCCTTTGATGAGAAACTAATGATCTTAACTTAGTAAGAAAACATTCTTTATTCATTTTATTATTTTCTAATTTGCTTTATTTGCATTAGCATTGGAAACTTTTTTGTATTATTTATACTTTATAAACCTGCAATTCATATAAAAGAAGAGATGATTGCTAAATGTCAGTGTTCAAACACATTCATCTCTTTATCAAGACCAATGAAATCTACATTGTGGATTATATAGGTTTGTGTTCTTCTTATATTTATTTTTTCCTAACACTTTGGAGAGATGTGTTAAACTCATTATTGTTGTTTTTCTTTTCATTTACCTGTTAAATTCTCCAATCTTTCTATCAAAGTTGTTGCTCTTCTATTAATACAAATATTACTAGTAGATCCTGTCTTTTGATTTTTACACTTAATATTTTATAGTGACTTCCTTTGCTTATTTAATTTTTTTTATTCTCTCCTTCCTTCCCTTCCTTCCTTCCTCCCTTCCTCCCATCCTTCCTCCCTTCCTCCCGCCCTTCCTCCCTTCCTTCCTTTCCTCCTTCCTTCTTTTCCCTTCCTGTCTCTCTCTCTCTCTTCCTCTGTTCCTCTCATTTCTCTTTTTTCTTCAATTCCTTCCTTACTTCCTTCACTCCTTTGTCATTGAAGTGTGAATTCTACATTGTTTATCATCAAGATTGTGACCCCTTGCTTTCATTTGTGTTTCCCTAGTATATCTTCGCTCATCTTTTTATTTTTAATAATTCTGAGTCTTCTTTTTTAATATACATCTTTCATAATCAGCCAATTTTGGTTTCCTTTTTTAGCCTATCTGAACATCATTTTTATGTTAATTGTGGATGTAGGTCACTTAATTACTGAAATGACTCATATAATTCATCTTCATTTGCTATATTCATGTATAGGAAGTAAAAGTTTTAAATATATAACATAATACATAATGTACTGTAAAAAAGTTTATTTTTATATTTATTTTAATATTTCAGAAGATTTGAAGTTTTACTTTTTTTAATGCTTACTTATTTATTTTGAGAGAGAAGGCATGAGAGGAGGAGGGGCAGTGAGAGGGAAAGAGAGAATCCCAGGCAGGCTCCATACTCAGTGTGGGGACTGATATGACCCAGGACTCAATCCCATGACCAAGAGATCAAGACCTGAGCTGAGATCAAGAGTCAGATGCTTAACCTACTGGGCCACTCAGACATCCCTAGATTTGCAGTTTTTCTAGTGGAAACCTTATATAATACTCTGTTTCTATCTATTAAAATATATTTTCTATGAATTCAATTCTATATTCTAAGTAGAACTAGAGAGAATAATATAAAGTTAATTCTTACAATGATTATTATATGTAATTTACTATATTATTATCAACTCCATAAAATTCTTCTTTATTTTCTACTAGGAGTAATAATTAGATTTACTAATAACCTCTTCTTTTCCTATCCTTCCTTCTCACCAACATCTAGTTTACTTCTAGTTAGTGTCTATAAGTAACTCCCATAAAGGTGAGTCTACATTTTACATACTCTTACCTTCTATCCTTACCATTTTGTTAGTTGTGTTATACCTATTTTTCCATTGGATATGACATTTGCATGGTATTCTATCATTTTGATCTACATCACTTACTGTTACGTATTTATTAAATATATTCAGTACTCACCACCAACCCTTATGCCAAAACTGCCTCTATGATTTTATTGTTTGCAAGTTATCCTATGGAAATTCCTATCCTATAGAAGATTCTCCAGGAAATGCTTGTCAAAACAATGCTATCTGAATTCACAAAGGTACATAACATTGGCTTGAACTTATAAGTGACTTAATCTTTCCATCTGGTTGCTTAAAAAACTATTTTTCTCTATCTTTAAAGTCCATTAGATTTACTATTATGGGTCTTAGCCTTCACTGCCCTCTGTGTATTTTCTATGGTACACGGTTAAGTCCTTTCAACATACACATTCGATATTTTTTAATTCCGGAAAATTTTGTTGAATTACAATTTTTAGAATAGTTTCTGTTCCATTGTTTGAGTTTTCTTCTTCAAGGACCTCAATTACACACTCACACACACACACACACACACTGGATTTTTGCATGTCTTCTTTTGTCCTTTTTTCTTTCAATCTATATTTTTTCTCAAATATTTATTTCCCTGGCTTTTAGCTACCTTTTATTTTCTATTTCCATTATAGCTCTTGCTCTTTGTGCTTTTTATAATTAGTCTTAATTTCTAAAATGTTTCTTCATTTTCTCTCTTTTTGTCAAATATTTATCTATTTACTTGTTTTTTATTTCTTTGTATTCTCTCTTTCATTACTATGCTATCACTAATGAAGAACTACATCTTCTATTAATATGACTATATTTTTAAGCTCCTTTTATGGCCACTTTCAGACTTCTGAGAATCTGTTTCTTACAAAACTTTCTGCTTAACCTTTTGTGCGAGCTTTTTCTCTATACACTCAGTGTTCCTGATATGCTCTCTCTTTCTCAACTCCAAGATTTCCTCTGTCAAAGTCTTAGGTCTCTGTCCTTCTAAAAAATAAGTTTTGGAATATGTTTAAGGTCCTTTATGTAGTGCAATAGTCTTGGGACTATTTTATCAATGAAAGTCCTACATCCAGGAAAACCCATCATTTAAGAGCAAATCGAGGTTAGTCATCAACCTTACTGTCTATTTTACTCCAGTACTAGAGCAGGAATCTAGTTAATTTGATGTCTATTGGACTCTAACAGCCTCACAGCTCTTTAGAGAGTCCTTTAAGTCTTCTTCATTGCCATGCAAATTAGAGCTTGTGTCTACCTTTAGTGTTCTTTTTCTCAGATTTGTTTGCTAAGAATTCTGACGGGATAGTCTCCTTTTGGAGGTAGCTATTTATTGATTATACCTGTATTCCAGGATTCTTAGATTCTTTAACTCCTATTTACCTTATTCCAATAACTTTGAGAAGCAAAACTTGTATGGGCTCTGACTTGATGGTGATTGGGCCCCATCCATTTATATTTTGTAGTTTCTAAGTATATCTTATCATATTGTCCCCTTTTAAAATCTTTTTCTTCTTTTTTTGTCTCTTTTGTTAGTGGATTTGTGTAGATTTTTTAAACGCTACTAAATTCATCTTGTCCTGACTCAAAATTCCCAGGTGTTATAAATATATGCTTCTAATGGCTATCTTTTTGATGGTTTCTCTACTTTTGTGGAGCATAGAACTTCCACCATCACTGTATAATCAACCATAGAATAAATTGAGACAACTCTGACATTTAAAATGTGCATCAATTGGTTATTTAGTTTTATCTTTCTTTCTCTCTTTTTTTTTTTTTTCATTTCATCTTTCATTAACACTCTTTCCCAAGTGGACACTGGAAGGAAAAAAAAAAAAAAAGGTTAATTTACCAGATACATAGTTACATTTCCAGTGGATTTTGAACTATTTGCATAAATCTACTTAAGATTCATTACAGATTTTCTGCCTTGAATAATACAATCATCTTGAGATGCACAAAACCAGTCCTCCCCTTCTAACATCCATTAATCCCTTGGCAAGGTGACTTACTTTAGTAGTATAAAATTATTCAAAGTAGAGAGCTTATTCGAAATTGGAAAAACCTATGAAACCTAGTGTTAATGAAATAAAACCTTTTGAGTAAGAGTTAGTAGCATTTTTAAAGACCATATCATTAAGGGATTGTTTCTTTAGTATCATAAGAGCTTCTAATATGAAGAATTTCTTAAGCAACTAAGCCTTTAGAACAAGTGACCCCTTCTCCCATTCCTGTTTTCCTCTAATTTTGGTGTCTTTAACAGTTAATCTCTTCCCCTTCTCCTTGGTATTTAAAAATCTTTTAAAAAGTGTAAACAAAAAATTCTATTGCAATAGGATTTTTGTCTATAGAATTAATCAATTTTTAAATATACTGTCTTTGGTAAAAATGAATTTGCAAGTATTTCGATAACCAAATAAAGAACAAAGATATTATGTAAACTTAGGGAAATGTTTGACCTTCATTAAAAAAAAAAAAAAGGTTTTTTGAAAGGAAAGGGCAGAAGGATTGGATGACACCAAGTCTGAAAATGGGGTCATTCAAGGTTAGAAAGATCACCAGGCAGATATTTCCTTGGAAAATATAAATATAACAACTGGATTAAGTAAGGTATTGATATTATTCTTATGAACAAGGAAAATAAAGAGAGTGAAAAAAACCCACAGAAATTGGAAATATAGGAATGTATTATTTATTCAGTGAGGTTTTTTCTTAAAGCTTATTTATTTTATTTTGAGAGCAAGAGGCAGGGGGAAGGGCAGAGAGAGAGAGAGGGAAAGAGAATCCCAAGCAGGGTCTACGCTATCAGCCTGGAGTCCAATGTGGGGCTCAAAGTCACTAACCATGAGATTGTGACCTGAGCCAAATTCAAGAGTCAGAGCCTTAATAGACTGAGCCCCTTGGGGGCCCTAAATCAGTGAATTTTATACGACAGTAATACACATATACTAAGTTCATTCTGAATAAACAAAAAGATTGGGAATAAAATTCAAATTACTAGAGATTATTTGTTATCTGGATGTCTTTGGTAACAAATTTTTCTTGCCAATAATTGGATTACGTTCAATGCCAGCTTTCCATTGGCAATGAATATAGAATTTTACTTTAGTATTAGTAGCTACTCTCGGGAATATATGTGTCAAGGACAACGTCATATTAAGAAAGTAAAAAGCAGTGGGCTTCATCATAAAGAGTGGGAAAAAAATCACCCACTTCTATTCACTTAATTGGGGCCTCCGTAGGTTCTCAGAATTTTAAAGGGTATTTCTTTTTAGGAAACACAATTTTAACAGCTGAAAAACCTGCTGCTATTTCAATCTCCATAATTCTTTTTAAAAAGTGACAGCAGAGAATAATTTTAAAATATAATAAAAAGGCTTCTGTTTTAGTTCCTTTGAATGCTTTGATTTTTAGATACAATAAAATAGTTACATAGTTGATACAAAACTCTGAAATCTTGCATAAACCAAAAAGGTAAAATATTTTTTTTATCATGCACTGTTTCATATCTCACACCTTCCCATAAGGTAAGTTTGTGGTTTCTCTCAAAGGTGGTCATTCATTGAAGTACTAATCCATTTGTTACTTGAATTGGAAGTTTAAAATACACCTCAGCTAATGTCACCAACATTGCTGTGACTTCTGGACAAAATAGTCACCATAGAAAGGCATCATGGTAGTTCTAATATCTCTCTCAGACAGTACACACAATCTTGTACATTCAGGCCATCATTCTTGTCATAAATAACACAGGATAATAATCCATGCAGAAGAAAATGGAAGACAAAGTTAAAATAAATACTCTTCATCTACCATTGTTCCAATGTGGTACCATTTAACTTCTGCACAGACACTAATGTCTATCATTGACATTTCAGAAAAGAACTGAAAACATTGTATACCATTTTATGATGTAAGGAATTATGGTACCCAAACAATGCTTTAGTCTTAAGAGGGGAAGGCTGATGACTGTGACATAAAACAAAGCTCATCATAAAACTGCTCTTACCCTTCTGTTACAGGATGCATGTGAAAATTCACTAACAAGAAATTTAGCTTCTTTTTCTAAGATTCTCAGATTTGGTGAGGCTCTTTCTGTGGCCATAATATGGACTAGAATCCAACATGAAGGCAATTATAAGTGATGGTATAAGGGCAAAACTAAATATGCAGTAAGTGGCCAAAAAATCACCAATCACCTCTTTCAAGTCACATTCAATACTGATGACTTCTTATTCTCTTTTAATAAAGGGCTTTGTAATTGAAATACCTGAATCATAACTATCTCATGTTTAGTATTTATATCCTTAGGAATCCTTTTTAAATGTGCCTCATTCTACCTATGGGGTAGTATGAAATACCTTAAGAACATTGGGGATCATTAAAGATTACAAATGGAAAACACAAGAGTTGTGTCTACCCATTCACAATGTTCGTGAACATGTTAAAACTCTTCAAAAATTGGATTTTTATTGGAAGTTTGTGTATGTGTGTATGGGTGCACACATGCACTTTCAGCTATTTTTGAAGAGGGCGGATCTACACGTTGAGGGCTGTCAGGTTTTCTACCCAATAGAGTTGTTGAAAAGTGCATTTTCATAGTTCAATTTGCTACCCCTGGCCAAAATAATGTGACACTTAAAGAGTGATGTGATAAATTAATTGATTGCTCCACATCACCAGGCACAAAGATGGTCTCTGTTATGTGTATGGATGCAAAGTGAGGTTCTGGCAACTGACAGGATTGTAAAACTATGCATCAGGGTTTTTTCCAGCAATATTACTACAGAAAACAAATATTCCTGAGCCTTTCACATGGCAAAAAAATTATGCTATTTATTCCATTTTTGAATGAGGATTATCTGAGGTATTTAGATATGGAAAACTATAAAATTTATCACAGATAGGAAATGAGGACGCAACACTGTCTTACTCAGTGCAGATTAAGATGCTCGGCTTATTTGTTTCAGTGAAAATTCTACTTGTTTTTAAAAATTATTCTCCGTGACTATTTACATTCAAAATAAGAGGCTAGTGATTTAGCTACAAAAGAATAATCTCTCAGAAACTTTGGCAAATACTGGGACTAATTTTTTGAACAAGTAACTTAAATTGTTTGTAATTTATCAACGGAGAGATAATATTACCTTCTATTTATAATTACATTAAATTGGGAGGGGGGGGAAGGAGCCTAAAACCCCTTAAGCTGACAGGCTGCTGAGCTCTAACTGGCAGAGTGAGTACAGAGAGATTCAATGTGAAAAGTGGAAGATAATGTGCTCACACACTAATGGGCACTGAACTAGACATAGGCTCATTTTTCACATCATGTCATCTCTAAGGTTTGAATAAAAAGTAATGGCCAGAATGAGCCTGGCTCTATCTCAGACATTATCATTTGCCTCCTCAGTTTTATTTGTGTTGACTTGTACAGTCTAAAAAGATGACAGTCTCTGGGCCTCTGGATCACTCAGAGTGATAATACACAGCACATTACAGTGTTGGTGACAGGTTCTGTTCTCCTGGATGGCATATGAAAGGAACACATCTCTTTCCGTCATTTCAAATGCTAGAAACTGACAGAATAAAGAATCTTGCAGAGGGGACATCACAAACCCTGTCTGTTATGATTTTATGAGATAAACTGGAGTTTCTAGGGTATCTTGTTCAGGAAATTAGTGTCAGTCAAACTTTAGTGGGTTTTTTTTTTTTAAGAGATAAATAGCAGACTCTCAAAAGTAGCCTTGCCCTATTGCATATAGCAAAACCACCAAAACCATATGTTCGATCCATAGAAAAACTGGTTCTCCTCTCTTTAAAAAAACATAGCTCCTGGGTTGCTAGTTAAAATGCAATAAACTATCTGTGGCTTCAATGAGAAATAAATGTCTACGTAGAGACAAGATCTTTAAAGAAATCACTAGCCTGGTTGTATGAAAGAATAAATCATTACTTTTAAATATTTTGGAAGGTTCATTTTTTGCTGAATTGCTAACTTAATGTCCTGTTGAACTATAAACATGCCAAGACTATAATGTTTTTTTCTTGGTACATTTATTCAAGGTTTTATCTTCTTTCTCTTTATTTCAGTAACTATTACTGAATTGATTTACAGTAGTTTGAATTTAACTGAAGACACCACAAAAATATCACTAAGGTAGATAATAATATGCAGAATTGTATTAATTTATCCTAAACTGAATAGCATATGGATTCCCTACTCTTGCGTTTTTTAAAACATTACAGTGTCATAAAAATTTACAGGTACTTGAATCATAATCTGCCAATTGTCGTAGCTTTTTCCCATGTAATTTCAAGTACTTCTATTATAATAAACGTTCCTTGCATGACTTAAGTTTAAGTGATTATTTAAGTTAGACTCGCTCGTTGTACTTTTTTGTCCATTTCCATGTTTGAAACTTTTTACTGTCAAGATGAATAGAAAGGAATGTCAAAGAATGTTTCACACATACATTTACAAATGGTCTTTTATTCAAAATTTTTATCATAAACTCATTAAAAAAATTATTTCAAACTAGAATTTGACCACATATCTGTATTTTAGGTATAGGATAAGCCTGATGATTCAGTTGACTTGATATAATGCCATAGGAGTGTTTTGAAAATTAAAGATCGTAAGTATAACACTCATATTGTGGTTAAATAAATGCTGTATGTAAAGAAAAAGCAATGCCAGTTTCATGTATTTTTATTCTCTTTCAGTGAATGTCTTATTAATTAATTAGTACTTAGGCTGCATTATTATTTTCAAATGTATATTTAGGTTCTGTTTTTAAAACGGAAAAAAAATGAAGTATGAAAGCTTTAGTTAGAAAAAGTATGAAAATGCCTTTCAATCTGTTCGCATGAAACATTCAAAAGGTGTAGTTCATCAGCCCACAGATGGATATTGAGAATTTTCTGGTGCTTAGAAGATAGATTTGAAATTCCCTGAATTTCAGACCTAGGGAATGAGCTGACTGCTTTGAGCACCCAGGGGTGTTTGATCAGATTCTCCCTCTCACCTTCCATTAGGGCATTTTTCTTCGTACAATTCCATATTGAGATTCAGTCATCTGGCATCTGCTTGTCATATCTGACAACATAGTCACTCGCTCTGTGGAAGACATAGAGAGAGAAATAAGAGTAACAACACAGAGATTAAAAAGGGTTTAATAACAGTTTGTAGTAGGATTATCTCTATTTCTTCATAATTTTTAGAGTTGCTTATTTTTTTCCCACAATCAAGCCATTTTTACGAGACCCAGCACCAGTCTGCAAATTGTTCTCCAATCTGGAGATCTTCATTTGCTCTCTTCTCTTCTTTATAGTAGAGTTAGGACTTGAACATAGTCTATATTCCCATACCTACATCATATAATACAGCCTGATGGCCTATTTCATAGCCTACTCTCTTTCCTGTGTTCTAATGTGATTTGTCTCTGAGTGTCCTATTCTGGGAGGTAAACAAACACCCTAATTATTATTTATTGTGCCTCAAATCATTTCCTCAAAACAGTTATTTATAAACAGTGAACACATACTGGGAGCTGAAGATGAAAGGATGGCCAAAGGACTACTTTCTTTCATGGAGCTAGCTAGCCCCACCGGGTGAGTTTTATTAGCATCAACTTTGGCTCCTGTAGATAGACCTCCGCTTGTAAGTATGCAAGAGGATTTAGAATCTGAAAGTTAATTTAATTAAATCATTGCTGCTAACTTAGTAAACAGCGATATTTTTAAAAATTATTTATTTATTTATTTATTTATTTATTTTAATGGGGAGCAAGGGTGGAGAGAGAGGGAGAGAGAATCCTAAGCAGGCTCCGCACCAGCAACTCAAAACTCCAGGCTGGGCCCCAACGCACCAACCTTGAGATCATGACCTGACCTGAGCCAAAATCAGGAATGGGAGACTTAGCCAACTGAGCCACCCAGGTGCCCCATAAACAGCAATATTTTAAATAATAACAATGATTAACAGCCTACTTACTTCTTGAATTGATACATCTGATAAAACTCATTATTAATGAAAACTAGAAATAAATATAAAACTCATTATACACACACGTATAATGAATGTATTTAACAAATATATGTATGGGAAAAAATTGAATTGAAGCCCTTCAAAATCATATACCGAGTGGGTATAATATACCCAAAGGTATATATATTAGAATCCCTTTTTTGTTTCTGCATTGTTTCCAAGGAAATATATGCCCCCAGAAAAGAGAATGAACTGCAGCTCCTAATAGAAGTCTGCAAATCCACAACGTTCTATATCAGGCGGCGACGCAACTAACCATCTACTAGCATAGGGAGGTGGAAAACAGTCACTTGCTGAGGCTGACTGTAAAAGTCACTTTTGCTCTTGGAAATGGGAATCGCTGCCCAATCCCATTAGGCTTCCACCTATGTCCTTAGACTTACTTCTGCCTTTCTTTGTTCAGGTCTTATCCCTCAGTGTGGGTGTTGAACTCACCTCCCAGAACAAGTAAGCCTCCTGCTTGTAGTCGGCCCATGGAGTCACCAGGTTAAGGGTGTATCTACTCCATTCCTGATAAATGCCAGTTTTATCTGCCCATTTCTTTTGTGTGTCTCTCAGTTAGATAGCAGGGTTAGGACATATCAAATCTTGTATTCTCCATGTCCCTTTTATTTTGGAAAGCTTTTGAGAGCTTAACATTTCCCTGTTTCTTGTTGTTCAGACCAAACCATTCCTTTCTGAATCCGTTTACTCGTGGCCTCTTGCCTCCTACAGCAAATCCAGGCTTCCTCTTGTCATCTTCAAGGAACCCGCCCCTATCTCGCCTTTCTGTCCTTGTACACACTGCCCTAGCTGTCACTTTTATCTCTAGTCCATTTTAACCATGTAAACAGAATAGAATCATTATAACAGTTAAGAGAAAGTCAAGTGATTTCAAAGACAACCTAGGATTAAAAAGAATGGAATCCAAATTTCTCCATTCTAATGAAGCTAGTAAATACTAAGACGTTAACTTCTTACAACATAACAAACTTCCAATTTCCCAGACCCACTTATATCCAAACATTAATGAGGATAAAATATACATGACATATATATGTGTATATGTATGTGCTGAGTATTAGCTCAACCAATTGGTCTTAGCTTCTAGAGAATTTTCATTTAAAGCGGGTATGAATTTAAAAGGACCACTGAAGTAAAATGTTCCAAATCCCTCACTTTTCCTCTCATCTCCTGATAGGATGGTTGAATTCCTTTTTATACACAACTTACAAATAGTTGTCTGGCTTCAGCATAAAGCCCTTCAAGCATTTTTCTCTTAAAAACCCCATTTTGTTTTTAAATAGTTCTATATAAATAAAATTTTTCCTTAACTTGAATTGAAATCTGTCCCTTGGTAACATTCAATTGTTGGATTTTATTCTCGCCTCTGGAATCATGTAAATCAAGGCTAAATAAGTTTTCACATGCAGTTTTCAAATATTTTAAAATATTTATTGTGTCTCATCTAAATTCTCTAGGTTAAATAATCTCACTTCTTAAACTAAGCATTGTATCATTTCTTTGGGTCCTTGATGACCCTACTTTGGGTTCTCTCCTCCTATTTACTAAAATTCCTCTCAAACTATAATGCCCCAAACTAATTAATGAAGTTAAACTAAAACTCAAGTGTGAGTTTTTTACATAGGTTTTTTCCTAGGCAAGACTTCCTTATTGTGTTCCTATAAAGTTGGACTTTTTAAATCTCTAGAACGAGGTGACCTTACATTAATCAGTACCACATTGTAACTAGATTGGTTTATCTATTTATTTTTTACCTATCAAGATTTTGTTAGATATTGACAGTAGGTGAACATTTTCTGCATCTCCTTCAAATTTATGCAATCCACAAATACAGTTGGTATACTATCTCAGCGCTCATCAAAGTCTGTAATAAAATAGTCTAGCAAAATTTTAAATTGAATTCTCTATAAGCCTAGAAATTTATTTTGATCAAGAAGACAATTCACCTAACATCCCACAAAATTTCAAAGCTCCTATTTTTAACTATGAGTCCAGTGTAACTTTGCTATAATACCATAATCAGATATTTAGAAATAGCAAGTTTGTACATTTTCACAATTTCTGCCCCTCCACAATTTTAAACTTTAAAACGATTGTAAAAGTTGACAAAATTTGATGCATTATCTGCGTCTTTCTCCAAAGAAGTTATGTTCAGGGGTTTCTAATGAATTCTGTGCAGTAGACAATATTCTTAAAGCTTCTTCTGTATGGCCTTTCTGAGACAGAGTCTACCAGTCCAATAAGGCCTAAGCACCAAAATAGACTTGTAAGAGGAAAATATAGTAATAGTTCCATTACTGATTTGAAAGCAAGAGTTTCTAGAATCATAATACATCAGAATGAATAGTAGCAAATATGTATTTTTGTCTTATTTCAAGAGTATCATTCTTACTTTTAGGAAATATCCATATTTGCCATGTTGAGCACTATCCATACCATACTGAATTACAGGACTTTTCCCCCCGCCCTGATGTAAGTGTAACTTAGGTGAGAAACTGTAGTTCCGAGTAAACAAACCCAGGCATTCCACTGAGATTCACCTGCGCCTCTGGTTAAGTAACTTCATCTCCTGTCAAGTTTCCCTAACTATAAAGTAAACTGATGATATGTCACCTCTTTCAAGGGAATTTTTGAGAGTTAATGAATGCACAGTGAGCAATTTAAGGATCAAACACACTGGGCAAAAGACTAAATTTTTATTATAGTGGATACTCGCAGCCTTATGTAATCCGCCAGTCTAAACCATGTGCTGCTTTGGCACATGCTTCCTGAAAATAGCAGACCAGTTTGTGAGCTGGCACACTGGCAACACAGCAGATGGACATGCAATGAAATAACTAGCAAAGAGACCTTGTTTCAACATCAAATATGTTTCCTTAGGGCCAGATTCCTGGGCAAAAATGTTTTAGTGATGTTGCTGCAAGTAAGGTACGTGGTAAGTGTCACTAACTTTTTCCATCTCTTTTGGGAAGTTATCTCTGGCATTCACTCAATGCCTGAAAAATTCATATTTAAAGTCACGATGGCCTGGATGTTTGAAAAATTCATATTTGAGAGTCACAATGGCTTGGATATTTTAGTTAAGAGTTTTGAAACACCAGTGAAGAATGAGGTTTAAATAATACTTGTTTTTTCATGAGAAGAAGCTACAGTTATCTGGCCCCTCGAGCAAACCAGGAAGATTTATTGCACACTCTGTCATGATATTCTTTACTTAAAGTTTGTAATCTTCCAGTGTCTCAAAGCGATGTCATTGCACTCTTTACTAAATCAGAATACCCCAGATATTTTTGACTGGCTCCTTTGGAAAGTAATACATCCACATGGTGAGTTAAAAAGAGTGGAAACTCATCATAATTAATGTGAATCTCAAATAATTTTCAGCTATTGTCAAATAAGAGTCCTTTGTACTTTAGCATTAATATTGCACTTGTAATCAGAGAAATGTATGTCGAATACATGTCTGCAGAGGCAAATGCATACCTTAAAATTGATAGTACAGTCCACACTTTAAGGATATAAATCATTAAAGGGTTTCATAGGTTGATATGACTTTATTTTGTTCTCTAATAAGTTTTAATGTAATATTTGTTAAGGATACAAATTTCATTGTGATTCCCAGATATATCATAAGCCCATCAGCATTGCGAAGCTTTTTGAGAAATAAATTAAGAACAAAAATAGAAACAGTACATACGTTTAACAAAAAGGCAATCAAACAATGAAATGTGCATGATTTTTCCTTTAGTAGAAAAACCTCTAATGCCTCTCTGAATATGTAACCACTTAATAGTTTCTTTTATTTGTTCAGAAATCTCTCATGTGTGCATTTTTAAATTTAATTTTTCTTTATGTTTATATATTTAAAATAATATATTTTGGAAGTCTGCATAAAATGCACATCTCTTTTTAATAACTTCATATTAATTATTATATAAAAACTAAATTTTATTTAAAAAAAAACCCTCATTAGTGACCTTTTAAATATCTGATAAGGGTCTCATTACTGATCTTTTTTTCTGAAATTTCTTGGATATTGTCATATATTTATTCCCCCCTATGAACCCTAGTGTCATTTTGTCAAGTGCCCCCAAGTGAAAAGTCTGATGGAATTTTAATTGGTATTGAATAGAATTTATGAATTTATTTTGGGAGAATTATAATAATATAGCTTCTTATCAAAGAACATTGTTTTTCCCACTACACCTTCAGGAATATTGCTATTTATCATTTGTATGATGTCTGACATATAATAGACCATAGATTTATTATATTTTTCCTATAGATTCAGTACATTTCTGATTAGGTATACTCAAAGATGATGATTAATATTATTAATGTGAATATAAGTGATACTTTATTTCTTTATATTTTAATCTGCCATTGTTTATATGTAAGAAAGTTGCTTTCTGTATTCATCGGCTAGCTATTCACTTTGCTATATTCTTTTACTGCTTGTTGATTATAGTTTATTCTCTTTGAGTTTTCTTGCTTGTGTAGTCATACCATCTGCATAAAGTGTTAAATTGTCATTCTCCTTGCAAATTTGTATGCCACTTATTTCCTTCTCTTCTCTAATTGCACTGGCTAGACTTTCCAGAATATTGTTCAATAATACTGATAAACTAAGCATGTGTTTCATTTCTATCACTTAAATAAAATGTGTTCAGTGGTAAGCTGTTAAAATGTATGTTGGCTTTAGTTTTTAATAGCTCTATCTCTATATTATTATGTCAAAAAGTAACCCATCTATTTCTAGGATAGTAAAGGTTTTTATTTGATCACTTATGCATGTTTATTTTAGGGGACAGATTGTATAGTGACTGTGTCTCCTCACTCTTTGTACACATTTCCCACTCTATTGACTTTGAAATGGGTCACGTGACTTGGTTTGACTAGTGATACATAAATGCAGAAGTTTTAAATGGGTTCCTATTGTTTTTCCCAACCCTACCTCTTTATCTATATCATTAGACTAGCATGCTCTAGATGGGTTACTCCTTCCATAACAGGCTGGGTTGTTAGAGAACCCTGTCAGCCCAACCCAGCTCAATATAGCCTAGCAGAACACTATGTAGAGTCCAGCCATATGGTAATAATGTAAGACGAGGAGAACTAATGTAAGCGAGGAGCAGGTGACTAAATATTTGGTTTTTTTGTAGATACAAATTCAATATTTCTAAATGCTTTTGATTTTGTGATAATTAATATAATTTAGCATATTTTATGAAAGGAAATGACCTTTATATGTCTAAGATGAAACCTATCTGCCCACAAAATGTTATTTTATACATATACTTAATTTGATTTGATATTGTCTTTTGGGATTTGGTATCATTTTAGTAAGTGAAATTTGTCTATAGTTATTTTGGCTGTCTGGCTTTGGTATCTTTGTCAAATTTTACTTTTAGTGATTGATAGATTTTAAAAAAGTTGTTTTTTTTTTCTGAAAGGTATGTTTTGGATAAGCTGAAATGGTATTTGCATTTCTTTACTCACTTTTTATTTGAAAGAGTTTACCAGTAAAACAATGCAGACTTGTTTATTTTTTTTAGGTAGCTCTTTGATAGTATTTCAATATCATCTTTGTTTATTGACCTATTAAGAGTTTATGTATATTTTACTAAAAACAAATTTCACTTAGATTTTCAAGTTTATTTGAATAGCATTTTGCAAAATATTCCCTTATAATTCTGTTCATTTTTGTTCCTGTATTTATTAATTTCCTCATATTCATTTTAAATTTTATCATTTGCTTGGACTACTTAAATAGATCTCTGTTTTGACATTTATGAACATATTGCCTAATGTCCATGCAGCGGCATGGATATAGATACATTTAAAATAGAAATTATAGTAAATCAATCTCCTGATTAATCATTGCCAAATATCACCTTGCAAAAACTTTTATTCTTTAAAATAATTTTTTTAAATGTTTATTTATTTTTGATGTGGGGGAGACAGAGAGAGACAGAGAGACAGAATGAGCAGGGGAGAGGCAGAGAAAGAGACAGAGACACAATCTGAAGCAGATTCCGAACTCTGAGCTGTTAGCACAGAGCCCGATGCAGGGCTTGAATTCACGAACCTCAAGATCATGACCTGAGCCAAAGTTGGACACTTCACCGACTGAGCCACCCAGGCACCCCGCAAATATTTTTATTCTTTCCATCAGTACTGACTTTCTTTCTAGCTTTGAAAACATCTTGTCCCTGCCTGAGGTCTTTGAATTTGCTTTTTTTTTTAGTCTAGGACATTCTTGCTCTACAACAAAAGTTCTAACCCTTAGCGGTACATTGAAATCAACTGGAGTGTCATGAAAGAATACTGATACCTGAGACCCACCGTCAGAGATTCTGATTTAATTGATGTGTATGCCGCCTAGGCATTGCAATTTTTAAACCTTCCAGATGCTTTTAAGGTGTAGAAAAGTTGAAGACTCACCTCCCAAGGTCAGTAATTTTCAATCACAGGTGTACATTTCAACCGCCTTGGGGGGATTTAATATATAATTTACCTGTGCTCTAACCCAGATCAATAAAGTTAGGATTTTGAAAATGGGAAGTGGGAACAGTTGAATATTTTTCAAAAGTTCTTCAGTTGATTCCAATGCGCAACTGGAATCAGTAATGTACAACTCTACATTGTGAGTCCTCAACCTTAATATAGGTTATGTTTATTACCTACTTTTTGTAACTTACCACAATCAAAAATATATTTTATCTATTTATTTTTGGCCTGTATTTTTTTCTGTTAATATGCATCCACTATGTATTATTAACTTTTGTGACCCAAGTGCCTAGAAAACTATCCATAATTGAATTAACAAGTTGTACACTTTCTTTGTTTCATTTAGTAAATTTGATATAACTTGTTATTAATATTGTAACTCTCACTTCATCTTTTTTTTGAATTTGAATAATATATTTTTCCCTCCCTGGGGCACCTGGGTGGCTCAGTCGGTTAAGCATCTGACAAGGTCATGATCTCGGGTTTCATGAGTTCAAGCCCTGCATTGGGCTCTGTGCTGACAACTCAGAGCCTGGAGCCTGCTTCACATTCTGTGTCTCCCCCTCTCTCTGCCCCTCCCCTGCTTGTGCTCTCTTTCTGTCTCTCAAAAAATGAATAAATGTGGAAAAAAAACCCTAAAATATATTTAATATATATATATATACATATATATATAGTTTTATATATATTTAGTTTTTTTCCCCTCCCTGTACTTTATACCATGGTATCATTTTTTTTTAGATGTCTCCTATACATAGCACATAGTTGGCTACAGTTCCAACCTTTTTGGAATTAGAAAAGGGTATAAGTTCCTAGCTATTTATTTTCTGCCTTTTTTTAAATGTGAATTGTCTTGTTTTCTTTAGATTTACATCTAGTAATTTCTAAAAGTTACCTATTTGTAATAGTTTTGAATTGGGTGCTGGCATACAAGAGATCATTCATCTGTGTAGTGAATGACTTTCATACAAATTTAAGCCCTATAAATTACAAAAAGTTAAGAAAGACCTTCAAATTTAAGAATAGATATGAGTGTTCCATCCAGGTTCTAGTTGCTAGGATGTATCAAGTTCAAGGATAATTTGGACTGAATAATAGGATAAAGCATATTGGATAAAGATAAAAATTATTATGCTTTTCAATGCAAAGATGATAAATGAAGACATGATTTAAAATTAAAGAAATCAAGCTTTCATTTCATTCTTGTATGACCAAGAATGAAATTAGATCAGTTGGATAGAAAACTATGGTCTATCTCAGGAATAGGATCGTGAATCTGTGCCCACACTGCTGGACTATTAGCACAGGAACTTCCACAAAAAAAAAAAAAAAAAAAAAAAAAAACAGTAAGCTTCAAAATACTATACCTTGAGAAAAAGGATAAACAAGAAAAATATTCATCCCTCAATGTAAGAGATGGGAAACAAACTTATCTTTCATTACCTGGCCTGTTGTTGAGAATAAATATATCTCCTGAGAAGTTGTAAACATTGGCATGTACTTTAAGTATGTTTCACATTCAAATGTACTTTATCCACCTAATCTGAGAATCTTTCAACCAACAATTAAAGGTAAATTTTTCTCTCACACCAATGACAAATCTGTTGTGCAAGACAGAGCAAATACAAAGGCATTCTAGAACACTCTAATGCTAATTTGAATGTGATCTGTGGATTGATCCTCCTTCATGAACTGATTGCCACTTCTCAGTGACAAGATAAATACAGAAACTGAGAGTGTTAGAAACGGGTATAGCAATTTGACAGAATAATTGATGTAATTTGATCTAATATTTTTAAAAACCTGGCATTTATATTTTTATGTCTGTGTTAATTTAATTTATTCTAATAATTACTTTTTAAAGTTTATTTATTTATTTTGAGAGAGTGCACAGGAGGGGCAGAGAGAGAGAGAACCCCAAGCAAGCCCTGCACTGTCAGCGCAGAGCCCGATGCAGGGCTTGAACTCACAAACCCTGCATGACCTGAGCCTAACCCGCTGAGCCACCCAGGTGCCCCTCTAACAATTACTTTTTTTTTTATTTGTAGAAGTATAAATCTATGATGATTTGAAAGACAAAAGTGGTTTTTCACTACTGATCCTTTGAGGGGCAAATGTGACCAATGCCAGATAGCAAGTAATTCAATAGATAAAATCTATAGGGAAATGCAAAGTAACAAGACACATGAGGAGATAAAAAAGACATTATAATTAGGAGATTATACAAATAAAAATAGCAAGATTATATTTCAGATAACATAATTTATATGTTGAAGTGAGTAAGTTGAAAAACAGCAGAATAGAAAACCAAAAAATAGAACATGACAGTATCAAATAAAGGGTAAGTTGAGTGAACAGGAATTAAATTTAACTGTAAGAAATGAAAACAAAATTAAATAAAATCTTAGGGGAAAAGTTAACAATCAGATTAGACGTAGTTGAACAGAGAATTAGTAAAATAAAAGAATTTGAAAAAAAAATGTTAAATATAGCAAGGAGAGTAAAAGAGATGAAAAGGAGGTTAAGGTAAAGGCTAAAGCAAACCAAACAAACAAAAAAGATAAAGGCTAGACATAATGAACAGCCTCTATGTAGCTGTGCAGTGCTCTGAACAGGAAAGAATAGAACAATAGTCAAAGAGATAATGGCTGAATATTTCCCAGCATTATTAACCCATGACTTCTCAGAAGTGGGATACATTGGGATGTCTGGCTGGCTCAGTGGGTTGACCACGTGACTCTTGATCTTAGAATTGTAACTTCGAGCCCCAGGTTGGGTGTCGAGATTACTTAAAAATAAAATCTTAAAAAAAAAAAAAGTGGATACACAAAATTTAGCAAGATAATTAAAAATAGTATAGCACAGTTCACTAAAAAAGGGAGAGGACTATCTTAAATGCCACCAGAGATTATAAATAAGATTTCCTGTAAAAGAATGACACTTAGGATTACAAGTAATTTTTCAAGAAAAGCATAGAACCCATAAATTCATGTGGTAGGGGGAGATATCTTTAAAGAGTGGAGAGAAAATATTTGCTAAGCCTCAGTTTTATATATACTTAGTCTATTATTTAAAGAGATAAAGGAAAAGAGACTTTTTTTTTAATGAAATGGAAGGAAGGCTGAATGATCAGAAAAAAGAAATTAAGAGAATTAAAGGGGGGCTCCTGAGTGGCTCAGTCAGTCAAGGGTCCAACTTCAGCTCAGGTCATGATCTTGTGGACGGCTCAGTTAGTTAAGCGTCTGACCAGGTCATGATCTCGGGTTTCATGAGTTCAAGCCCTGCATTGGGCTCTGTGCTGACAGCTCAGAGCCTGGAGCCTGCTTCGGATTCTGTGTCTCCCTCTCTCTCTGCCCCTCCCTTGCTCATGCTCTGTCTCTCTCTCTCTCTCTCTCTCTCTCTCTCTCAAAAATAAACATTACTATTTTTTTAAATGGGAATTAAAGGAATGAGATATATAAGGCAAAAGTGAACAATAAAAATTGATGTGTGGGGGCAAATCTGAATAGTATCTGAGTGTACAAAATAAATAGTTGTCTTACAATTATATTTACAATAATAATAATATTATTGCAACAATAGTGGCTTTTTTGTTTTTTGTTTTTGTTTTGTTTTTGTGTGTGTGTGAGAATGAGAAAAATAATTACTATCGTTTGACTTTGCTGTATATATAGACTAGAAGTTTAGTGATTTATAGCCAAAGGAGAGAAATAAAGTGGTTAATTCCCATAGCAGCACAAGAAGAATGGAATATAGAAAACTCGGTCAATTTATGGAATTTATGGAAATAAAAATCATGATTATATAGGGGATAAGAAAGTAAATGAAGGTAAGTAGAAAAAAATGCAGAAGTAAAAATCAGTAAATATAACAAATATAAATGAACTGAACACTGTACTTAAAATATTAAGTTCTTGGGGCGCCTGGGTGGCTCAGTCGGTTAAGCGTCCGACTTCGGCTCAGGTCATGATCTCACGGTCTGTGAGTTCGAGCCCCGCATCGGGCTCTGTGCTGATGGCTCAGAGCCTGGAGCCTGCTTCGGATTCTGTGTCTCCCTCTCTCTCTGACCCTCCCCCGTTCATGCTCTGCCTCTCTCTGTCTCAAAAATAAATAAACATTAAAAAAAATTTTTTTTAATAAATAAAAATAAATAAAAATAAAAAAAAAGATTAAGTTCTTTTTAAACAATAACCCAACTTAATCTAAGTGAGCTGGATGTACCCCCAATATAATATAAAATAAATATAGTTGTAAAGCTGTATGTAGATCTAAAATGGATATTCAAAAATAAAAAATGGAAGAACATGCCCCAAAGTATCACACCTTTGACCTTTTGTTTTATTTAACATAGCTTCAAATATATACAGACACTAAATGGCATAATAGGATAATGGACAAATCCACCATTTTAGCATACATATTTGAGTTATTGATAAGTTAAGCAGAGAATAATATTAGTAAGAATATAAATTACTTGACCAAATTTATGTTTTTATGGATATATATAATACCTACCCCTATCATTTATAGAATTAGAATTTTTTTCAGGCACGCATTATACACTTATGAGAACTGAACAGTTACAGGTATGAGGCCCCAAAAGAAATCTTAATGACAACAACAGCAAAGTTCTGGGGGAGTATCATTGCATAGAATGTGCTCTCTAACCTGGAAAGAACCAAGGTAAAGGTAAATAACAAAGAATCAACCCCCAAATCCTAGTTAATAACTTATTTCTAAATAATTGGTGGGTCATATGAGAAATTCCAATAAAAACTAGAAATATTTACAATTATACAGTACTGAATATATTAAATGTATGGAATGTTACTGAAGTGATACCTAAAGAAAAATCTAGAGTGTTTTATATTTATATAAGAAAAAAGTGAAAACCCAGAGCATTCCTAAAAATTAAAACTTACCAAACCAACTGAAGATAAAACAATGCCTCTTTATGTCTATGTCTACAAATCTAAACCTTGCCCTTCCCTCAAAAAATAAACACTTTTTGGTTGATTTTGTAGGTATGTTGTATATTACATTTAAGCAACGTAAAGACCAATATTTTAAAAATTCTTCTAGAGAAAAGTAGTGCTTTCCAAACCATTTTATAAGGGTGATATAAATTCTCTATCAAACAATGCAAGATATATAGGAGAACCTATAATTAAAACCAATCCTATTCATGAATAGTGATGAATATATCATTTTTAAAAACTCACCAAACTAGTATGTTCAAGGTTGATTTAACACAAAAACCTATCCAGTTAGCTATTACATTAAAAGATAAAGTAGAAAAAGAAGAGTAAAAAATTTCAATTAAAAAAGCCAATAGTAAAATGGACTATATAACACTAGAAATGTAAAAAATATTTTCCTTGAAAGGTTATTTACCAGAAACTTTCAAATAATTATTATTCACAGTGAATAATAGCCTAATAATCTTCCAAATAATCCCCAAAAAAGGAAAGAAAAACTATTCTTACCTTAAAACATTCACAAAGATAAATTAGATGGACTAACCATTTAAGATATAGAACATATTTACAAACGCAAACATGAAAAACCAATAAATAAGAGAAAAATACAAGCCACAAGTAGAAATATGTGTAACATATGCAACATTCAAAGGATTAGTGTTATAAAGACTCCATGCATACAATAAGAGAGAGAAAGACCTTTTGAAAATAAGTGGTAAACTTTGAGTAGGAAGTTCACATAAGTTGAGAACCAAAAATGGCCAGTTAACATATAAGACATTTAATTTGGCTATTAATCAAGAAAACATTCATTAAAAGACAATTAGCTATTATTTCAGACCAATTAGGTTAGCAACACTTAAAAGAATTAGGAAAGAGAGGGAGAAATGATTTCTCTCATATAATTTTTAAGAAAAGAAAAAAATAGAAAAAAAATACTATTGGAAGTGGTGAGTGACAGCCTTTCTGTCACCAAGAGTTTTTGTGGGACACTCTCTCTATAGACCCTAATCCCCTTCCACAGCACTTGGCTTCCAATCTCTTTTGTTCTTTATCACATGAATGAGGGTTCTCTTTCTAGTTGCTTCACAGATCCCTGGTCCCTGTTCTGTTGGAACAATATGACAAACTGTTCTCATGCTAAAAAATAACAGATGACAATGACAGTGTGGCTTTAAATTCATGATTCTATAATAATTTCTGAAGCTAATAGCTATTATTTACATTCAAGAGTTAATTGATCAGAGGCACCTGGGTGGCTCCGTTGCTTGAACGTCAGACTCAATTTCAGCTCCGGGCATGATCTTACGGCCTTGGGATGGAACCCCATATTGGGCTCTGTGCTGACGGCATGGAGGCTGCTTTAAATTCTCTTTCCCTCAGTCCCTGTCCCCCACTTGGTCTCTCTCTCTAAAATAAATAAAAATGAAAAAAATTTTTTAATGATTTAATTGATCAATCAGGCATTTACCAATTGAAGGAGCTCATTTACAGGGTATGTGAAAATAAACGGAAATAAATAAAATGACCATCAATTTCTCCAAACGATTCCCCATTCCTTTTCAAATAGCCCCAGTTTATCTAAAGATTACATTTTAATAAGGTACATTCTTTTCTTTAAAAAAAAATCAACCTTGAAAGAAAATTTACATACAATAAAATACACTCATTTTAAGTATAAAGTTTAGTAAATTTTGACAAATATATTCTCTTGTGTATCAAGATATAGAACATTTTAATAACCCCAAAAGTTTCCTCAAGACTCTAGGCAATCAACTGCTCCCCAGAACCTCCTCCATCTTCCACTCCAGAAGGCCCCTGATCTATTCTCTTTTACTTGAGTAGATTTGCCTTTTCTAGACTTTTATATGCATACAGAACCATATTGTGTGTATCCTTTGTGATTGACTTTAGTCACTTATCATAATTTTTTTGAGATAAATATATATAACTTTTTAGGCCAAGTAAATTTTCATTATGTGGCTATGCCATACCTTGTATATTCTTTTCTCTGTTCATATACATTTGGGTTATTTCTAGATTCTGACTATTAACAAAATTGCTATGCCCATTCCTGTAAATATTTATGTAGACATATTTTTTCTTTTAATTTAAGTTTGAAATAATGACCCCAAAATATTAATAGGTAAACAATGAAAAGCCTCCCTCCAGCTCAACCCAACATGTAACCACATTAGTGAGTTCTTTATTGTCCCAGATAATTGTTATGCATACAGAAGCCAGTAGAACTATATGTCTTTTTTATCCTTCTCCTTTCCCGCCAAAGGCAGCATATTATACATATATTTCTGTAATTTGCTTCTTTATTTTTTATTTATTTTATTTTTTTCAGTCAACACAAAGTTGTTTTTTGATGTACAGTTATTTTAATTTTAATAATTCAATTTTAACATGTGATTTGTGTAACCATAATCACAGAAAGAACATAAAATAGCTCACTTGTTTATAAAATCTCCTAGTGCTATCACTTTGTAATCGAATCCTTCACCAACTCCTAACCCCTGAAAATCACTGAGGCTTTCTCCATCACTATAGTCTTTTTGAGAACATACAGGAACCACATACCATACTTTTTGAGATTGCCTTCTGTTACTCAGAGTAATGTATTTGAGATTCATAGTTATATATCAAGAGCTAGTTGTACATATCAATAGTTAGCTTCGTAAGTTGTTTGTAATATTTTCTTTCACTTTTGACTTTAATTGTAAGGTTTCTTTCCATGTACTTGAAAACATTTTAGGGGCGCCTTGGTGGCTCAAGTCAGTTAAATGTCTGACTCTTGATTTTGGCTCAGGTAGAGATCTCATGGATTGTGAAATCAAACCCTGCAGCAGGCTCCACACTGAGAGCCCAGGACCTGCTTGGGATTCTCTCTTTCTCCCTCTCTCTCTCTCCCCCTCCCCCATTAACATGCTTGCTCTTTCTCTCTCAAAATAAACATTTAAAAAGTATATTTTAGTGAACTTTGCATTGTAAGATGAGCTTTTTGATTAAAAAAAAAATAAAAGAAGTACTCAGCATTCTCATAAAACCCATACTCACTTTTCCCTATTGTAATATCTTGTATTAGTATGATATATTTACCACTATTAAGGAACCAATACTTATATATTATTACTAATTTAAAGGCCTTACATTATTCATATTTTCTTCATTTTACCTAACGTCAATGCATGATACTACTGATGTCTACTTAACCTCCTCTTGGGTCATGATACTACATAATTTACTGATGTCAACTTAACCTCCTCTTGGCTGTGACAGTTTCTTATATTCCCCTTATTTTTGAGGGTCTTGACAGTGTTGAAGACACTGGTCAGACAGTTTGTAGCATGTCTCTCAATTGGGATTTTTCTGAGGTTTTTCTCATGATTAGTAAAAGGTTATGGGTCTTTGGCGAGAAGATCACAAGAATAATATGCCATACTCATTACATAATATCACAGATGCATACTATCAACATGACTTTTTACTGTTGATGGTAATCTTGATCACCTGACTAATCTATTCTTCTTTATTGCTAAATAGCCTTGCATTGTACGGATACAGCACAGTTTGTTTAGCCATTCACCTGTTGAAAGACTTTAAGGTTGTTTATGGCTTCAGAGATTATACGTAGTGTTACTATAAATATTTGTGTAAAGGTTTTGGTGAGAAGTTTTCCTTTCTCTAGGGTAAATATCCAGTAGTAGGATGGTTGGGTCATAAGGTTAGAGTAGATTTACCTCTGTAAGAGTTAAACTGTTTTCCAAGTGTACATTTGGTATTTCCACCAGCAATGAATGAGGGTTCGTATCATTACCAACATTTGCTTTTTGCAGTATTTTTTTAAAGAATATTTTAGCCATCAACCTAGGTGTGTAGTGCTAACTCCTCTTGGTTTTAATTCGCATTTTCCAGGTGACAAATGATGTTGGAAACTTTTCATGTGCTTTCCTGCCATCTGTAAATCTTCGTTGGTGAAGTGTCTATTTTAGTCATTTGTCCATTTTTTAAAGTTGGTTGTTTATTTTGTTACTGTTTTAGAGTTTATTACATATTCTGAATATCAGTCCTTTGTCATATATGTGGCTTCTGAAAAAAAACATTGTTTTTTGTTTTTCTTTTAGAGATCATTCTTTCAGCGTCAGTGGCATGTCTAGGAACTCTTTAGCAAACCATGTTCTCAAAATATTTTATTATAATGTCTTCTAAAAGTTAGTTTTACATTTACATTTAAATTTGAGATTCATTTTGAGTTAATTTTTTGTATAAGATGTGAGATTTAACTTCAAGGTTGATTTTTTTTTTTTTTTTTTTTTTTGGTTTTGCCTATGGGTATTGAATCTCTCTGGAACTATTGAAAAGACTTTCTTCTATTGAGTTGATTCTACATCTTTGTCAAATGTCAGTTGCCTATATCTGTGTGGCATTATTTCTAGGCTCTTTATTCTTAATTCTGTCCCACTGATTTGTGTGTTGATCCTTCTGCCAATACCACACAGTATTGTTTACTATAACTATATAGTAAGTTTTGAAATCTGGTGGAGTGATTTCTGTCTCTTAATTCCTCTGTTTCAAAATTCTTTTAGCCATTTTAATTCCTTTTCCATATAGGAGTTATTTATTTATTCATTATTTTTTAACAAGAAAAAAATTAATGGGTGTACATGTGGGGAAATCCACACAGATGTGAAATTCTGAAGACAATGGCCATATATATGTTAGAGTAATCTTGTTTATATCTGTGAAATATCTTGCTGGGATTTTGATAAGAATTGCATTAAACTTTTATGTGAATATTCGGATCATCCAAAGTTTTACTTAGTTAAGTTTTTTTACTTCATGAATACATCATGTCTCTCCATTTATTTAGATCTTCTTTGATTTAGTTTATGAGTGTTTTGTAGACTTAGCATACAAATCCCATAAGTGTTTTGTTAGATTTGTAGGTATGTGTGTCATGATTACGGGGCTATAGTACATATTATTTTTTAAAAAACTGTTTCCAAGTATTCATTATTAGTATATAGAAATATAACTGCTTTTTCTATTATTGTTAACCTTGTACTTTGTGACTTTGATGAACTCTTTCATTAGTTCTATAATTTTTTTTTTGTAGATTCCTTGAGATTTTCCATGTAGACAATCATGCCCATACAGATGGGAGAGTTTTATTTCTTCCTTTCCAGTTTGTAGGTATTTTATTTCTTCTTCTTGCCATATTATTGACTAGATCTAATAAAATGCTGAATAGGAGCTATGTGAGTGGATATCCTTGCCCTGCTCTCTATCTTGAAAGAAACACATCTAGTCTTTCACTGTTAATTATGATGTTAGCTCTAGGTTTGTTTTTTTTCCTAGATTTTTATCATATTGAGGAAGTTTTCTTCTATTTTTTGCTAAGGGTTTTATCATAAATTGGTATTGAATTTTGTCAAATGCTTTTTCTGCACCGATTGATATAATAGTGTGGATTATAATTAAATTGATTAATTTTTAAATATTGAATATTGCATTCCTGGGACAAACTCCATTAAGCCATGATGTGTTGCCATTTTAATTGTTGGATTTGATTTGGTAATACTCTATTGAGGAACTTTTGTCTATCTTCATGAGGAATATTTGTACATAGTTTTCTTTGTAATGTCTTCATCTGATTTTTAATTCAGGGTAATACTGGCCTCATAAAATTGGATGAGGATTGTTTTCCCCTCTTTTATTTTCTGGAAGATATTATATACAATTTGATTTATTTGTTCTTAAATGTTTGTTAGAATTCGTCAGTGAAACATGTGGGTCTGAAAATTTATTTTTTGGAATGTTTTCTAACTGAACATTTAATTCCATTTCTTTGATAATGTAGGACTATTTAGGGGACCCATTTTATCTTGGTTGAGTTTGGTAGTTTGTGCTTTTCAAGGAATTTTTCTATTTTATCTAAGTTTTGAGCTTATGGTCATAGAGTTGTTCATAATATTTCTTTATTATTTGAATATCTGCTGGGTCTTTAGTGATATATTATTCTTATTCTTATTCTTATTCTTATTCTTATTCTTATTATTTTAGAGAGACAGAGAGCATGAGGAGGGGAGAGAGGCAGAGGGAGAGAAAAAGAGAATCTCAAGCAGGCTCCACACTCAGCACAGAGACCAATGTGGGACTCGATTCCATGACTCTTGGGATCATGACCTGAGCCAAAATCAAGTCAGATGCTCAACTGACTGAGCTACCCAGAGACAATTTAGTGATATATTTTTATTTTGATGAAGACATACTTCAGAATACAATTGTTGACTAAACTTGCATGCATTTAAATTTATTAAAAAACCGCTAAACAGTTTTCAAAGTAGTTATGCCATTTACATTCCCATCAAAACTTATAGAATTTCTGCCTGTTTTAGTTCCTTTAAACTAAAGGACAGTGTTTTTGTTTTTATTTCTAATTTTAGCCAAATAGTTTCCAAACTGTACTATTGTGCATTGCAACAAGCAATGTATCAATTTCACATCTTTGTCAATATTTGGCATTGTCAGTCTTTTAAATTATAGCCTCTATTATAGATGTATGGTGGCATCTCATCATATTTTCAGTTTGAATTTTTCTGGAGAATATTAATGCTGAGAATCTTTTCATTTGATTTTTGGCTATTCAATATGTGTGTGTGTGTGTGGGTGGGTGGGTGGGTGGGTGTGTTTGCGTGTGTGTGTAATGTCTACTAAGTGTCTATCATCTTCAAATTATTGGTTTGTTTTGTATTGTTGAGTTGTAAGGTTTTCTTTTACATATTCTAGATAGTGCTTCAGCATTTTCATTGCAGGTATTTTCTGTCAAACTGCCTTTTGATTTTCACATTGTCTTTTAAAGAACAACTGCTATTAACCTTGAAAAAACCAATTTTTCATATTCTGTTGTCTACTTTTAGTGTCAAAGAAATCTTTAAGTATCCTTTTGCTTGTGAAAATATTCTCCACCATCCCACACATTCCACTGAAGATAAGAGTATTAATACAGTTTTATTTTGCCTGACTTTTGTCCTCATACATCACTGACCAATACTCATCTTGCTATAATCTGGAATAATAATTTTAGACTGTTATTAAAGTAAATACTACTATCAATATTTATTTATATTTAGCCTCATATTTAATTGAGGTTGCTCATTGGTGTTTTGTGAAACAGACTTTTTCATCCTAGATTCTTTTTTCTTGTTTTTTTCTTTCTTCTCTCTTCTTTTCTTTCCTTTCCCCTGAAGAGCATTTTCTACTAATGTGTATAATAGGTTGACTCTCTTAGTTGTTGTATGACTAAACCTCTCTATTTTGTCTTAGCTTTTGTATGGTCATGAAGCTAGAAAAAGCATTATGGATTTAAAGTAATTTCCCCTTTCATTGAGACATTTAAAGCCAAACTTATTCTCATTCTTTTCAGCATGAACTGTGAGAACATTGTGGTCTGAAAAAAAAAAAAAAAAAACAATCTGATGTTTCCTAGTGAAATATTTTATTGCATTAGTTTTGGGGGAAAAAATCCTGGGCCATCTTATTCTCTCTTTTTCTCTCTTTTATTAATCCTATTGTTTCATTTTGGATGTACTGTTAGATGTATATTGGAACTTTTCAATATATCCTCCACTATTTCTTCGCTTAGATTTCATATTTTATATATCTTTACATCTTTCTATGTTGTTCAGGCAGATTTTCTTTTTTTTAACATTTATGTATTTTTGAGAGACAGAGAGAGACAAAGCACAAGTGGGGGAGGGGCAGAGAGAGAGTGAGACACAGAATCTGAAACAGGCTCCAGGCTCTGAGCTGTCAGCACAGAGCCCCAAGTGAGGCTTGAACTCAAGAACCATACGATCATGACCCGAGCCAAATATGGATGCTTAACTGACTGAGCCACCCAGCCACCCCAGTGTGAGCAGATTTTCTTAGCTCCTTATTGATATGCATTCTGCTATCTAAACCCCAAATCATGGTAAAATTGTTATTGCAATAGGCATTTTGTTTTATTTCCAAAATTTCTCAGTGTTTTCATAATCATCTGTTCTTATTCCATGTGTATGCTCTTTAACTATTAAATAAACATCATCTATTTTCAGATTTCTTTATTGTTTGTGTTTCCTTGACTACTACTTTCATTTAATACCAGGGTGTTATCCAAGATTGGATGTATGGTGATATTTCTGGCACATAGAAATTTTATGCCTGATGGGAACTGTATAAACACTGCAGAAGATGTTGTTTTGGGACCCTCTATGGCAGTAGGGACTGATTGCCTTCTCTAGGTAGCTGAGGCACTTGTCATTGTTTCGCATAAGGTGGACCCAGAATTTTTTTAATACGCTGCATTTATGGGGCACTTGGGTAGCTCAGTTGGTTAAGCGACCAACTCTTGATGTGGACGCAGGTCGTGATCACTGTCCTGAGACTGAGCCCCGCATCGGGTTCTGTGCTGAGCATGGATCCTCCTTGGGATTCTCTCTCCCTCTCTCTGTCCTCTTCTGCTCACATACACACTGGCTCTCTCTCAAAAATAAATAAATAAACAAAAGAAAATTACAGAGCATTTTAACCCCTAAAACACTTAGCTCCAAGGGCACCAGCCAACATTCTTCACCATTTTCCCAGTGAAGCAGTCAAAATTGCTTCTAAGAAGAGCTTCAAATTATGACCACGGCCGTGGCTTTCTACTTTGGCTTGGCTTTTGCTGATTATTCTGTAACAGTGCATCAGAGAATCAGTCCAGAAATAATGCTGCTTCTTGATATTCAGAAATTATTAGTTTATTCACTCATTTTTCTATAATATTGGAGTTTGTTGTATATTGGAGGTAGAAGTTGCTTGAATTTCTATAAAAGAAAATGTAATCTATTAATTTCTTACAAGTAAAAGCCCACCATGTAAGGGTAATTTTCTCCTTAGCAATATATTGTTGATACGTTTATTACAGTAGAATTTTAAGTGGGTTGTATTTTTATCTATCTATTTCCCATAATAAACTATGAACACTTTGGAGTCAGTAACTATATATTAGAAACTGTTAGTATTCTAAATGATATCGATTCTCCCCTTCTTCCCTACTAACAGAATTTGAATTTATTTTGGAGTGGATGTGTGCCAGCTAAAAGTACAATTCTTACTTTGCAACTAGAAGTAGACATTGGACACAGTTCTGACCACTGGGATAAAAACACAATTCACTGGGTTTGGTTTCCAGAAAGGTTCTTTGTTAGAGGCTGACTCAGCTGGCATGTGTACCCTTTTGCTTTGCCCTTCTTCTTGTCTGGAATGTGGACATGATGTCGACAGCTCTATCATCCTTAATGCCTTCACAGTAATAGAAGACTTTACTATTATCATGGCCATGAAATTAAATCACTATCCTATAGTATGATTGCATCAACCAGGTCATATACTCACACCTGAAATAAGGTAAGATGTCTAAACATGCATCATTATAAGATGATTTACATAAACCTAAGTTCCTGGGAAAATAACTGTTTATGGAAGTGCAACTCTCTTAATTGGCTTACTCTAACCAACATGTATCTCTGGACCTGGAACTAATTTCTTCCAAACTACATGGCTGCTCTACATTGGGGAAGCAGTAAAGTTGATGTTGAGAAGTCATGCACAACATGGAATCTATCTTCCTTATTTTCAGTTACCCATCACACACGTAAATCCTTTCCCTTACAACTTTAAAAATGTCGTGCTTACAGATTAGAAACTCACTCTGTAGGAAGATAATCTAACCTTCCTTTCACGTAACCTATTCCACATCTTCCTTCAAGGATACCCTTAGGCATCATTTTTCCCACAACGCTTTCCCTGGGCTCTTCTTTCTCCATATGCCAGGTTATCTGCCCTCCTATGTGCTTCTAACTCAACTTTACTCCCCTCTTGCCTTTTATTTGTCTCACCTGATGGCAATTATCTATTATTTGTCTGATTGCCCCAACCAAAAGGCCCATCTTTTTGTTTCTAGACCATGTCTTGTTCATCTTTCTATATTTAGTTCTTAATTCAATATTTGCATTATATTGGATATTCAATCATTATTTGTTGAACTGTAAGTGACTCTATGGAGCCTACCTTAGCTTACATTTTATTTTAGCCCTTAGACTATTGGAATATCAGGAAAGGCAGTGGGGACTAACTATAGCCGTTTAAATTAAACTTTAAAAAGTTCTCTGTCTTTATAACATTAAATAATTAGGATGTCACTATAAATATGCCAATTGCTACAAGCTTAGAATGACCATATACTATCCCAAGAAATCTAAAATATAGCTATATTCTGAGAAACAGTAATGGACAGTTTTATGTTTAAAAATAATCAACTATCAAAATAACTCTCTGCTCAACTGTGCTTGTGTGCGCCTCTCTCTGTCTCCCTCTCACACAACCTGCACACACAATGAAATGTCAGCATTTATTTCCTTAGAGTGATTAGTTAGATTGTGATGATGCTACACAAATATAATTATGAGATACAACAGCAGCATTGCATGCCTAACTCCACTTATTTTAAGTGTTTTCTCATTCTACCATTTCTCTTTTTAAAAAGGAGCTCCCATAATTATTTTATTTAAAAAAAAGAAGAACAGCGGTAATTAAGGCCTGGCAATATATCATTCTTAAGATTTTTAAGTAAGAGGACAAACATGCTCAAAACTCAAAATATTATTTTTCTGAAAAGAAGGGCATTTTATTTTCTAATTAGAAGTCATGAATTTAAATGAATGTGGAAACATTCCATTTAGAAAGATACAAGCATAATGATGAACTAACTTCTATTTAGGAAAAAAAAAAAACCCAACAACAACAAACGTAGCTACAGACACAGCATATACCCAGTTGCTTTTTAAACAGCAACAGCCATAAATCTATGTTTCAAATTCTGTCTCTCCATCTCTCTGTCTGGCTACAAATAATGTTCAGGTTAAATGAAAATGTTCCCAATTGAAGTGTACCGTTATCTATTTCACCCTTTATCAGCGTCACATGTACAGTTCTAAGGTAAACATGGAATTGTACACTTGGAAATTTTGATTTTGAATCTTGACAGCACATTTCCAAAGGTATCACATCTTAATCAAATTTAAAAATAAAACATCCCAGCGCTGAGCTTGGTTGCAAACCTAAAATTATATAACATACATGTTTTTATGCTTTGTCAATTACATTTGAAATAGGGGACTGTTTGTTTCAGCCCTTCTAAAAATGAGACGGGGATGGGAAAACAACCTATTTCCTTATTAGGTTCAGAAGTCAAAGGACTCAGCCAGGAGCCGCAGGCTTCAAGAGCATAGAAGATTAAGACATATATTGGATTCATGATGGAGGGCAGAAAGTTCATTTTCAAAATAAAACAGAATTTTATTCATATTCCTTTTAAAATTCAGATTGCCATTTGCCAGCTGACCTGTGACACGACAGCAGTGTATTACATTTTCAATGAGCAGTCTGTCTGGGGCTGCCAGTGGGAGAAACCGCTTCCTGGTCTCTAGGTTTGTATTTTTCTAACTAAGATATTGTTGTCAGAATTTTAGATGGTACGAACAGGGGCAAGGTAACATATTTATTTTTAATAAGGAGGAGATGTAGAATAGTATAGTCATCAGCATTATGCATGGAATAATCCTGTAAAAAACAAAAAAAGTCACAACAGCTCAGGTAAAATGTGTATAGGGGACCGTCAACGATGGAGATGGCAGCATCTCAATGAGAAATAAGGGCAGGCCAAAAAAAATGCATCTTTATTTAAAAAATAAATATATGTGAATGCCTTTTTAAACAAGTTTTGGTGGAGTGCAAGTCAAGCCAAGGTTTTCTATAGTCGGGGACTAGATTTATCCAGCTCACCATCTGTCAAAATTATATTATAGATGACACATATGCATAGATACAAGACCACTGATTTTCATATATATTAAAACCTGAAAGTACTGGAGGATATGAAAACCTACAAACTGTTAAGCCAAAGGCTTACATCTAGAACTTTTTTTTTTTCCCGCTCATTGTTTTAATTCTACTTTATTCCTGACCTGCATTCAGGAGAAATGGACATACAGCCAATGGAAACCATAAAAATTAAATTTCATTTAGAAAATACCGAAATAGAAACTTTTCGAAAAAAAGAAAACAAGAGAAAGGATGTACCCTTCCTTTGTTTTTGGAGATGCCCTTGTGGGTGAATAGATCCAGTACCTGTTTTAAAATGTAGGAAAGTGGCTTTAAGATGAGAATGAGACCAATTTTTAATGTCGAATAGAAAAAGGTGAAGTTTGTAAAAATATAAAACTGGCAATAGTGATAAGACACGTGACTCTTGAGTTCACTTGAACCAGGACACTGCTGTCCGTATTTCACCCTTGAAAGTAGCTTTCTGATTAAGAGTTACTGGTGTGTTATTTTTGATAACCGCTCAAAAGGGAAACAGAGGGAGACTGACACAGCAGTTGTAACTATTTAATTTGGTATCATACTTTTCAAGTGGAATCAGATGGAGGAAAAGAGTATCCTTCACCTCATATTTACTTTGAACAAATCATGTTTATAGATTTTTCTCACATTTAGTAAGAGTAATATGTTTACCAAGTATGAAGGGTTGGCTTTAATCCATTTGTTGCAATTAAATAAATGATTGGTTTGTAAAGAGAGCTCTGAAAGCTGTCTTTTTTCCCTACAGATGATACTGTGAAATCATATCCTGCCATGACACATTTTTGAAAACAAAACAAAACAAAACTCCTATTGAACTATATTATCTCTTCTTATCGATAATAACACAAACTTTCCATGTACAAATTAGGGTCAATACTCGTTTTTTATTAAATAAATATTTTCAGTTAAAAACCTCAATAATTTGTTATGCTTTTAAAAAAAAATCACAGCAGAAGTTAATTGAATGACAATGGATTTCACCTTAAGAATAGCTGTTCCAAAAGCAGATCTCTTCTATTATAATTTAAAATTCAGACTAGGAAAAGAAAAGAAAACTGGATATCCATCTTAAACTCTTCCCGAGTTTGTTTGCGTACTTTATCACTGCAGTTTAATTTCTACAAATCTCCAAATTATGATCCACAAGGTATCAAAACCCATCCAACTTCTTTTTCTTTTTAGTGTTTTTTAGCATTTTATTTTATTTTTTGAGAGACAGAAAGAGACAGAACGCGAGCAAGGGAAGGGCAGAAAGAGAGGGAGACACTGAATCCAAAGCAGGCTTCAGGCTCTGAGCTGTCAGCCCAGAGCCGGATACGGGGCTCAAACTCACAAACCTGAGATCATGACCTGAGCTCAAATCGGACGCTCCACAAATTGAGCCACAGAGGTGCCCCCAGACCCACCCAACTTATTAATGGATGATCTACAAATAAAAAGTCTTTTTTTTTTTGTAGTTTACAAATTTAAATTAGATAAACACACTGTCTTTCCATGTAGTATTTTAATGACATTGATTTTAAACATTTGGCTTTTTTGTGCAGTTTTTTAATCAATGGGAAAACTGGAGAGATTATGCTATTAGAAGCTTTCCTTTTTTCTTAATTTCTAAGACACATATTTCAAGTGCATACAATTTCCATAATATTCAAAAAAAAGGAAATCTTTTCATTTTCCTAAAAGAAGAAAGGAGGAAAGAATAGCAGGAAGAGAGAGAGAGAGAGAGAGAGAGAGAGAGAATCCTTAAATATATTCTAAATGCAATGGAACTACTTTGAGATAATTTGATTTCCATGTGCCATATGTCAAATCATACACTCCTCTTCCTCCAAATGCACACCTCAAATATTACCAAAAGCTTGCAAATCCTGAAATTCTAGCTTTGTCTATGCCATATATTACCCTAGTCTCTCTGGACGTAGTGCTATAGAACAAATTTCATTATATAGCATGGAGAATCATTGTCAAAAGTGATGAAATTAGTGTCTTTTGAGATATAATGTGCTTGGCACATGTCCCTGGGAATGTTTTCCAGTAGCTCACACAATACCAAACAAAATTTTGAGTTTCTTCCTATTGCCTACCAATAAATTGATATATTTTAAGTTATATTAAAAAAAAAAAGTTTCACGCCAGCGACTTAATCAGTTGAACCCCAAACAGAAAATAGGTCCCAAATTTAGCAATACAATGGGATTGAGATTGCTTCTTCGCTGAGCTAATTCTCCCAGAATCCACCGTTCATCTCATCACTCCTTATAAAATACAGAATCCTTAATTGGTCTCTGCTTCTCCAACATGTTTTTAATGAAAACGCAGCACATAACTCTTAGTTTGTTGGCTGCCAGAGCCCAATTTACAAAAGTGGGAGTGCGAGATAAGAAAAGTACATCTGCAGAGCAGGCTGCGCAATGAATCACACGATGCCAGAGTTGAGTAGAATATAATTGAGTCCAACATCTCTGAGCACTTTCACCATAATTAATGATAATCTGTAACAGAGGAATCTGAGATTCCAGTTCAGAGAACTGTTTAATTAGGCCAAGTAATGAAAGCAGAAGCAGTACAAGAATATGGCCTGTCTCATGATTAATGATTCATGCTACTGAACACAAAAGTGCCGCACCGTTAACTCTAACGGATGCTGCATCTCTCTGGCATTTACAAAATAGTGAAATGCATGCATTTTTGTATTTTAAAGATGTAACTGGCAGTATCCTTTCCTGAGCTATTTACATGATAAATATGGTTCCGAAGGTAACTGTCTTCTTCACAGGTTCTTTGCTCTGGGGTAGTTTAAGATAAATATGGTATCTGCCTGTACATCAGTATTAAGGTAAGTGCTGTTCCAACACAAGATAATTAACACTTTCACTTTCCAAGTGAGCAAAACATTATTTTCAATATACTCTTACTTGTTTTAAAAACATACATCTTATTGACCAAAACATGCATTTTACTATATATAGTAAGGAGAGTTCTGAAATATATATGTGTGTGTGTATATATATATGTGTGTGTGTGTGTGTGTGTGTGTGTGTGTGTGTATTAACTCTCTCATTAACAATAGGGTATAGAAAAAATAGGTTAAAGATCAAATCTAAGGTACAGAAACAATAAAGCAGGTTTGACAGTTATTATTTTGGGGGGCCAAAGTGTAAAATATGCTCTCACGGTATAGTAACTTGACATTGGGATGGTCCTGCAAGGGTGGGGGGCAAGACAAAAGAAAGAATGGTTTGTGTGAGGCCTGAAATTATAAGCCGGCAAATTAGATGGGCTTTATGTCAGTCACTATTTACCATTTTTCAATAAAATAGCAAATAGTACTTACCAAAGGCATTGTAAAATTGCACTCTACATACATAAGGACTGTGATAAGACAGCCCCCCTGACAAAACATGGGGACTCTATCCTCAACAAAATTCTGTGTCTTTATGTGTCGGCTGCACAAGCATCTGTGATTCAGCACCCACTGAGAATCAGACTAATTCAGAAGACATCTGATCTGTGATAGGGATTCAAAGAAAAGAATTCTGAATTCTCTTTACCTTTCACCTTGCCTTCCAATACATGAGGACACACAGTCACAACAATGCAACTCATGCTTGAAAACCAGATATTTCCTATTGGCCCAAAAGATATGTGATCTCATAAGCAATGTAATTTCAGGGTTGCCCAGAAGTTTGGACCCCTGTAAACTACAAACACCGAGTAGAGATGTGAAATTTCAATGATTGTCTTCCAGTAGGCTAAAATAAAATCCCCCATGTTTATATATTTTTCACTCAATATAAAAAAAAACTATCCAGGAATATTTTGTGGAAAATTAATGGACATATCTGCTGTAAATGGAACAATATTATAAGAGGTATTTAAGAACCATACTTTATTCCAAAGTTTTGGACGTATGTATTAAAATCTTTGCCTAAATCATAATGCACAACCTTAAAAAAAAGCCAAATAAAATTCTATTAGTTTCCTATGCAAATATCTGAGTGGACTTTATTTATACATGGAAGGATTGATTTTTTACTATAATCATAAATGACATATGCATCATACACAAAAAATAATAATTTTCTTTTGAACAAAATAACATATTTTAATAAAATGCCTGGAAAAAGAACATATTCTTTAGCTAGTTTGATAAATTTTACATATTCAAATTATTTGCAAATCGCATGATTATTGGCTGCATGAATCATAGAAGATAAAAAGAGGAAAAATGGGCCTCATGATGTATGAGGTTCTCAAAGGAAGAAACCACCTTACCAATTATTTTACAATGCATAAAAGTAGCTAACATTTTTAAAACAATTTCTATATGCCATGAACTGGGCTTCACAATTTAATACATTACCTTATGTATTCTTTACAACAAACAACCTAATGAAATAGTTACTATAATTATCCAAATGTTACACATGAGAAGATGAGAAGTTACAAGATGATTCAGCTAAGATTAGTTCATCCGCGTATAACAGAAAAAATAACATATCAGTGCCTTAACAAAATTACACATGCATTTCTCATATAAAAAAAGATCAGGGCTGCCATGGTGACTCTGAAGTGTCATCAGGAAGTCAGGATTCTCTTTTCTCCCTTTTGCCTTATTCAGCAGATTAGGGTGGGATCAAAGACATTTTGGGACGGTGGGAGTTCCAGCCATTACATTTATATTTCAATCAGTAGGAAAAGTGAGGAAAGAAAAAGGGATTTGCCTCATCTCCTTAATGAGCCTTCCAATAAGTATTAAACAACTTTTCTCCTTCAATCACATGTGCCAGGGGGTGCCTGGGTGGCTCAGTCCGTTAAGCGTCCGACTTCAGATCACCTCGCAGTTCATGAGTTTGAGCCCCGTGTCGGGCTCTGTGCTGACAGCTCAGAGCCTGAAGCCTGCTTTGGATCTGTTTTCCCTCTCTCTGTTCCTCCCCTGCTCATGCTCTGTCTCTCTTTCTCTCTCAAAAATAAATAAACATTAAAAAAATTTTTTTAAATCATATATGCCAGAACCTTTCCATATGGCCTTATCTGACTATAATATAAGCTGGGCAACATAGACTTTAATCTTGGTAGCAATTTGTTAATCTCAAATTTAGGTTTGCATCATTAGGAAGACTGGAAAAAATAGACTTGATTGTCAGCTGGCATTCTCTGGCAGAGAGAGATTTACCGACTTATTTCCTGATCTCGCAGCTGTTAAATGGTAGAGCCTAAATTTGAAGACAGGTGTGTCTGAATCAAATGCTATTTGGTTTTCTTAGCTATTATCATGTATACATGGTGACACACACATAGTAGCTTCTCAATAAATACTGGTTATTTTTACTAATTTTAACTAAATGATACATGACAGAAAATTATTTTATTTTAGCTTCTATTAGAAACCTGAGTATTTTAACAAAAGTAAAATATGATCTGTTTGGCCCTCCAAATTACCATTTAAAGGTAATATATATAGATATGAGAAAGATAAGAGGTAGATATGAGGCGTGGCCAATAATTTGACATTAGCTGAGAGCAATATATTTCCATTTTAAAACCAAAATCTGCATGAAAATCTTTTTAATAAAGGGACTAACAAACATTCTGCAAGTTTTGAGACTATGCTTTTAATTATACATGCGGAGACAATGACCACTTAACAATAACACACACTTAGTGATAAAAATGCTGATATGTAATTAGGTGTGAAATATATCACAATTTCAGAGAATTTAAATGTGAAAAATATGCCTCTTAGAATAAACACTACAGTGTACTCATCAAAGTGAAGAACCCAATAGATTGATTAAAATAGGTCCAGTTTCTTATTAAAATAGATGCAGATTCAGAGAAAATAAGTGAATTGTGTAACAGAGTTAAGGAAATGAAACAGCATTCAGAGAAAAATGCTAGAAAATATGAGTGATTGAGAGCATGAAGACTAGAATGAGAAAATCCACTATATAATTCTTAAGATTTATAAAGAGACAGTGGGAAATTAGGAAGAAGATATTGAAAAAAATAATGGTTGCAAATTTTCCAATCTGTAAACAAGCAAAAGGATGAATCTTAAAAAAGATGAACTTAAAAAAAGGAAGAAAAGATAAACTACCTAAAAGTAAATATAAATTTGGATCATAATGAAATGCTCCTAGCAGCAACAAATACCAAGGGTCAGTGAAACCGTATCATTAAAATCATCAGTGAAAACAACTCTTAACTTAGATCTCTATACCTAAACAGTCAAGTGACAATGTCATGCAAATGAATACTGAAAGATTTTATCAGTTACATATAATTGATGAAAAATGAAGATACTAAGATATACTTCAGACAGAAGGAAATTGAAACTAAAGGAAAAAATCATATTCAAAACACAATAAAGAAGAAGTCAACAAATTGGTTAATATAAAAAGTATGACATTTCATACAAATTAATTCTGTTTTCTATTTAGGGTAGAGAAAACTGAGTAAGAGTGTCACTCTCACTTAATGAAAAGAAAAAGCCAGTTAACCTTCAAAATCACAACTTTTGTTGAACTTCTAGAATACTGAGATCTCAAGGCCATCACATTATCTGAAATCCAACGAAAAAGAGATACCTTCACAAAGAGATTGGACAAGAACAGTGGCTCACCTGTGGGTGCAAGAATCACATGAGGCTTTGCTTTAAGTGGGAAAAAGAATTCACCTAAAATTTCTAATGAATGGACAAAGGATGAATGTGGGAGAGCGTGAGATTATAGTTATAGAATCCCTGGCTGCTGCGGACACAAGTGGAGTCCACATTCACTGGTGGGCTCTTCTCCAAAGACCTTCCAGGGTGCACAAGAGAAAGATGAGGACAGAGCAGCAGACGGGAAAAAAACTACCTTAAGAATTTCAGGTCTGTAGGAAGGGAGAGGCTGATCCTTCAGGGAAAAGCATAAAGTCCTTCTCAGTATTCTTTCCTCTAGGAGACAAAGCCATTAAGCTGGTGAGGAACTAGCTGCAAACCTGGTCAGTTGCACGGCTGAGTTGAAGACCTATGGTGGCCGCAGGAAAAATAAAATGAAAAAATCTCTTTCTTGGAAAAACAGAATGAAATAGTCCTGAGTGTCAACTATTAGATGTCTTCTGTCTCTGTGTGGCACAGGTCTACCTAGGACTGGTACCGAATCAGGCCGGCAGAGACCCTTGTCCGACTCCCAAACAGGAGGTTAGGTAGCACTGATTTTACAAGCTGCATTTGTCTCCTGTTAAAGGGGTAGGACCATGGAGAGAGACCCTCTCTGAGATTCAAGTTACAGAGAGAAGATCTCAGAGTTCCGACCAAGAATAGAGCAGCAATACTGCGAAAAAACTTCCAGCAAACAATCCACACTCTAATAAACACATGATTATACCAGAGAAAGAGGAAGAGGTTCTGTGGCTGGTCTAGGAATTTAAATTGACAAAAGACAGATACACAGGAGAAAACAACCTATTTTAATTATGTACATATGGGAGTTTCACAAAAATATGAGACTCGAAAGGCACCCACACTATTCATACTTCTGTTACATTCTGAACTAAGGAAAAAGGGGATTGGGCCTTCTGTGGTTGTGACGTTCCATTCACTAGAAGCTGAGAGAAGGAAATATTTGGAAACAAGGGTTGCTCTGCGATGCGAATGATTTCTTAAATAAAAGTTATCTCTACTAGTAGCTCTCTTCCCAGTACAGACCCCCTTATTTATGTAAATTTCTTCATATTGCAGATTTGCCCCACAAATGATGACATTTATACTGCATTATACTGAATTACAAAAAGATTTTAAGAAAGTTTTTTAGACACCACGACTACAATGCCATACAGAAGAAACATGGATCTACACCAAAAAATGAAAGATTTCCTGATAATTGGGAAAACTGAGGTATTTTACCTTATTGCTTATTTATCTAAAACAAAAGAGATGGTCTATTGTAAATATATTAGCAATGTATTTTATTTTATACAGAACTGTAAAAAGTACTCAATCACTTTAAAAATGGGTCTAAAAAGAATGGAGAAAATAATTAAACAGAAAAAAATAAGAGGTTGATAAATCTGACCATAATATTAAATTAGATGTAAATAATATAAAAAACAGATGAAAAGAAAGAGATTGTTAGATTATTAGATGAAAGGGAGGTCAAGATATAAAAAATATGCTGTGTTGAAGAAGGACACTTTGAATACAGAAATATAGAGAGATTAACAATGAAAGGATAAAAAAGATTTATTACGTAAACAATTTATTAAACACAACTTGGAGTGATTATTTTAAGAACAGATAAAGCATGCTTCAAAATAAGATTTATTATCTGGGATAAAGAGAGATATTCCACGATGATAAAAGGGGTCAATTCAGCAAGAAGGCATAACAATCCTAAGTGTGAATATACTGACTGACAAAGAATCAAAACATACAAGCGAAAACTGATAGAAAGGAAGGGTGAAATTGACAGAAAATTCCAAAATTATGATTGAAGATACCAATACTTCTTTCTCAATAATAAATAGAAAAGTAGACAGAAAATCAGAAAGGACATAGAAGACCCCCAGAAAACAGTATAAATCAAATTGGCGTAATTGTTGATTATAGAGAAACAGCAGGATACATGTTCTTTTCAGGAGCATGTGCAATATTCACCACGATAGTGATATGCTAAGCAATAAAATAAACTTCAAAGAAATCAATATAAATTGAAATATCAAGTCTATTTTTTAATGAAAATAGAATTAAAGTAGAAGTCAATAACAGAAAGATATTGGGAAATCCTATACTATTTGGAAATCAAGCAACATATTTCTGTAATTAAAAACAACAACAACATGGTCCAGAGAGCAGTCACCAGAGAAAGTAGAAATATTTTTAATTGAATGAAAATTAGAACAAATTTCAAAATTTAAGGGGGCTGCTGAAGCAGTGCTTAGAAGGAAAATTCATTAAATTGAACATAATAACTATAATATATATAACTTATGTTCTGTATTATATAATAGAATGTATTATAATTTATTGTATAATAATTATTATACAATAATCATATACAAAACAAAATTATATAATTAGTATAACTGAAAGTCATACTATGAATTATAAAAAATTTCAATCGGCAATCTAACATTCCACCTTAAGAAACTAGAAACAAATACTAAACACAAAGCAAAGCAGAAGGAAATAATTAAGATACGATTATATATGAATAAAATTGAAAAGAAAAATGCAACATAAAATATCAAATCAAAAGCTGGTTCTTTGAATAGGTGAACAAAATTGACAAACTAAACAACATTGACTTAGCACAGAGGCATTGACAGAGAGCAAGAGAGAGAGACAAATAGAAGAGTTGTCAAATTAACTGGGACTGGTAAATTATCTAGGACATCCTTACAAGTCTAACAGACAATAAAAAGATATTAAGGGCACCTTATGAACAACTTTAAGCTTATAAATTCAACAATTTTGAGGGAATGGATAAAATCCTAAAAATCTCAAATAATCAAATCTTACCCTAGAAGAAATCCATAACCTGTACTGTTCTGTTATTTGTGGATTTGAATTTGTAGTGAAAAGTCTTCCAACAAAGGAAAAGTCAGGACAGCATGGCTTCACTGTTCATGTCTACCAAACATTTAAGGAAGAAATAATACCGATCTCTTGAAAAATAGAAAAGAAGTGAATATTTTCTACTTATTTTATGAGGCCAGCATAATTTTGCTATCAAAACCAAGGCAAAGATAAGAAGAAAAAAAAATTGCTGACCAGTATTTCCTAAGAACATACATACAAAGTCCCTTGACAATCTATGAGTAAATGAATCTAGTAATATATAAAAAAAAAAATACATCATGATAAGTGGGATTTATCCTGAATCCAAAACTGTTTAACATCAATAAAACAATCAATTGTAAGTTGCAATATCCATAGCATATAAGGGAACATCTTTACCTATACAAAGTGCATCTACAAAACAACTACAGATAGCATTATATTTGATGGTGAAAATACTGTGTCTTTTTTCCCTAAGCCATGAAATAAATAAAGAATGTCATTTCTTACCACTCCTATTGAACATCATACTGGGGATTCCCACGGTGCAATACATTAGAAAAATGAATGAAATTCATATAGATTGAAGAGCAAGAAATAAAACTGTCTTAATCTTTAGATTGATAGGATTGTCTTTGTAGAAAATTCCAGAGAATCTACAAAAAAAAAAGTAATTAATAAGTGAGTTAAGCAAGGTCACAGGATACAGTGACAATATGCAGAAATCAATTGCATTGCAATCTACAAATAGTAAAAAATAGAAAATTCAAGTAAAATTGGAAAAAGTACCATTTGGGGCTCCCGGGTGGCTCAGTCGGTTAAGCAGCTGACTTCGGCTCAGGTCATGATCTCACGGTCCGTGAGTTCAAACCCCGCGTCAGGCTCTGTGCTGACAGCCCAGAGCCTGGAGCCTGTTTCAGATTCTGTGTCTCCCTCTCTCTGACCCTCCCCTGTTCATGCTCTGTCTCTCCCTGTCTCAAAAATAAATAAAAAGTTTAAAAAAAAAAAAAGAAAGAAAAAGTACCATTTAAAATAGCACCAAAAACATGAAACACTTAGATGTAAATCTAAAATGTATGTGCAAGATCTGTAGGCTAAAACACTAATTAAATTAAAGAACATTAAATAAATGGAGAAACATCATGGTTATAAATAAAAAAACCCTCAATATTGTTATGTTGTTGATTCTGAAATTGATAGCAATATGCTACTCTCTAATAGACTAAAAGCTTTTTGAAGGCAAGGGTAATGTCTAACTGAATTCTATCACTTTGTGCATATAAAGTCTTCAGGAAACTTCTTGAGTTAATTTAGGAATGCAGGAACATATTCAGTGTTAAGAAGGCATTTATAATATTAAGTCACTAATCTAGTGAATCTCATGATTATGTACCCCTTTTTTATAGAAATTTCTTTTATTTTTAATGTGATGAAATCATAAATGTGAGGAAAGATACAGCATGTAGATTTAGTAATTTTCCTTATATTTATGATTAAAATGTAATTACCTAATCAGTGAAAAACAGCATAGTGAATAAGGTATAGAACACAAATTATAAACAACTATAGAATTCAATTAGTATTTCTAAGATTTTAGATTGTTTTTCAGCAATGTAGCATAATTGACATCTATGGAGTAAGAGCAATTTTCATGTCAAGCTGGTATGAATTTTTCTGTATCTATTTCAAAATATGATATTTCTTTTATGTTTATGTTTTTAAAATGGAGAGACAGAATCAATCAATAAACAATATAATGATGGACATTCCTAAGGGCTATGAAGAGAAGAAAGTCAGGGCAAGAAGAGAGTAAACTAATGCAGATATATTTAAGATAAGTATTCTGAGAAGACTTCCCTGAGGACATCACATTTGTGAATAGATTTCATGCACAAGAGGACATTCAGGAAGAAAGCAACAGAAGTTAGGATGGGAAAGTAGGCAGGGGCTGACCCAGAAGGAACTTGCAGACCATGGTATGATGAGAAGCCAATTCAGGTTTTGAGCATTAGCACGGTACACTGTGACCTCTTCAAAATACATGCAACAAATTCCAAGCACCTCCACTGCTGACATTCTTGTCCAAGGCCATCATGAAACCTTGCCTAGATTCTTTTTTTTTCAATATATGAAATTTATTGTCAAATTGGTTTCCATACAACACCCAGTGCTCATCCCAAAAGGTGCCCTCCTCAATACCCATCACCCACCCTCCCCTCCCTCCCACCCTCCATCAACCCTCAGTTTGTTCTCAGTTTTTAACAGTCTCTTAGGCTTTGGCTCTCTCCCACTCTAACCTCTTTTTTTTTTTTTTTCCTTCCCCTCCCCCATGGGTTTCTGTTAAGTTTCTCAGGATCCACATAAGAGTGAAACCATATGGTATCTGTCTTTCTCTGTATGGCTTATTTCACTTAGCATAACACTCTCCAGTTCCATCCACGTTGCTACAAGGGATACAGGAGTGCTGATGCATAGGGGCACTTGTACCCCAATGTTTATAGCAGCACTCTCAACAATAGGCAAATTATGGAAAGAGCCTAAATGTCCATCAACTGATGAATGGATAAAGAAATTGTGGCTTATATACACAATGGAGTACTACGTGGCAATGAGAAAGAATGAAATATGGCCCTTTGCCTAAATTCTTGAAAAGAGCCTCCCAACTAATTTCTTTACCTGTACCTTTGTTCCTGTAAGGTGGATTCACAACACAAAAACCAGTGATCCTTACAAAATGTTAAATGAGATAGTATCACTGTGCTTAAAGCCATCCAGTGACTTCTCAAGTCTCTCAGAGTAAAACCACAAGACTTTCAATGGGTCACAAGGTCCTGCATGAGTGATCCCCACCTAGCCCCCACTTCATCTCCCGTAGGGATCCTGCTAGCTTTCAGTCCCAAATGCATCTTGCCTCAGGCCTCTGTGTATGCTTTTCTCTCAGCCTCAGCATCGTCTGTATGATGGTCCCTGAGAAATACATGGCTTACACTCACAGGTCCTCCGTGTCTGCTTGGATGCCATTGACCTCTGGGTCCTTCTGTGACTGTGCTCTATAAATAACAACTCCCCCCCACCCCCCATGCAGCTTTCTTTCATCCTTTCCCTTCACTTACTTTTCTTTACAACATAATCCGACAAATTATTTTCTTTCTTCTAAACACATCTACTTTAGAAATGCTTATTAAACTCTGAGCATATGTGAGTTCCTGTGTTTTTTCTTGCAATTAGGAGAAAAGATTAAGAGTATTGCCCTGCTTCTAGCACAGTGCCTTATATAGAGTATGATCTGAATTTAGCACTTTGTTATGAAAGTCTCGTTTAAGAGGGGGAAAAAAAGATGTTAAAGAAAGTTCTAAACTAAAAAGGAAAACTAAAATAAAAGTTGGTTTTTTTTCCTCATGGAATGATTTGTCTTTTTTTTTTTAAGAAAATTTACCTCAAAATTACTTTAGAAAATGAACAACTTGTGCAGCTGAATTTTCTAAAAACAAGATTTCAGATATCAAATGAGGCACTGTCATATAGAAGGGCCATTTGAATTCATATTTTACTCTGGGAGAATTAACATGTACCAAGGCTTCAATGGATAGATTAGGTCACTGGTGTCTTTTTAACGTTGTCAAGAATACAAATGCAATAACAAACAGTTTCTCTTTCTTCCTCATATCGGCCTGAGCATTTTCTAATGCAAAGGTCATATTCAATATACTCATTTATTTTTCCAACTTGAGGAAGAATTTTTTTTACATGGTCTTGACAGTATAGGTAGTAATATATTTCTTTCACTTGTGGGTGGTATCTGTTGAGTTCTACTATGTATATAAAAATGTATATTTTCATAAATCCATTTCCCACCCATTGACTCCCTGTCTATAGCAATCAGCATCAATATCTCATTCATCGATTAGTATCACTTCTCTCTCTATATATATTTTTTTTTCTCATTAAAATTTAGCAGTTTTCTTTCTCTAGAACATGCACATGTTTATGATTTTGAATATTCAGATTTTCTTTTCACTGTGAAAGAAAAATTTTCATTATATTCCTATATGGTTATTGTTTTCAATAAGAAACTCTTGGTTTTTGACTATTTATTTTCTTACTTGTTATCTTATCGGACTCTCTTAATCAGTGTAAAATTTGTTAAGTTGATTTACTTTGCTTTGCTACAATAAGAATTGTATTATAATAAATAATAAAGCTCCTTTCCCATATTCTAGCTCTTTTCTTTTCCTTTGATGCATTGGTTAGATATATTAAACAAATATGCAAATATAACGATTATGAATTTAACAGGCATTTCATTTACGTTTTGCCATTGTAGGAAATGTTGTCTGATATAAGCAAATAATAATACCGAGCTATTGTGCTGGAAAATCCATGGCTAAAAAATCAAGTACCCAGACCTTAAATCTAACTAGTCATAGCTTTATAGAATATCATTTTTGTATAATTAGAAAAGCTTTTCAAATATTCCTGATCATTTTCTTAGCATATGTTGAGGAGTTAGTATTTTTTTTCCCTTTTGAACTACTGATTTGCAAAATCATATAGTTACCAGAATGTTGTGTTGTTTTTACATTTTTAAAAAAATAGAACACATGGTGATTTTACCATTTTCTGACACTATTTGATGACTTTTTCCTGATATTATGATATTTTGAATCACACTGCAAGTTCATAGTTTAAGTCTTAGAAAACTCTGAATTCATACCCCATTGCCATCTTAGTTTAGCTTGTAAGCTTAGGCAATTAGTCCAAACCGGCTCAGCCTTAGTGCTTTTTGTGTAATGTGGAGATAATAAAGCAACCCTACTCTTTCGCATGGTTGAGAGTGTTAAATGGTATAATGTATGTAAAGTGCTTCTCATAAAAGTTAGAATGCTCAATAAACATATAGTTAGAAGTGTTACTTGTCAGTCCTGTCTTTCTCTTTTTTTTCTGACCAGGTTTTTTATATCAAGGCCATGAAAGCATCTTAATTAATTTATATTCCATAGTGTTTTAACTTGGCTAAGGAATATGTTTGATTTAAATGACATACAGAATATGTATTCCTTAAGATTCAGTCATAAATCACCTCATGAAAACGTCTAAAATTGGTATAATTTCTGAACATAATTATTTGCAAATTCATATATTTTTCAATTTCTTCTAAAGCAATTCAAGTACTCATTCTCTCATATTAGTTTTGATCATTTATATTTTCTCAGCTTTATTAATTCCTTAGAGCTTGCAACATTTATTAGCATGTGGATATAAGATAATTGTTTAAAATCACTTTCAAATATAGTTATAATCTTTTTTTACATGCCTAAGTCACATACTTGTGAATATTCTTGTTATTTTTTTTTCTTAATGTTATTTATCCAGGTACCGTATCTACATGTTGGGTACATTTATGTTTTTAATTATTTTTTGTTTTTTTTTAATCTAAATTGATAGCTTCATTTTTTCATAACTGATTTCTCCTTCCTAATTTTTAAGAGTTATTTTTAACCTAGCTTTATGAATTGGATGTTTTATCAATTATTTTCAAGCTGTGCTTTTTAAAAATAAAAGCATTTTGTTCATGAATCTGCTATGAGGTACACCTTTGGAAGAATGGTCATAACTTTTTGTAGAAACATGCTCATTATAGTTATTTTCCAATTACGTCTTAGTTGCAATTTTGATTTCTTTCTGTTCAAAGTTTTAAGTGGAATTGGTCATTTTAATTAACTGATTAGTTTTTTCTTTGTTGTGAAAAGCCTGGTTTATAATTTCCAAACTTTTGTATAATTATAAAAGAATGTGAGTGATGTAATAACTTTATAAGGTTGCATGTGAAAAAGAAAAGCAGAAACCATGCTCCTTGTAAAATGGAATCAGTAGTGTATAGAAAAATGAAAGTGCGTCATCTCCTTGTAACCATGAGTCATCTTTCTTTGTAGGTTGGGTTCTCTGCAATTGGTTGTTAATACAGACTTGAGTACATAGGATGCTTTTTAGGGCTCAACACCTATGGGAAGGAAGGAAGGTAGGAGGCAGCACTGAGAGACATTGAACTGCCACACAAACTTGAAACATCTTAGGCAACTTCATGTGCCTATGTGACCCATGTCAGTTCTGTGTTGTTCTGTGTTGTGTCAAAATGGCTACCCTGACATCATCTCCTGCATCAGCTGTGGGATATGAGTCACTCTAAGATGTGTGCCTTTAGGGAATGCTGCTCTCTGCAGCTGAGGTAGATCCTGAAGGAGCTGACAGCTAGAGGCTGTCTGTGGGAAGAGGCTACAAGTCCTTCCAAAGGGACGTGGGACCTGCAGCTAGCTCAGTGTGCACAACACATTTTTCCTTTAATATCAACTTGGAATATTTTATTAAAACACTTTATATGCATTTTTATTTACATCTTATTTTTCATCTAAATGATCTTGGGATTTTATATATAGTATTATAAATAACATATATACATAGATATATATAAGCCTCAGTGGGCTCTGTGCTTTACGCAGAGCACATTAATAACATCATATGTGAATTAGAAGTACAAGACCATCAAAGTTAGGTGTTTTTCAGAATTGTTAAGATACTACTGAGTTTAGCTACCAAGAGGCCCAGTGTCTAAGGTAGACTCCAGCACCCAAAGGGTTGAGAACTCTAAGCTGGTGTATAGTTAGAAACCTCTTCTAGAGCGAGATAGGTCCGTCTATCACTTTCTTTCTGATAAACAAAGACAGCTGAGTCTATAGAACATGTGCTGATTGAAGAAATGAACTGTAAATACCACTACAGTATACATATTCCTCTGCTAAATAAAATTAAAATGATCTCATAGCAGGACACCCTTCCTTAGGGGTCTAGCTATATGCAAAAAAAAAAAAAATATATATATATATATACATATATATACATAAATGTATATATGTGTGTGCATGTGTATAGAAAGAGAGTACACATTTACTCTGCCAATTCTTTATATACTTATTTAAAGTTATTTTTTAATAGCAGGATTTTATAATTTTCCAATCTTAATTTATCTATCAGTTGACTGTTTTAAATCATGAAAATAAATTTGAAAAGGCATAGGGTATGTCTTCTGGGCTATTACTCCATTAAGTATTTTGTAATATTCACACATGATTAATATTCCTTTCAAAATAAATTTTTCTTTGCTGCCTTCTGTCATTTAATATTTCATAGGTGTCCTTATTTCTGCTTAAACACTTTAAGTCTTTACTTGTCTTTAAATTTAAAAAGTCTCAAGACCTGGGGTGCCTGGGTGTCTAAGTTGGTTGAACAACTGACTCTTGATTTCCGCTCAGGTCATGATCTTGTGGGTCATGGGATCAAGCCCACCTCAGGCTCTGCACTCTCAATGGACTCTCTCTCTCCCTGTCCCTTGCCTATTCCCTGCTCACACTCATACTTTCTCAAAAATAAATAAATAAATAAATAAATAAATAAATAAACAGACAAACTTAAAAAAAAATTCTCAAGGCTTGTCTGAAAATGATCAATTATTTTTGTTGCACTATGATGATAATCGAAGTAGGGAAGAATTATGATAAGATTTCCATTTTTACAATCATCACCCTGATTTTAATCTGGAGATTATATTATGAGGAGAATAAATAGATATAAGGGAAAACAATTAAAATTGACTCTCAGTGTTAGGAAAGGACTTCAATGGATAAAAATAACAGAAGAAGAGAAATAATATGGATATGGTGAAATCAAGTTTAGTTATAAATTGAGTTTGGGGAGCCATGAGCAATCATAGTTAAGGCATATAAATGTCTGTTGGGTTTAGAACTTAGACAGTTGTGTTGTAAATAAGGTAAGAATAATCATTAGTAACTCAAGATGTATAGGATCTAGAAGTTGAATAGCATAAGAAAAAAGAGAGATCAGGATAGAGGCTTGAAACATACCAAGATATCTGAAGAATATGGAAGAGAGGGTGGTGCCAGCAGAGGAGAACACAAAAGAGTTGTCAAAGCCCTGGGAAGACTGTGAGAACATTTTGATATCGAAAGTGACCTCTAAAGATTGCTTTGGTTGCTGCCTGTGAATTTTGATACATGGTGTTTTTAATACCATTTAATCACTTATATTCTACCTTCTTTGTCATTTCGTCTTTGACCCTTTGGTTACTCAGTAAACAGTGTGATTTTTAAGTTCCAAGTATTATATTGATTTCTAACTAAATACCATCGTGGCGGCTAAGCATGCTCTGCATGACTTTGATCTTTCGAAATATGTTTAATACTGTTTTATGGCCCAGCATATGGTCCATATTAGTCAGTATTATATTCATATTTGAGAAAAACATAGTATTCTGCTGTTATTGGCTGCTTTATTGTATAAACATCCGTAAGGTCAACTTAATGAAGATGTTGTTCAGTTTATTATTATTATTTTTTAATCTATTTATTCAGTCAATTACTTGGAGATTGATGTTAAAGTCTCCAACTGTAACTGTGGATTTTTCTAGCTTTTCTTTTATATTTGCCAATGTGTTGATATATGTATTTGAGAACATTGCTATTATGTGTTACTGACCTAACTATATTGTTATAATTATTATTATTACTATTGTCAAGGTTGCTATTGTTGTTTGTAGGTGTTATTACATACTTACACCTAATAACGATGTAATGTAATGGCATTAAGAAGTTTGAAAGATATTAGTGACCTGTCTAAAAAAATAATACAGTATTTGAAGTAACAAAAATCCTTTTTTTAAAAAAAATTAATTTTTATTTATTATTGAGAGACAGAGACATAGCATGAGCATGGGAGGGGCAGAGAGAGAGGGAGACACAGAATCTGAAGCAGGCTCCAGGCTCTGAGCTGTCAGCACAGAGCCAGTCACAGGGCTCGAACCCACAGACCCGTGAGATCATGACCTGAGCCGAAGTTGGACACTTAACTGACTGAGCCACCCAGGCACCCCAACAAAAATCCTTTTTAAAAAAGAGGGGCATTATTCACAGTAAGTGTTTACCTAAAGTTCTCATTAGTGTATTTTCAAGTTTTTGGGGACCTGAGTTTTGTTAACTCTTAACAATTTGCCATTTAAGCTTAGAATTAGAAAATTAAGCTAAAGTGGCTGGAATAGTCAGAATTTCAAGAATAAATACAATAACATACATTGAATGTTAAAAGAAAAGGGAATTCAAAGTTCAGCTAATGAAATCCTAGCGATGTACCTAGGAGTTTTAGCTTTTCTCACCAGACCCTAGGATTTTCTTTCTGAAGTCTTCTAAGACATTGACCACTTACCTATCTATGTTCAAGGTTCAAAAATTATTATAGCTCCTTTTTTATACTCATTTTAATTTTGTGGATTTATCCATCACCACCACCACCACCACCACCATCACTTTTTTGGGAAATATTTTTCTCATTTTTGTAAGGATTTTGGTGAAACGGAAGCTAATAAATGTGTTCAATTTGCCATCACTAACTGCCAGATCAACATATATGATTTTGCATGTACTTCTCTATTGTTATTACCACTACTTGTGCTGCTGCTTCTGCTGCTGCTTACTATTGTTACCTCTAGTCCTCATTGGTGGAGACTTTTATCATAGTTCCTGGCGCCTGGTGGACCCAAAGTCCTAAACAGGAGTATAATTACCAAATCCCGTGGGATCACAAAAAAAGGAGCGAGTTCTGCAATGGGAGTAAAAAAAAAATGTCTTTATACACTGGCCATTATATATGAAGTATTCTTACAGCAAAGAAGCATACTAAGAATATAGGATATATTCTTATACCTCTATATTCTACAGAATATAGGATATATATCTATGTATCTATATTCTATAGAATACAGAACATACAGATTTCTGTACAGACATAGAGCAGCATGAATGAAGAGAGAGTTTACATTTTAATCTCCCTTATGTGACCAGATATTCTGGACCCTTGAAAATTAGATTTCCGTGTTTAAAACTAAGGTGGCATGTTGCAGGATTCTTTTTTTCTTTTTTTAAGGGAATTTCACTGTATTTTTTTTTTCATTTTATTTATTTGAGAGAAAAAGGGAGAAAGAGGGAGTATGAGCTGGGGATAGGGGCAGAGAGAGAGAGAGAGAGAGAGAGAATCCGATGCAGGCTCCACACTGAGCCTAATGTGGGACTTGATCCAATGACCTTGGGACCATGACCTGAGCCAAAGTCAAGAGTTGGTGCTCAACCCACTGAGCCACTCAGGCATCCAGTGTGGCAGGATTCTTAAAACCCTCAGTTGTCTTGGATAATTTCTTCTGTAGAGTATGTTCATAAAATTTGAGTTAAAGATGGTACATCACACTCTCTAGGACAATAGTGTCTATAGCTAGATTGTTTGGTTTCAAAACATGGTTGTACCGTTTACTGGTTCTGTGATCTTGGTAAATACTACTTAAAGATGTTTCTTCTCAATTTGCAATTGGAGCTAGAATAGTACCTAATTCATAGGGTTTTGGTAAAGCTCCAATTACTTAATGCATGTAAGTCACTCAGAAGAGTATCCAGGATTTAGTAAACACTGCATTATTGTGAATATTTGTTATTCTTTCAACTATTATATTACCATTATTATTATTGGTGGGGGTCAGAATCATAGAATGATTTGTAAAGTACACCTCTAGATGGGCTAAAGTAATGGCTGCTCATTTTTAAATGAAAGGATGTCATCATCATAAGCTTAGTTACTCCACCATTTAAAATCTCTGAGGCTTTATCTATGTGTGCTTATTTGCCAAGCCATGAAACAAAGTTCAAAGAGCTATGGATCTTAAATATAATAACAATAATCATCTGGCAAATGAATGGTTGCCTTCTGGGATCATGATTTCAGTGCACGGATAGAAGTTAATAAAGTAGTCACAAAGGATTCTGTCCACTTCTGTACTGAAGAGGGTCATATTTAAGGCTCCATTTAATTTACAAAATGTCAAAGAACATCAAAAGAAGAAATTTATTGCATTAATCTTTCAAAGAGAATGTAAACCTCATATTAGCCAGAGTTATTAATCAAAATTAGCTATTGATTTTGCTGTGTCAGTAAATCCAAATTTACGAAGACTTGGTTATCAACACTTAGATTATGTAAATAGAAGTTTGGAATTTTTTCTCTCCGAGGACATTTTTTAACTATTAGCATTTCTGTTAATAGGAATTGTGGACTTATACAAGGGTTGCATAAATTGAAGTTATTTGATAAATGATAAAAAAATTTTTTTTAATTTTTTTTTTTAACGTTTAATTTATTTTTGAGACAGAGAGAGACAGAGCATGAACGGGGGAGGGGCAGAGAGAGAGGGAGACACAGAATCGGAAACAGGCTCCGGGCTCTGAGCCATCAGCCCGGAGCCCGATGCGGGGCTCGAACTCACGGACCGTGAGATCGTGACCTGAGCTGAAGTCGGATGCTTAACCGACTCAGCCACCCAGGCGCCCCGATAAATGATAAAATTAAATAAGCTAGTAAACTTTACTATTCATGTTAAAAATAACAGTGATATTAACAGATTTTTGTTTTAATAACATAAATTTGTCAGAAATACATGGTATTGATTATAATGAAGACTTACTAGAGAAGAGAAATAAATCACATCAATATTTATTGAAAAATACAGGTAAGAATTCTAACTTTAAGGAAACAGACATAGTTATAGAAATGAATCAAGGCATGGAAGTATGAGCAATAGGATTGGTCTAAAGATTAAAAATGGAGATTGAATATGATGTTAGCTGTGAGTTTGTCCTATATTGAATTTATTATGTTGAGATATGTTTCCTCTATACCCACTTTCTTGAGAGTTTTTTTTTTATAATAAATGGACATTGAATTTTATCAAGTATTTTTTCTGTATCTATTGAAATAGCCATATGATTTTTATCTTGCTTTTTATTAATGTGGTATATCACCTTGATTGATTTGTGGGTGTTGAAACATCTTCGCATTCTTGGAATAAATCCCACTTGGTTATGATCTTTTTAATGTATTGTTGAATCTGGTTTCCTAATGTTTTGTTGATGATTTGGCATCAATGTTAATCAAGGATATTAGGCTGGGATTTTTTTTTTTGGTAATGTCTTTGGGTTTCCTATAAAATATTTCTAAGTGGAAAAATATTAAAATTCATTATCACTTATATTAATCTACTTAGCCATGCCTAATGCAGAATCTTTTTCAAATATATTGTTGTTGAATTTTGTCTTTTGTCTATTTTGGGCCACAATTCATTTCTTTATTCAAAGTGAAACCAAGCCCAATTTGATGTATTTTTATCATTTATGATGATTTGTTTTTATTTTACCTTTAAATTATTCAGCAAGCTCATACCTACAAATAAAGGAGTCAAAAATACAACACACATTTCTTCAAACATTTGCTCAATGTTTTTATAAAGTAAATTGTCCGAGAGAATTGATAAAATGTTAAAGGTATAGGAAATATTAACAGCATGCATATTTTTGAGTTATTTGCATCTCAACTAAAAAATTGAGCACTGAATGCAAACAATTCCATTAGCACTTCCAAAAATTAAAAAAAAAAAAAAAAGAAAATGTGAGACCAATACTCCACTGCTCCAACCCCAAGTAAGAACATGAAAAAAAAACAAACCCAAAAACAACACATTCTAGACTAATTAGTATCTCTCTCTATATGAGATGACCCTGGAGAAGTCCATGTCAACATGAACATAGACTCAAATATTCCTTATACCTAAGAAAGTCATTTGTATCCATTCCTGAGCCATCAAATTTTGTGGTGCTTCTTCCCTGTCTTAACACAGGCTGAGCCCAGGGTAATGTGCCAGTGTTACATAATATGTGTTTTTATGGCTTGAAAACTTAGGTCTAAATGATAAAAATAAGATCTTGTTTTTCTTTTCTAATCTTTCCCCTCCCCCCCTTTTATTTCCTCCTTTCCTCCTTCCTTCCTTCCTTCTTTCCTTCCTTCCTTCCTTTCTTTCTTTCCTTTCTTTCTTTCTTTTTCTTTCTTTCTTTCTCTTTCTTTCTTTCTTTCTTTCTTTTTCTCTTTCTTTCTTTCTTTCTTTCTCTTTCTTTCTTTCTCTCTCTCTCCCTCCCGCTTTCTTTCTTTCTCTTTTCTTTTCTTTTCTTTTTCTTTCTTGATTAAATAGTTGTGCTTAGCCAGGAGTGTATTTGGGATTCTCAAATTAATGAAGACTGAAATATTCCTAGCTTTGTTTCAAGGTAGAAAACATAAGACCTTTTTACTTTCTTCTTATTTTCACACATCAAGTCAAACTTGTTTTTTTCTGCTTTCCTTTTCTTTGAGAATAACCCTGGTTAAGCTAAAATTGGGAGTATTCTTAGTTCTGTAAAGAAACAATAAAGGATCAGAATGAAGGAAATCAGTGACACCAGTAGGAAGATTATGGATCAGCTACAGAAAATAAAATGTGCTACTTTTTCTCTGTCCTGGACCTATTCTTGTTTTTTTGTTTTTGTTTTTGTTTTTTTTAGTTGATTTTTTTTTTTTTAATTTACATCCAAGTTAGTTAGCATATAGTGCAGCAATGGTTTCAGGAGTAGAGTCCTTAGTGCCCCTTACCCATTTAGCCCATCCCCCCCTCCCACAACCCCTCCAGTAACCCTCTGTTTGTTCTCTATATTTAAGAGTCTCTTATTTTTTGTTCCCCTCCTGTTTTTATATTATTTTTGCTTCCCCTCCCTTGGATCTATTCTTAGTTCTTATGCAGATCTTATATGCAAATCTAGTTGCTTTTAGGGACTGATTATTTTTTGGTCAGTCTCAAAGATGGCAGCAACTTTCTCTTTGGAGACTTACTATGTATTCAATGCAGATGATTGCAGAACTCAGTGGTAGGATCTTATTGTCCCAGCATGAGCTGAGATAATAATCATCATTTTTCATTAATCTGCTCTACCTTCATGGGTCATTAAAATAAAGCATTCTTGATATTCAGACTATTCATTCAAAAGCTGTTTGACTGTCTTTAAGTGGTCAAAAAAAAAATCTGGCAAAAATAACATTGTTGTTTCCTTTATGTATTCGCTGGCCCAGGGCCCTGCTAGTTTGTGGTTCTAGCAATATAAAAGCAATGGTTGGGTTGAAACAATGCAATCCTGAATCCCTTACCCTAACTGGTTTTCTGTTCATTGCTTGTCTCAGAGATGATATATAAGAGCAGTGACAGGCCTGAGGCACTATGACAGGACAGTTCAGGACCACCAGCATTCACAGCTGCAACTTACAGGCTTGGTAAAAAGCTCTGTAATTCTGATTGTCTACTTCTTGGTGACGTTCATGAATCCAATTCCCTGCCAAAACTGTACAAAAATAACTTCTTCATACTCTCCAATCTGAAAAGCGTTGTATTTCTTTATGCCTGCAAGAAGGCCTTTGGATTTTTATACTTTTTTTATATATAAATAAAGATGCTATGATAAACAATACAGGCACAATTATGTATATATATATATATTATATAATATATATTATATATTATATTATATATTATTATATATTATTTATATATTTATATATTATTATATTATTATATTATATTATATTATATATTATAATGCATATTTATAAATTTATATATTTATGTATCATTATATATATTATATATAATATAATATTATATATTATTATATATAATTATAATATATATATAATTGTGCCTTTATTATATATATATATACACATGTATATAATATATATGTATATATATTATACACATGTATATAATATATATGTATATATATTATACACAAACACCAAGCAATATTCTGAAAATTTAATTTAGTATTCTTTCATGGGCCCCTGGGTGGCTCAGTGGGTTGGATGTCCGACTTCGGGAAAGGTCTTGATCTCCTGGTTCATGGGTTTGAGCCCTGCGTGGGGCTCTGCTCTGTCGGCATGGAGTCTGGAGCCTGCTTCAGATTCTGTGTCTCCCTCTCTCTCTGCCCTTCCCCACACTCATTCTCTCTCTCTCAAAAATGAATAAACATTAAAAAAATTAATTTAATTTTCTTTGAAATCAGTGATGCGGTGGGGAAGAGAGGTGGACATAGTTGCTCATTCAGACAGTGATGATTTTTTTTAAGTATTCTCATTGCCATTTTTTAGAAATCCCAGCATATGGTGCAGATAAAAAGCAGACTAACATTGTCAGTTATATCACTTTTAAATTCTTACCACAATGAACCCCATTAATGACCCCTTTATACAGAGTTGTCCTCTCCTACTACCCTGTCTTACCTTAGGTGACCATATTAAAGACCTCAGTCTAGTGGCTTAAACAATAGAAATTTATTTCTCACAGTTCTGGAGACTGAGAAGTCCAAGATCAGAGTGCCAGTATTGTTGGGTTCTTGGTAAGAACCCTCTTCCCGGCTTGCAGACATCTGCCTTCTCGCTGTATTCCCACGTGGCAGAGAAAGGAAACTCTGGCATCTCTGCCTCTTCTGAGGATACTAACCCTATCATGGGGGTTCCACCCTCAGGTCCTCATCTAAACCTAATTGTCTCCAAAAGGCTTCATCTCCTACTACTATCGCATTTGGAGATAGGGTTTTAACATATGAACTTGGGGGGGCACAAACATAACACATCCCCACTTGGTACACCACTGCCTAATATCTAAGCTATGTACTATGCTCATCCTGTTTTGCAAAATTGGGCATGGAGGCAGAGAGAGATGAAGAAATCTGACAAAGATTATATTCTTGATATCGAAAATATGATAATAAAACTTACTATATAACATGAGATAGCAAAGGTAAATCCTGTAGTTTTAGCATATTATGCTGACTCTCCATCTCGTGTACTTCTATATATTCAATGTAACAATCATAATAAATAGCATGTGAAAATCTGGCTATAAATAATATATGGTCTGAGGTTAAGTTAGGATTTAACATTTTGTAAAACTGTTTTGTCTTAGCGCAGACTTTTTTTTTTTTTTTTTTTTTTTTTACTAATTCCGGATGTTTTTAAAGAATTGCATGCTCATTGATTGAGAGAATCATTGAAGTTTGCTGATAATTTGGGCAATGTATAGATTAAAGTCTGTCCTCTCACAGAGCAGATGTAAAGTTGAAAGAATTTTGCTTTGTTTTGTTTTTTTCTTTATATTTTGAGAGAGAGACAGAGAACAAGCTGCAGAGGGGCAGAGAGAGAGAGAGAGAGAGAGAGAGAGAGAAAGAGAGAGAGGGAAACACAGAATCTGAAGCAGGCTCCAGGCTCCTAGCTGTTAGGACAGAGCCTGATGTGGGGGTCAATCCCATGAACTGTGAGACCACGATCTGAGTCGAAGTCGGATGCTTAACCGACTGAGCCACCCAGGTTCCCCAAAAGAATATTTAAACTGCAGGAAGAACATATGTTATTCAAACCCAAGAGAAAAAAAAAAAAACATTTACAATAAACATGACATATTTTACCAACCCATTAAAAGGATGTCTTCTAGACAATTCATTATTAGCCTTATCAGCATTTCTTCTAATACTTGACATGACAAGACTGCATTATTTTAAATTCCGTTGTAATTCAAATTTGAACTACTGTTGTTCTCCTCCTCCTCCTCCCCTTGTCATCCTCCTCCTTTTACTTCTTCACACATAATGAAGACATATAATGCAAATTTCTAGATGTACTCCCTATAAAAATTAGAAAAAAAATCAAGGTTATTAAAATTTAACACCGTTTTTGTCTCCATGCATGAAAAATTGAAATTGAAATAAAGGTGAACCCACTAGAAATTAACACACGAAAGGATTACTGTTTGTAGATGATATGTTTATATACATTCAGAATCTAAGAAATGTACTATGAAATTCAAAACTAACGAGCATTTGCAAAATGATCTAGGATAGTCAGGGTTTTCCCGGCAAAAGTAATACCATAGTCAAAGGAATGAGATTTAGTGTGGTTCTGGAGAATCCATGTAGTTTGGTAAGGCTATAACAAAAGGTTTCTGAGTGAATATGATGAAGACAGAAGGCTGGAAATATTGTCAGGACATATCTTGAAGGCTTTCCATTCCACAGTAAGTAATTTGGATTATTATTACAGAGTAGTGGCTTGATCACAATTCCATTTTAGAAGTTTCTTGTTTAAAAAAGAAGGGCAATGCACAGTAGAAATTAAATAGCTTTGGTTAAACAGAAGGCAGGGAACACATTTAAAAAACTGGCATAGGGAGTCCTGGGTGGCTCCGTCAGTTAAGTGTTTGACTCTTGATTTTGGCTTAGATCATGATCTCATGCTTCATGAGCACAGAGCCTGCTTGGGATTCTCTCTCTCCCTCTCACTCTGCCCCTCCCTCAACTCACACTCTCTGTCTCTTTCTCAAAATAAATAAATAAACTTTAAAAAATAAAATAAAACTGGCATGAAAGATTAACTAATAGAAATGAAAATAGAAACTAATATAACGCTAATATTCATGACAGAATTTATAAATAGTGAATAATAAATTTAATAAAAAGACAGCTACATACAAATAAAACTATAAATCACACTGAATAATATAAACATCTTATAAGCTGTTCCAATGACAATGTTCTTATAAGAAAGTTAATGTGAAAATATCAGCATTTATAAATTTAAAGAAATATATTTTATGCAAATGTAATTAGATTACCAACAGACATTTTAAATAGACTACAATGAGAATTGGTTTGTTTATTTATTTATTTATTTATTTATTTTTAATACGAAATTTATTGTCAAATTGGTTTCCATACAATACCCAGTGCTCATCCCAACAGGTGCCCTCCTCAATACCCATCACCCACCCTCCCTTCCCTCCCACTCCCCATCAACCCTCAGTTTGTTCTCAGTTTTTAAGAGTCACTTATGGTTTGGCCCCCTCCCTCTCTAACTTTTTTTTTTTTCCTTCCCCTCCTCCATGGTCATCTGTTAAGTTTCTCAGCATCCACGTAAGAGTGAAAACATATGGTATCTGTCTTTCTCTGTATGTCTTATTTCACTTAGCATACCACTCTCCAGTTCCATCCACGTTGCTACAAAAGGCCATATTTCATTCTTTCTCATTGCCACATAGTATTCCATTGTGTATATTGTTTTTAAAATGTAAAAAATTAAAAATAAAAAAGGAGGAATGGGGACAGGTACTTGCTTGATAGGATAATAGAATGGGTATTAACAAAAATGTATTGCATTGGCATAAGCATATATGGTGGAGAGTTCTAGTTGTCCACAAAGATCCTTTCTTCCTTCCTCCTGTGGTAATAAATTTATATAGGTGAACACATGGCTTCCCAGCCAAGTTACATTTCACAGCCTCCCTTGCAAATCAATTTAACTATGTGGCTATAAGTTCTCACCAATGAAACATTAGCAAAATTCAGTGCTCCATCTCTCCGTAAGGTACATAATATAGCCAAGCATGCTTTCCCATATTCAGAATTCTTGTTTTCACCCTTGGACAGGGCAGGAATCTAGTTTATATGCGGACAAAGGAATGATGTGATCCTGAGTAACCAGAACCATCTCCCATACTGAACCAGATTATTCATGTGGAAATTGTTAGTATATGTGTTGTCAAAGCAAGCTCTTCATATGGAAATGTTTATGTTAAATGAAGGCAAACTTCTTTTTTTTTTTGCTACAATTTTTTGGGGTGTATTGTTTCAGCAGCCTAGGTTTACCATAACCAGACAAATCGATCAGTCAGAAGAACCCAGAGTTTCCAGAAATATGTTACTGTCTCAGCTCAGGCTTCTATAACAAAATTCTATAGACTAACAGAAGTGTATTTCTCATAATTATGAAGGTTGGGAAATACACAATCAAGGTGCCAGGAGCTGTATTTCTTGATGAGAACTTGCTTCCTAGCTTGTAGACAACCACCTTCTCATTGTGTGCTCAGATGACCTTTCTTCCATGGGTGTAGGTGGAGAGAATGAGAGATTTCTCTCTTCTTCCTCTTATAAGGGCCTTAATCCTGTAATGTGCATCCTACCTTCATGACTTAATATGAACCTAGTTACCCCCCAAAGGCCCCTTTCCAAGTAACATCAAACTGGGAGTTAGAGCTTCTAACTATGAATTTTGAGGGACACAAATATCCAGTCCATAACAACATCTGGGACCTAAAAATAAAAATAAGTGTGTACTCAATGAGAAGGAAAAAAAAGATGGTTTGATCAGTAAGTGATGCCAGTATAAAAGGCTATCCAACTGGCAGAAAATAAATATGGACCATTACTTTACATCCAAAACTGAAAAACAAGACAATAAAAATCATAGATGATCTAGGAAAAAAATGGAGTCTGGGGAGAAACTGTATTTGATCTGACTTAATAATAGCAAAGACAGTTTTTAATATTATCAAAGTAGATACATGTCAAAAGTGCATAAAGATAAAGTAGTAAAAAAACCAACATTTTGGCATTTTTTTCTTTTGTCTGAGAGTTTAAAAAAATTGAAACATAATTGACTACTATAAGTATTCTACAACATGGCATAAATTAAAGATCAAAGATATACATATACAGAGACTTGGCTTGAAAAACTAGAGTACACTATGTGTATTAGTGAGGATAAACAATGATCAACAGTGACTCTATAAGAAGAAAAATAGAAAGAGAACAAAAATCTTTCAAAGCAGTCTTCAAAGACAATCCCAAGGACTTTAGAGAAATGTTTCTAGACTTTTGTTTGTTTGTTTGTTTTGTTTTGTTTCATTTTGGTTTTGAGTAGCTATATTTTGTACTGAGAAAGATAACAAAATAGCATGCATGTGATTTAAAACCAACCAAGCACTGATAAAAAATATATATCACTGCAGTTGTGATTTCACATGAAACCTAAACAGTAAGAACTGGGCACGTATTTATTCTTCACATCATGTGCTAAGCCTGGCAGAGGAGAACACCGTTTCCACCAGAGCTTCAAAGGAAAAATGAGAGTGCTGGTAGAGCAGACTCAGCCAGCAGGCTCACCCTGCCCCTGCAGAGCATAAGAAGGGAACAGGCTGTGATGTGCATCTCTGGTATGTCTCCTCTGCCCTCTCCTGGGCCACTAGGGTGGACCCTGATCAGCATCTCCTTAGTAGCAGTGAGCAGAGGGAGAAGGGTGGAGAAACTCCTGGAGCTGTATAGACAAAATGGATCCTCCTTCCTCTCCGCCCCCCCCCCCCCCCCCCCCCCCAGCAACTCCTTTCCTTTCCTTTTTCCTTTTGTAAAGGTCGATCCAAGAGGAGCAGCACTCCTTTCCTGCCCCGCAAGTCCCCAGACAGGAGCCTGCAGGCACCAAATCCTGAGCTGGGTAACAGCACAGGCCTAGGACTCCCCTTTAGCTCTGAGATGCAGCAGTTGTTTGTTTCAGTAAGTTGACATTAAATCCACCAAAAAAAGAGCAGCACCACTCAAAAACCAGGGGGCTGAACCAGCTGGGCCTAAATCTTTAGGATGGACAGAAGTCAAGCTTCTGAGTCACAAAAAGTCTTGAGACAACTGGCCACGCAAGTTTTGCTGGATGGAGCCCCACACAATGAGGGTCCCCATTCTGTTTGTCCCATTCTCTAATGAACCCAGCCCAATATGGCATTTCACCATCACCCCATCAGTACTACATTGATAGAGCAAATTTCAGTCTTTATCATCCTACATTGAGAATATATCCAAAATTCAACCATTTTTTTCTTCTCTTTCTACCTCACTCTGGGATATGATAGCCTGTGTGCCCTAGTGTTTTGCAAATATTGAGTTGGGTATTTGAGCTAGGATTAGGAGAAAAGGATGGGGATTAAAGTGTAGAAGGAAGTAAAGTCAATACAAAGACATTTTATTGAATTACTTATTGCTGCAGATAAATGGTGGCTTGATCATACAATATGATCTAAGGAAGCCAGGAAATGCATTTCAGAACATCTTTCTGGGGAAATCCTGTCCTGATAGGTCAAAGGCTTACTACACAAGGTGTGAATTCCCTCTACTTAATAGTTGCACATGTGTGAGCAACAAGTGAGTTGTCAAGATATACCCTTCCATAGGACAGAAAATGGAAACCACATGGTCCAAGCCTGAGCTAAGAAGCTGATAAGTAGCTTCTGTATGAAATTGGTTGGTTGACTTCCTCTAAAAACCAAGCTGGTTTTTACACAGGTCACTGGAATAAGAAGGAATCGAGGTTGAGATCATCTGGAGTGATACATAAAGGGTGTCTGGTACAGTCCACTTAGGAACTCCATGAAGTCCAATCTATCACTGTCCCCAAAGTGGTGGTCTACTGCAATATCTTAAAATAATTTAAGGAAAAATAGTTTGTAAGATAAATTGCAGTTCTTGCTATTGTAGCCTTTACTAAGGTCATAATATGCATGTAGGATCCACTTTCTCTGACCCATTCTAGATTTTTTTCAGCTTCAGCCAGGATTTAGGCAGTTTTCTTGACTGATTGCTGGATCTAATCCAGATTTTATCCAGCAAATTTTGAATCTTCTCTTGCCCTGTCTTTCTCAAGTCATGTTTGTTTGTTTCCATTATATAATGGGGTGTGTGTGTGTGTGTGTGTGTGTGTGTGTGTGTGTATATATATATATATATATATCTCATATATCTCATATATATCTCATATATATATTGTGTGTATATATATATATCTCATATATCTCATATATATATGGTATATATATATGGTATATATATATATATATACTATATATATATATATATATATGGTGTATATATATATATACACACCATATATATATGGTATATGAGATATATGATATATATATCATATATCATATGTGATATATATGATATATATATATATAAATTCTAGACTAGTTAAATGAATCACTAGAAGTAATGGTGAGAGAGACCAAACTTACCCCTATCCTTTGTGTCCTGGGCTTCTCTATTCTAACTATTAGGAATACAACAAAGTATGTAAGCTCTTGGCTTAATGCATATGTCACCTCCTGGAACAAAGTACCTAATCTCAGCAGTGTTGGCACCAAGTTGACCCTTTAGTTGAGATTTTAACAGGTGATTTTACTATTTTATCAGGCTGGGTGTTTCTGGGAAATGAGACAATATGAGAGTTTTTGGATCATGGTTCTGTGAGAAGTGCTATAGTAATGGTGGAAGAACCCTAATACTTTGTATACAGGTGTCAGTCAGTCCTGGTCAGGACACATTATTGCCTCTTCTAGGTGGAAAAGATTAAATATAATCAATGTCCACACAACAGTTTGATAGTTTCTGTTGAGGTATATTGGCATATTGAGAGCTCAGCATCACTGCCTATTATTGGCAGTGAGAGTAACTAGCTAACCCTTTTTGAGAAAGAGCTCGTACATAGTCTCTATCCTTGATATCATGGCCACTGTATCCTTTAACCTGTTATACCAGTATATTAACCTATTATACCAGTATATACCAGTATATTATACCAGTATATACCAGTATATTATTCAGTATTCAGTATACTGGTATATTATACCAGTATGTACCAGTGTATTATACCACTGGTATACCAGTATACCAACAACCACGTTACTAAATGCCTCACTTAAAGCCTGCTGTACATTCCAATCAAGCATGGGTTATTTGGATACTTCCCCAGGCAAGGGTTATCACCATTTTACTTCTCTTTATCTGTGAGCTGGGCAATGATGGTAGAAATGCAGAAGAGATAAGAAAGAGTGAAATGCAAAAGAAAAATAGGTTTTTCTCAAGGCACCTGGGTGGTTCAGTTGGTTAAGCGTCCCACTTCAGCTCAGGTCACGATCTCACAGTTTGTGCGTTCGAGCCCTGCAGCAGGCTCTGTACTGACAGCCCTGAGACTGCTTCAGATTCTGCGTCTCCTTCTCTCTCCATTCTTCCCCCGCTTGCACTCTGTCTCTCTCAAAAATAAATAAAGGTTAAAAATTTAAAAAAAGAAAAATAGTTTTTCAAAAACAAAGAGGTATGATATATCCCCTTGTTTATTTAAATATATATCTATATGTGCACATATGTATATAGCAAATATAACATGAGAAAGAATTATGTATACTGACTTGTAAAATTGTTTATATTATATTAAGTGAAAATAGAAGATTTCAAAGTGATGTGTACTGTATGATTCTGTATGGGTGAAAAAAACACAATATATATTTGTATAAAGAAGGGGGTTGAAGAATACTCAAGATGCAAATTTTTATATTGATTCCTCTTGGTTGTGGGACTGGAGAAATGCAGGGGAGTTAGGGAGAAGAAGATGGTAATTTTGTCTTATATATCTTACCCTGAAGTAAATAATTTCATTTATTATTGGTTATTCATTTACTATGATAAAGCCAATAAAGAAAAAGTTAAATATAAATGTGTAAGATGTAATGTGGAAAGCAAGTATAGCAAAATATTGGTCTTATTAGATTGGGTAAATGTTTTGGTTGCCTTCTCCAAATTTAAGCGAATGTTCAAAATAAAAGACTTTTATAATTTTAAAATACAAAACAATAATGGCAAACTAATCAGCTGTTAATGTTGGTCACAGGTCATGATGTATTTTACACATTTATATTATCTAACTAAGTTTTAATTCTCACTGAAAGATTAGCAGCATCTTTTGAGCTAAAGATCTAAATGGAAATCATTCAGACACACAGTTCACTATGGGATTTGGAAGGACCTTTGCAATAATTTTTAAAGCTATGTTCTTATTCTGTAATCTATTTTGTGAGCTCTGTTGAGAACAACCGCCCCTGTAGCCACTCAAGAGAAGCAGAGTTCAGGTAATCTCATCGTTTGTTCTGCCCCAAAGTGCTTAACCTTCTCTCCTTTCTGTGCACACATTCCAATCAGCACAAAGACACCTTTCATTACTTCCTAAAACACCACAACATCAGAATCTTTCGGATTTTTAGATGACCCTAAGATCATCATAAAGGGACTTTGAGACATCTGACAAAGCTCTCTCACAAAAATACTAATTGGATGGAGACACTGGGCTTCTAAACTTAAGCTCTATGTGTATTTAAGGTTGATCGAGATAAAGTGGAAAGAAAAGAGAAAGAAACTAATCTGTTTTCATTCACTCATTTCTAGAACTCCTAGAGAGAAATTCTTTAAAAACGAGCTTCTGAAGTTCTGGTGGCCTTCTTGATTTGCTCCCTGTCTTAGCATTTTCTGATGATAGCGCAGAAAAAAAAATAACATTTCTCAGATACCTTGCTGGATGCTCTAAGGGCATAGGAAGGTGAAAATTAAAGAAAATATTAATTTTCTTTATTTGAGTATACACACTCAAACACACACACACACACACACACACACACACACAGAACACAGGAGGAGGGAACAAAAGGAATGAAGGAGGAAAGGAAGGGGAAAAAGTGGGAAAGAAGGAAGGAAGGACAGAAGAGAGAGAGAGAGAGAGTGAGAGAGCGCAAGAGAGCGAGGAGACAGAAATCAGTCTCGTGAAGGAAGAATAGAAAAGGAGGAGAAAATACAGTCACCAGAGTAGATGTCATACTTGTCTCAAATAACTATGTGAAAAAAAAATACATAACTGTATAAAAAAAAAATTTATCAGCTGAAGCAATGTACCAGATTGACAGTACTGGCTAAAATAGTTAGATGGCATATCTCTGAATAATACAGACAGAGGTGAAAGGAAATGAGTGAAAAGAGGAGATTCAGTTCTGAGAGGATACAAAAAAAGTGCATGATTAAGGCCCTCGATTTGGCTTTAGTATTGACAACCAGGAAAGGTGCAGTATTCCCATCTAGTAGGCACTCAAAACATGCTATTGCTTACCTTCTCATTAGGTGTCACATCTCCTACAGAATTCTTTGTGAGATTATTTACCTCCTAAAACCTTAGAAGACACAACGGGCTATCTGAGAGATATATTCCTGCATTATTAACACAAAAAAATTAAAGTAGGGAGCAAATCCTGAATAGAGTAATCTCAGAATTCATTAAGACATATTTTTCTAGGTAGCTATCCCTTATGTAATTACTGGTTCAATATCACTGTATTCAAATTACGTACTAAATATAATGTTTTAGATAACAGTGAGAAAAGAAGAGAAAGGGAGAGATTGAGAAAGAATGTGTGCACTCACAAGTCTTCTAAATCAAATTATTTCTCCAAAATAATTTTAAAAAGAAATTATTAAATTATATTACATAAAATATTTAATTTATATCTACCTATGAAAATTAGAAAACTTATTTAACTGATTTTGAGTTATATTGCTATGGATATTTATGGTTTTTGTCATAGAATTACATTTTCCATTAAGATCTTCATCAGGATTATATGCTGACACATGGTTTACTCAGAAATATTCTATGAGGCAAATATTTTTACTATAAACTTTACATATTCATATCAAAAATTTCTCTATGAATGCTTAAATAGGCAACTTTTATATAAAGTTTGCTCATATTTAGTCACCCATATCTCAGTTTTCTACATAACTTACAAAGGCATACATTTTAGTTTCAAATGACTTTTACCTCTCCACTTTTTTAATAGAATCAACAACACAGCATTGTGCCATAACATAAAGTGTAATTCTAAGGCTAGTACTATGTTATATTTCACAGTCAGAAACAGGAAGACTTAACCATTACCTGCATTCATTTAATATAATATAAAATCTTTGTTGAAATCTATCTCACCAACTCCACTATTTCAAGTGTCCATAACAAGCTAATGCTTTCACACACGTTTGCTATTTCTCCCTTGTGTCTATAGTTTCCATTGTTTTCCTCTGCTTCCAATTCCTCATTCTTTACAAATTAATTAATTTTGCCTATTATGTATGAAATTGATATATTTTTTTCAATATTAGAAACGGTACGCCCCAAGTATCAGAACGGATACCATGATAAGGACCTCTAAAAATCCTCTCTTCCATAAAAACCATGAGAACGCTTGGCAAAAACGAGCTTTTGCAGACCTCTGGAAATTAATCAGACTTGCAAAAATCCAGGGCCCATTTCCAGGAACCTTGTGGACAGGTATGGAGGAAAAGGTTTTTGCTGACCCAATGGCTGCATACCAGATATCAGGGAATGTGCTGATTTGCTCGGGCAATGAAACGTCATCTGGGAGAGTAGCTGCAGTTGAAGGCAGCACCCAGTTAAGTTTATGATAAGCCACTGTCGTTCTCCAGGTCCCATCTGTCTTCTGCACAGGCAAAATAGACAAGTTGAATGGGGTTGTAGCAGGAATTACGAGCCTTGAATCTTTTAAGTCCTTGATGGTGGAACTAATCTCTGCAATCACTGTGGATATTGATACTGCCTTTGGTTCACTACTTTCCTGAGTAGAGGTGTTTCTAACAGCTTCCACATGGCCTTTCACACCATAATATCCCTTATTCCATAGGTCAGGAAACCAAGGTGGGGATTCTGCCAGCTGCTAAGTATGTCTGCTCCAATTAAACATTCTGGAATTGGAAAAATAACCACAGGTTGAACCCATTGTGAGACAGACTTGACCTCCATAAGTTCCCCCACCTCCCTCCCAATTCTGACTGGAGGGCCACAGGGACATTTTGGTCCTCCTGGAATTAGTGTTAGTTCAGAGCCAGTGTCCAATCATCTCTGAAAAGTCTGATTATTTTTTCCCCATAGTATAGTTACCCTGGTAAAAGGCAGTAGTGCCCTTTGAGGAAGGCTGGGAGAAAGACTAACCATGTAAATTTTGAACAGTATACAGTAGTCCTTCGTTAAGGAGACCCAGGCTCACCTTCGTTCAGAGGGTTCTGGATCTGTAAACTGGCTCAAATCTAAGAATTGACTGAGAGGCTGTGATTCTCTGTTTGTATGATTCAGGTTAGAATGCAAAGCTATAGCAATCAATACAGTGTTTTACTAGCATAAAGATCAATATATAGATCAATGAAACTGAATTGAGAGTCCAGAAAGAAACCCATGATAATGGTCAATTTACTTTCAACAGGGTAACAAGACAATTCAATGAATAGAGAATCATCTTCCCAACAAATGATGCTAAGACACCTTGATATCCATATAAGAAAGAATGAAGTCAGACAAATATTTCATATTTAATTTTGTTATATACAAAATTAACTTAAAAAGGGTCAAGCACCTAAATGTAACAGCTAATCTATAAAATTTTTAGAAGAAAAATTAGACGTAAATCTTAGTGATCTTCGATTAGGCAATGATTTGTTAGATGTCTCACTGAAAGTACAAGTCATAACAAGAAATAGATAAGTGGAATTGACGTATTTACATTATATATTTGGGACTTGCATTCTGAATATATAAACGCTTACATCTTAACAATAAAAGAAAAATAACCCAATTAAAAAATGAGCAAAGGATATAAATGGATACTTCTCCAACGAAGATATACATACAGTCAGTAGGCACATGAAGAGATGCTCAATATTATTAGTCATTAGGGAAATTAAAAATGCAAAGCCACAATGAGATTCTATTCCACACCCACTGGGCTAGCTAAAATAAAAAAGATGGACATTAGCAAGTGTAGCCAGGATGTGGAGAAACTGAAACCCTTACACACTGTTGTTAGGAATGTAAAATGTTATAGCCACTTTAGAAAATAGTGTAGCAGTTCATCAAGAAGTTAAACATTCAGTTACCATATATCTCAGCAATTTTACTCCTTGGTATATACCTAAGATATTTAAATATATGTCCACACAAATACTTGTACACCAATGTTCAAGACAATGTGATTAGTAATAACCACAAAATGGAAATAGCCCAAATGTCCATCTATTAATTAATGAATATCAAAATATGGCATATTCATACAATGGATATCATGCAGCAAAACAAGGAATGAATTACTATTATATGCTATAATTTGCAAGAACCTTGAAAATCTGCAAAGTGAAAGATAAAAAAAAAAGACACATATAACACGATTTCATTTATCTAAAACTCAGAATAGACAACTCTATAGAAACAGAAAGGAGATTACTGGTTGCCAGAGAATAGAGATAGGGAGGAATTGAACATGATGCTGATGGGTATGAGGTTTCTTTTTGGGGTGATGGAAATGTTTTAGAATTAGATAGTGGTGATTTTTGCACATTTGAGGACATATTGAATTATATACTTCAAAAGGTGATTGTTGGGGGCACCTGGGTGGCTCAGTCGGTTGAGTGTCCGACTTTGGTTCAGGTCATGATCTCATGGTTTGTGGTCTCGAGCCCCACATCGGGCTCTGTGCTGGCAGCTCAGAACCTGGAGTCTGCTTCAGATTCTGTGCCTCCCTCTCTTTCTGCTCTCCTCTGCTCTTGCTCTTGCTCTGTCTCTCTCTCTCCCTGTCAAAAGTAAATAAACATTAAAAAAATTTTTAAGTTATTTTTGTAGTATAAAAATTACATCTCAAAAAAAAATCTATAATAGGCCTTTTAAGTTAAATTCCACTAATGGTTCCCTTACCTTAAGGCAAGGTAAAACTTTTATCATTTCCCATATAATTTAGTTTAATTATGTAACATTTATGATTATTGGTAGGAAAAAATATTAATATGTGCTTTCTCTTTCAGTTTGGCAAACAGTTCTCTTACCTTCATGCATATTCATTTTCTTTGCTTTAATATACCAAATACTGACTCTGAGCTACACAGTAACTCTTGAAACTTTAGAAAGCTGTAGCTCAGGTAATGGATAATTACGATGTTGTGGTGTATTAATCATCCCTGGCAATATATCCTTTATAAAATGGACACTGTTTGGAATAATTGCTAGAATTTTAGGACATGCTTCTTGGTATTCCTTATTTCTGGCCTCTGTACTACATAACAAAAAAGAGTCTTTAGTATTGTGCAGTTTAACTATAGTGCCCTCTTTTCCTGCAGTGTCTGATACAAATTACCCCCAATTGAAACAAGTTAATATAAAATTTTACCTCTGATTTCCTTTAGTATTATTGGATTCAACATACCACTTTTCTGATACATCCTTTATTAAACACAAACAATGAGGTCTGAAATAAATATTTGGTTTCTCATATTTTTAAAGTTTGTATAAATGCCATCATTCTATACTCTTCCCCAAACACTATGTTTGGGAGATTGATTCATGCTGCTGTACACAGCTCCTGTTCAATTATGATTATGATTATGATTATTATTTATTTATTTGAGTATGGTTGATACACAATGTTATATTAGTTTCAGATTTTCTACTGAAATTAGTGTTTTTTTTGTGTGTTTGGTCAAGTGTTCTTTATTTTTAACATCTTCTTTATTTTTATCTCACTTTCAAAATCAAGATTTGAGAATAAAAACTTTCCACCAGATGACTTTCTTTTTTTTAGAGAGAGAGAGAGAAAGAGAGAAAGCGATCATGAGCAGGGAAGTGGCAGAGAGAAAGGGAGAGAGAGAATCTTAAGCAGGCTCCACGCTCAGCATGGAATCTGACATGGGGCTTAATCTCAAGACCGCAAGATCATGACCTGAGCTGAAATCAAGAGACAGATGCTTAACTGACTGAGCCTCCCAAGTGCCCCTACCACCAGATGAAATTTTACTTAAAAAGTGTTCACGTGTAACAGTCATGTTGGTGTCTATGCTGATTTCCTCTATTTGTTAACATTTTCACATATTGGTGTCTTCCTATGTTAGAAAATAGACTTAGGAATCAGCCACATCTCAGTTCAAGATCTGCTTTATTGTTTTGACTACATCCTATTCACCTTATTGGTGAGAAAGAAATTCCCATCCTAGGGTTATGAGAGTGGCTGAGAATATGGCACCCAATACTGTATGGGTGAGATCTATAGAAGTTTTTTGGTCACATATACTCACAGTGTATATGAGTATATATATATATATATATATATACATATATATATATATACACACACACACACACACACACACACATACACACACATACATATGCTTAACTACTGCACTGGAAACATTCTCATTAAAACCTGGATTAAGAGTGAAATGGGCTTTATATTGCCCAGCTTTGCTGTGGAAACAACTTCCAAATTTCAGTGGCTTCCAATTGCAAAAGTTTATTTCTTGTTTCACAGGAGTTGGTGGTTGGCTTGGATCTGCTCTGCTTGGGTCTCTCATTCACGTACTTTCTTTGTTATGCAGTAACAGCCCAATCTGAGACATGCTGTTCACACAGAGGAAAAGAAAAGAGAAAATGAGCTATTGAAACCACAAGAAGGCTCTTAAATATTGTGCTGCGAATTGGCATGCAGTCATTTTCACACTTATTCCATTAGCGAAAGTGAGTTATATGACCAAGCATGATCATAGCGTCATCATAGAAAGTACATTCATAGAAAGTACACTCTTTTACACAAATAAGTCCATATCATGAACAAGGATATACACTCTTCTTATAGGGTTATAATTGTGAAAACTAACTCAGTCTACTGTGTTCCACATGCTTGATTACAAATATTTATGTCTCTTCTTTCTTTGCACAAAGTATATTTGCTTGCTAACAAAGGATCGATTTTCAGGTGTGCCAAGGAACACTTAAAGATTCTCATCAAATCACAACACCAGACTCAAAATTTCAAGATCAACTCTGCTTCAGGTCTTAATATGTTTTTTCTTGATGGAGAAACCTATGAAATAAAGAATAAGTGTTTTACTCCAACATATATGACATATGCTACTGGAACAGCACAGGATAACTTCAAAAGTCCCATTGGGAGAGGGAAGGATGACTAAAAAGTTTGGGACCAACATACTGAACTCCCATGGGATGGAGAAAGGAAAGAACTGTTCTTCTGAAGAGGTGGAAATATTCCTTGATTAAATCCCTGGATTTCCGTTGCAGACATTTTTTCCATAGTCTACCATGCTTCATTGCATTTGGCTTAGGGTTTTGGAGGATCTATTTTTGTATTACTTAGCCACATCTGTGTTAGCTTTTAGTAAATATTTTCTTGTGGGAGTTAAGCAATTTTTCACTGTGTTTTATGCCTATAGAAACTTGGGGACTCAAAGTTTATCTTATGTCTCAAAAGTCTTGGACTCATTTAATGCTATCTAGAAGTTTTTTTGTCAGTAAAACTTCCTAAAACATGTAGTTAGGTTTTTGCTTCCAGTCAGCATCATACACCAATAGCCATCCTCACACAAGTTTGCTGTTGTTTTTTTTTAAGTTATATTATTTTCTTTTTTTTTAAATTTACATCCAAGTTAGTTAGCATATAGTGCAATAATGATTTCAGAAGTAGAATCCAGTGATTCATATGCTTCATATAACGTCCACTGGTCATCCCAAGTGTCTTTCTTAATGCCTCTTGCCCATTTAGCTCATTCCCCCACCATAACCCCTCCAGCAACCCTCAGTTTGTTCTCTATATTTAAGAAGCTCTTATGTTTTGTCTCCCTCCCTGTTTTATTATTTTTGTTTCCCTTCCCTTATATTCATCTGTTTTGTATTTTGAATTCCACATATGAATGAAGTCATATGATATTTGTCTTTCTCTAACTAACTAATTTTGCTTAGCATAATTCCATCTGCATTGTTGCAAATGGCAAGATTTCATTCTTTTTGATTGTCAAGTAATATGCCATTGTGTGTGTGTGTGTGTGTGTGTGTGTGTGTGTGTGTATACACCACATCTTCTTTATCCATTCATTAGTCAATAGACATTTAGGCTCTTTCAATACCATGGCTATTGTCGATAGCGCTACTATAAATGTTGGGGTGCATGTGCCCCTTCGAAACAGCATATCTGTATCCCTTGGATAAATATCTAGTAGTGCAATTGCTGGGTGGTAGGGTAGTTCTATTTTTAGTTTTTTGAGGAACCTCCATACTATTTTCCAGAGTGGCTGCACCAGTTTGCCTTCCCACCAACAATGCAAAAGAGATCCTATTTCTTCACATCCTCGCCAACATCTGTCACTGCCTGAGTTGTCAATGTTAGCCAGTCTGACAGACTGGAGATGGTATCTCATTGTGGTCTTGATTTGTATTTTATGGATGCTGAGTGATGTTCAGCATCTTTTCATGTGTCTGTTAGTCATCTGGATGTCTTCTTTGGAAAAGGGTCTATTCATGTCTTTTGCCCATTTCTTCACTGGATTATTTGTTTTTTGGGTGTTGAGTTTGATTAGTTCTTTATAGATTTTGGATGCTAACCTATTAGCTGATATGTCATTTGCAAATATCTTCTCCCATTCTGTCAGTTGCCTTTTAGTTTTGCTGATTGTTTCCTTCGCTGTGCAGAAGCTTATCTTGATGGGGTCCCAATAGTTCATTTTTGCTTTTGTTTCTCTTGCCTCTGGAGACATGTTGAATAAGAAGTTGCTGTGGCTGACGTCAAAGAGGTGTTTGCCTCCTTTCTCCTTGAGGATTTTGATGGCTTCCTGTCTTACATTTAGGTCTTTCATCCATTTTGAGTTTATTTTTGTGTGTGGCATAAAAAAATGGTCCAAATTCACTCTTCTGCATGTTGCTGTCCAGTTTTCCCAACACCATTTGCTAAAGATATTGTATTTATTCCATTGGATATTCTTTCCTACTTTGTCAAAGATCAGTTGGTCATACATTTCTGGGTTCTCCATTCTCTTCCATTGATCTGAGTGTTTGTTTTTGTGCCAGTACCATACTGCCTTGATGATTTCAGCTTTGTAATACATCTTAAAGTCCAGAATTGTGTTACATCCAGGCTTGGGTTTCTTTTCAAGGATTGCTTTGGCTATGCGGGGTCTTTTCTGGTTCCATACAAATTTTAGGATTGCTCTAGTTCTGTGAAGAATGCTGGTGTTATTTTGATAGGAATTGCATTGAACATGTTGATTGTTTTGGGTAGTATCAACATTTTAACTGTATTTGTTCTTCCAATCCATGAGAATGGGATATTTTTTTTCCATTTCTTTTGTGTCTTCTTCAATTTCATAAGCTTCCTATAGTTTTCACTGTATAGATTTTTCACCTCTTTGGTTAGGTTTATTCCTAGGTATTTTATGGGTTTTGGTGCAATTGCAAATGGGATTGATTCCTTGATTTATCTTTTTGCTGATTCATTACTGGTGTATAGAAATGCAACCAATTTCTGAGCATTGATTTTATATCCTGCAACCTTGCTTAATTCATGGATCAGTTCTCGCAGTTTTTTGGTGGAATTTTTTGGGTTTTCCACGTAGAGTATCATGTCATCTGTGAAGAGTGAGTGTTTGACTTCCTCCTTGCTGATTTGGATGCCTTTCATTTCTCTGTGTTGTCTGATTGCTAAGGCTAAGACTTCCAACACTACCAACACTATGTTGAATAGCAGTGGTGAGAGTGGACATTCTTGTTGTGGTCCTGACCTTAATGGAAAGTTCTCAGTTTTTACCTTTTGAGGATGATATTAGTGGTGTGTCTTTGCTACATGGCTTGTGCGATCCTTCTATCCCTACTTTCTTGAGGGTTTTTATCAAGAAAGGGTGCTGTGTTTTGTCAAGTGCTTTTTCTGCATCTGTTGAGAGGATGGTTTGGTTCTTATTCTTTCTTTTATTAATGTGATGTATCACATTGATTGATTTGCAGATGTTGAAACAACACTGCATCCCAGGTTTAAATCCCACTTGATTATGGTGAATAATTCTTTAAATGTTGGATCCGGTTGGTTAGTATCTTGTTGAGAATTTTTGCATCATGTTCGTCGGGGAAATTGGTCTATAGTTCTCCTTTTTAGTGGGGTCTTTGTCTGTTTTTGGAATCAAGGTAATGCTGGCCTAGTAGAATGAGTTTGGATGCTTTCCTTCCATTTCTATTTTTTTTTTTTTTTTTTGGAAAATCTTCAAAAGGAATGGTGTTAATTCTTCTTTCAATGCTTGGTGGAATTGCCCTGGAAAGCCATCTGTCTTGGACTCTTGTTTTTTGGGAGATTTTTGATTACTAATTCAATTTCTATACTAGTTATAGGTCTGTTCCAATTTTTCTATTTCTTCCTTCTTCACTTTTGGTAGTTTTATATGTTTCTAGGAATTTGTCCATTTCTTCCAGATTGCCCAATTTATTGACATGTAATTGCTCATGATAGTCTCTTATTATTGTTTGTATTTCTGAAGTGTTCGCAATGATCTCTCCTCTTTCATTCTTGATTTTATTTATTTGGGTTCTTTCCTTTTTCTTTTTTAGCAGTCTGGGTAGGGGGTTAGCAATTTTATTAATTCTTTCAAAAAACCAACTCCTGGTTTCATTGATCTGTTCATTGATCTGATAAATATATATATCAGATATAAATCACTGATTTTTAAAAAAATTTTTAATGGTTATTTATTTTTGACAAAGCGAGAGAGAGAGACAGAGCATAAGCGGGGGAGGGGCAGAGAGAGAGGGAGACATAGAATCCAAAGCAGGTTCCAGGCTTTGAGCTGTCAGCACAGAGCCTGATGTGGGGCTTGAACCCATGAACCATGAGATCATGACCTGAGCCGAAGTCAGACGCTTAACCAACTGAGTCTCCTAGGTGACCCCCCCTTTTTTTGTCTTTTCTCCCCTCACAGAAAATTCCTTAAAATTTTTTTCAGGGCTGGTTTAATGATCACGAGCTCCTTTAGTTTTTGTTTGTCTAGGAAACTCTTAATCTCTCCTTCTATTTTGAATGAAAGCCTTGCTGGATAAAGAATTCTTGACTGCATATTTTTCCAATTCAGAAGATTGAATATATCCTGTAACTCCTTTCTAGCCTGCCAAGTTTCTTTGGATTGGTCTGCCATGAACTTGATCTGTTTTCCCTTATAGGTTAAGGACTTTTTTTCCCTTGCTGATTTCATGATTCATTCCTTGTCTGTGTATTTTGTGAATTTGACTATGATATGCCTTGTGGGTGGTCAGTTTTTATTGAATCTAATGGAGTTCTCTTTGCTTCTAGGACTTTGATGTCTGTGTCTTTCTCCAGATTAGGAAATTTTTCCACTATAATTGGCTTACGTAAACATTCTTGCTTTTTTTCTCTCTCTTCTCTTTCTGGGACTCCTATCCTTCAGATGTTATTCCTTTTTAACAAGTCACTAAGTTCTCTAATTCTTGAATTGTGCTCTTTTGCCTTAGTTTCCCTCTTTTTTTCTGTTTCATTAATCTCCATAATTTTGTCTTCTATATTGCTGATTTGCTGCTCTGATTCATCCATCATTCCCTCTCTGGCATCCATTAGAGATTGCATCTCGGTTATATCATTTTTAATTTCTTCCTGACTAGATTTTGCTTCTTTTATCTCCACAGAAAGGGATTCTATGCTTTTTTCAACCCCAGCTAGTATTCTTATTATTGTGATTCTAAATTCTAATTCAGACATCTTGCTTATATCAGTGTTGATTAAGCCCCTGGCTGTCATTTCTTCCTGTTCTCTCTTTTGGTGATAATAGCTTCTTCTTGTCATTTTGGAGAAAGAAAAATAATCAATAAAATAAAATTAAAAGTTAAAATTAAAAAATTAAAAACAACACTAAAAATAAAATAAAAGAAGCTAGATCCTAGGTGTGTTTTGGTCTGGTTGTTGGAAGAAGTTTGCTAGAATAAAGAAAAAAAAGGGAAAGAAAAGTAAAAAGAAAAAAAGTGTGAAAAAGTTAAAAATTTTTTTAAATGTATACAATAAAATAGAATAAAATGAAATGAAGAAAGATAAATAGAATAAAAATTTACAAAAAATAAAAAATAGTAAAATATTTTTTAAAAATTTAAAGGAAAATAAAAATAAATTTTTCTCTTTCTGTATGAAAGAAAAAGAAAAGAAAGGAGAAAAGGAGAAAAAACAAACAAACAAAAACCGAATAGATGAACCAGCAAACAGAATGAAACCTAAATGAAGTTACATCCAGTTTCCCCTAGAACTCAAACTATGAGGAATTCTATACACTGAGCAGGCAGAGAGACTTGTTGTAGTCCTCTAGGGCATGCGCTTGGAGGGTGCAGCTGGGTGGGGCTTGGTATAACGGCTCCATTCTCCACTAGATGATGCTGCTTCACTTACTCAAGTGGAATGGTTTCCCATGGGTGTGTACGTATTCATATGTGAGAAAGGTGAAAATGGCATCATCCAGCTTCCTGGTTTCTGGCACAGGAACTCTGCGCTCTCATTGACCCTCAATCAAGCACACTCTTTTGTCTCAGTCTTCAGTCCATTCCCCGCTTCTACATTGTGCATGTCTAAGCTGTCAGCTTGCCAGCAGCATATTCCTCCTAAATTTTATCTCAGATGGGGCTGTGTTTCCACATCCCTCACTTATGAGACCTCTGCGGCTTGGACCTGCTATGCTACTCTGGGGGAGGTTCTCACTGAGTAATGGCCCGGTGCTGGCTTGCCCCAAAGAATGTTCATGTGATCATGCTGCAGCAGATGTTCAGAGATTATGGCAAATCACAACACATAGTGCCAGGTTTCACCACACTCTGGCATTTTTGTTCCAATACCAGCAAATGTGGAGTGTTTTTGAGGTCTGCTGGGATCTTTGCATGTGGGGAGGCCAAATGCCCTCCAAGCAGGGGATCCACTTCTCTGTGTGTGGCCCACAGATCCCTTGGACCTCACTGTCTGCTCCTGGGGATTCGCTCTTCCTTCCTACCAGAGCACCACCAGGTATTGAACTCCAGAATTGCCAACTTTGTTGTCCCCTGTTTATAAAATCCAAATGGTGTTGAAACCCTCTCCCTTCTCCCCATCAATGATGTTGGGGAACAGATTTCTTGTTCAGTTCCTTGTGAGTGTTTCCACTTTCTCTTTCTCTCCAGCTACTTTCAGGGGGAGTGGTTTTCCTGTGCTCTCCCAGTGTGCTGCAATCTCCCACCCCCTTCCTCTATACTCTCTGCAAAAATAGCTTCCTACCCTCCATGGCTTCTCTGTCCCTCAGTTCACCTCTGTGCACCACGTACCTGCCAAATTCTGTGGCTCAAGTTATGCAGATTGTTGTGTTAATCCTCAAATCAATTTTCTAGGTGTGCAAAAATGGTTTGGTGTCGATCTATCTGCATTTCGGGGATGAAAGAAGCCAAGAACTTCCAAACTGTTCTGCCATCTATGTCCCCTTACACTACTTTTTTAAAGTTTATTTCTCTCCGGTCTTAACTATTGGTATTTTGAGCTTATCAATGATTTTTTTTCGTTCTCTATATACAGGATCTATTGTATTACTTGACAAGTGTTAGACACTCGGTGAGTATTTATTAAATAAATAAATGATGGACAGTTAACAAGTAATAAATGTGAATTCTTAATACTTTTAAGAAAATCGTTTAATGCTATTAGGAATTGAAGAATTGCAAATTAATAAAACAATAAGATATTATTTTCCAAAGATATTTTATCTATTGTGGACTAGAGTAATAGAGAAATAGATATCCATGGTGCAAAAATTGATGCAGACTTTCTGGAAGGCAATACAGAAACGAATATTAATATTCTAAAGATGTTTTATCCTTTTGGGGCACATAGGTAGCTCAGTTGGTTGAATGTATGACTTAATTTCAGCTCAGGTCATGATTTCACAGTTCATGGGATCGAGTCCCACGTCCAGCTCCGCACTGACAGCTCAAAGCCTGTTTTGGATTCTCTCTCTCCCTCTCTCTCTGCCTCTCCTTCACTCTCTCTGTCTCTCTCAAAATAAATAAATAAACTTAAGAAAAGACAAAAGACGTTTTATCCTTTTGTATCCTGGCAATTCAGATTTAGGACATGTGGGAAAAATATATAACCAAGGATAGAAATTATAGTGTTAGCTACCTTAGTCAACAATGAGGACATAATTATATAAATTATGGCAGAATTGTTTAATGGATTAATATGAAATCATTAAAACTGTTTATCTAACTACATGTCTCTTCCCCAGGGTATATTCTATAACCATAGTCTACATTTATAGCTAGTCATGTGTCTGCACATACTTTAATGTATATGCATATGGGTATAAAAATAATTGTGTGTATGTGTATATAAATAGGAAGAAAGAAGCATTCATTTGTGTGGTGGTATTCCATCTTCATAAAAAATGTATGTATGCATGTAAGAATTCATATATACAACGAAAAAGTCTGAAAGATAAATATAAAAATATATGCAGTTGTTATTAGATCCTAAATGATTTGCATTTTCCTTTATTATTATATTTTAATTTTTATAAAAATTAGCTCAAGTTAAAAATTCAGTAGAAGTAAAACTGACAGGAAAATATTTAATAACCATGGCAGCCAAAGCCTCCATGATTTATAATTTATACACATAAAATTCAGGTATGTAAATATGACTAATATACCAAAAAGCTTATTTTATACAATGATAATTTATAAATAGTATAATCCCTGTTAATACTAAAGAAGTAGCATGTAAAAGATTGTTAAATTAAAATTTATATTTTTATGAATAACTGGATAATTTGACCAACAAAAACAAATAAAAAATAAAATAAACTCAGATGAAAGATTAGAATGTTTTCTATCAAGAAGTCAATATCTTTTTTTTTTTTTTTTGAGACAGAGAGAGCTTGAGTGGGAAAGGGAGAGAGAAAAAATCTTAACCAGGCTTCACGCCAAACGGAGAGCCCCATGAAAGGCTCAGTCTCCCAATTGTGAGATCATGATCTGAAACAAAATCAAGAATCAGATACTTAACTGACTGAGCCACCCAAGTGCCCCAAGAAGTTAATATCATTTTAAGTGATAATTTTCTTTGCCTTTATTTCTATTAGTGCTTTTCCATTATTACAAAAGAGTCAGGTTAGGGGTTGGGTAGACTTAAGTAACACTGAACATGTCTTTTGCTTACCTATTTTTATTTTTTTAATGTTTATTCATTTTGAGAGAGAATGTGTGCAAGTGGGGGAGGGAAGCGGGCTTTCTACTGTCAGCACAGAGCCAGATGTGGGGCTCGATCTCACAAACCGTGAGATCATGACCTGAACTAAAATCGAGTCGGTCGTTTAACCAACTGAGCCACCCAGGCACCCCATGAATATGTCTTATTTACCTTTTAAATCAGCATGTACTGCAATGGAGCCTCTGTTCCTCAGGACTCAAGTGCTACATTGCAAATTTGGACCAGGGCCAGTGCAATAGACTAAGTGAACAATGTGAAAATCCATACAATTACTTTAAAAGAAAAGTTTCAATGAGGAAGTATGTCTTTGCATTTCCTTTCTTGTTCATTCCCTTCAAAGAGATCACATTTATTTTCTGTTTTCAGGCTTTAGTTCACTATTCTTCGCTCAGGCAAAGTATCCTATATTAGTCAGGATTCTCCAGAAAAATAGAAACAACAGAATGTGTATGTATATGTATATGTATATAAAGAGAGATGTATTATAAGACACTGGCTCACATGATCATGGACTCTAAGAAGTCCCAAAATCTGCAATCACAAAGCTAGAGACCCAGAATAGCCAATAGTGTATTTCTAGTCCTAAAGCCGTCAGGCTCCAGATCCAAGAAGAGCTGCTGTTTCTGTTAGGGTCCCGAGGCATGTAGAGATCAATGTCCAGCTCAATCAGTCAAACAGAAGGAGCTCCCTCTTACTCTTAGGGGGGTCAGCCTTTTTATTTTATACAGGCTTTCAACTGTTTGGATGAGGGCCACTCATATTACACAGGGCAATCTGCTTTATTCAGTCTATGGAATCGCATGTTCATCTCATCCCAAAATACCCTCACAGACATACCCCAAATAAAGATCAACTAAACAGCTTGGTAGTCCTTGCTCCAGTCAACTTGACACATAAAATGAACCATCATATCTTCTAATTTCCACCTTTGCCTTGAAACAGTCATATCTTTCAAGGATATAAATCCATTTATTTGTTAAAATTTTTTTAATGTTTATTTGTTTTTGAGAGGGAGACACAGCAATAGTGGGGAAGGGACAAAGAGAGAGGGATACACAACAGGCTCCAGGCTCTGAGCTGTCAGCACAGAGCCCAACAAGGGGCTCAAACCTACAACCCACAAGATCATGACCTGAGCCAAAGTCTGATGCTTAACTGACTGAGCCACGCAGGCACCCAAGGATGTAAATTCATTTCAACATATTTATTCAATCATTTGCTGATATCACTGTCTGAACTTGAAGACCCAGTGTGAAATCCAGAAGAAATCTGAATGAATCTCTACTCTGGAAAACAAATCATTTCAATTGCACTTTTACTGATGGAAACGACTTTAACGAATGATCATGGAAAAGGAGATTAAAGAAAGAAGGGTTAATGTGTGCCAAGTCACAGAGGAGAGAAAGTACAAGTAAGGTTTGTAAAGAATGGAACTTAGACCAAGTAAACTGAGATACCAGATGCTGTAAAGTTAGAGGGATTACAACCAGGAAGAGAGATTTGGGCTATATTCTAGAGGATCTTAGTGCTGAAGTTAAGATGTTTAGTATTATATTACTACTATTGTTTTTTAAGTATTATTATTGTTATTAGCAATCAAGTGCTACTGACAGCTTTGATCAGCAGACTAGATTAAGCAATTTGTAAATAGTTATGAATTATTATGTGTAGAAATATTTGATAAGGAAATGTGGAAAGGAGGGAGACTAATGAGGAGCCTTTTCTAATAAGCCAGGTAGAAGATAATAAGTGCATTAAAAAGCCCCAGTAGTTAGTAAGGATGGATATTAGTGAGATAAAATTAATAAATCATAGCAGTATATATATATATTTTTTTCTTTACTAATATTTTTTAGAGTGAGGTAGCATGAGCAGGGGATAGGGGCAGAAGGAGAGAGAAAGAGAATCTTATGTAGGCTTCATGCTCAGCACGGAGCCCAACGCGGGGTTCAATCCCACGACCCTGAGATCATGACCTGGGCCAAAATCATGAGTCAGCCGCTCAACCGACTAAGCCACCCAGGCACCCCTTTTTTTAATTAATTTTTTTCATGGCAGTGTATTTTAAATAGAATGTGTGAGAGGGAGGGAAGATTCAGCTATAATGCTTAAATTCCTGTGAGAAGAAAACTATTATCCAAATAGTGGCAGGCAAATCAGCACACTTACCTTCTGGCTTGTGATGGGACAGAATATTTAATCTGGGCCATATTAAGTTTGTTGTGCTAGTGGTATATACATAGACATGAAATTCAGCACTTAAACATGACCTTGACTATCCTACGACTTTGGTAACAAATCTGTGTGTGTATGTGTGTGTGTGTGTGTGTGTGTGTGTATACATATTGCAGTGTTATACATCAATTACACCCCTCATTTCCCTCATTGCAAACTGCATGTCTGAGTTCTTTTTCCTCAGTTTTCTGTTCTCTGCTTTCCAAAACCTCAGAAGACATTGGCAAAGTAGCCCATGTCAGTAGCTAATAATATACTTGCCTTACTCCACTAAGAATGGTTACTTTTCAACACAGGGTGTCTGCTTTCACAGTTGTCATGCTCCCAAAGCCGGATCCCTCAGGACTGAACTTAGATAACTGGAATTTGTCAACAAAGGAAAGTATTTGGGGGGAAAAGAATATCAGAGTCATCTCTCAATACCCATTGTACTATGTAGGGTAAGCCACTGCTCGACTTACCTGGGTGTGATTCTTGCCATTGTAAGGTTGACACTAAACTACACAACAAAAAAATACATGTTTTACAGACTGTTTAACAAAACAAAAAAGCCTGATTACCGTTTTTGTAATAAATCAACTTCTTTATCTCAGAAATTTAAGAGAATTTTATTGGTTCCTATTTTTATGTGAATCAGTTCATCATTTACGTCCTAATGTTAATGTGGAAAGGCAGAATTTAAAAAAAAGCACATACAGCATTAATTCAATTTCTGCTAAAATTATCTACACATGTATAATTGGAAAGATGCCCCCAAAATATTAAAACTGGCTGCCTGTGAGTGCTAAGATTAAACGTGATTTCAAATTTATTCTTTATTCTTTTTATATTGTTCAAATTATCCCTAATAAACATGTATTGCTTGTACAATCTGAAAAAATAAATTTAGAGAAAGCAAAAGGGCTATTCATCGCACAATACATTTGTGGAATAGAATTCACTTGGCCTTAAAGGCATAAAAAAATCCCCACCCCAAAGACAGCCTTGAAGGAAATGTATCAGTGCCAACACAGCAACCCCCAGACTTCTTTGTAGATTGGCGCCATTGTACGGTAACATTACCCTCACAACGACCTGCTCAGTCTCTCGTGGCAACTATTGAATTCTGACTGAGGCCACTCCTGTTCATTCTCTTGCCTACTAGCGTAAGTCACTTGGTCGGGCACAGCTTAATTCTTGACTGTGGATTTCGTGAACTCCTCTTATAAAATGGTACAATTACTGCAGGTCATGAACATCAAATGCCACTAACACTTCCAGCTGTGACCACGGAATAGCCTCCCAACAGAAGTACGGCAACATGGTAATAATAACATCCCAGCTGTAGCCACAATCACCGAAATCACTGACAGTGTCAATAATGTATAAAACCCCATGGAAACTCAACTGTACTTGCCAAAAGGCATTCATCAATTTCAGTGCCTTTTATCTACCATTTAAAATGGTCTGGTTTTAGTGTTAGGGTTTTAAAATAAATGACTAGGGTAAATAGGCCCCGGCTGAATTGCTCACTATCTGCTTTGAATTGCTTCTCTAAATGTTGGGGACGTGAAGTTCAGCCTTAACCACTCAAGTACATTCTGTAACCACTACATGTTAGGTGATGGGATGTGAGCAGAGAGTTGAGTATCTAGAGAGGCAAAATATACTAAGCCCCTTTACAGCTTAAGTTCATTTAAAACATTGCAAAGGACATAGTGAGAATACAAGAGAGGGAGCTGCTTTGATTTCTCAGAAGCCATTCAGCATTTAGGAAGATCTAAGGGAGTAAAAATGTGGAAAGCCAAAGAGAAAGGTCTATTTAACAGATGCTTAGAATAATAACCTGTAACTATACTACACTTCACTATCGTGTGTTCCTGTATTTGCTCAAATACGTCGTAGAGGCAATAGAACCATTGCTTGAAATGTTTGAGCAAAAAATTTTACTGTCACTGAAGGTTAGCAAAAAATCCAAAGAAAGGGCTGCTTGTAAAAAAGAACTGTTGAATATCATATATCTTCAATATGCTATTCATTATTAGTACCAGAACTTGAATCGTATAATTTAGCTCATCATAGCTTTCTCAAATCTATTACCTCCATTGATTCTTTGCAATTCTGTCAAATTTTATTAACTCCACATAGTACATATAATAGTACAAATCTCAGAGGGGCTAGAATGATATGCCCAATATCACACAGCTAGTCAGAAAGCAAACTGAACACAAAAGCACTGATACTCTGTCACACCCACTGCTCTCATATGTGATATTCTCTTTCTTTGACTGTGTCCTTCTCCTTATAGATGAATACCTATCAAGCTTCAGAAAACTTGTGGTTCACAATCTCAGATTTTAGAATGTGAGAGCCTCCAAATGTTTTTCTCTCTTCTGAGTAGAACAATGAACTTTTGTTGGCTAGCAAGACAAATCTCCTGAGTAAAAAGAGCCAGACAAAGGCTCTTCCAGAGTGGCAACAAATATAAAATAAAGAATATATAGAAAGAAACAATAGTGACTATATGGACAGGGACAACTTTTTCATACGTTTATTCATTTATTTATTAATTCTTTCAGTAAAAATTTACTGAACAACTTAACTGCCAAAAACTGTATTGATGTTGAGGGTTTGATCAAGAATAAGATTTTGTCTATGATCTTTTGGAAGATCTTTTTAGAAAAGGAGATAGAAATATAAATTAATAAATTGATAGGTAAATACGTAAATTAAGAAATTACAAATTTGACAAATGCGATGAAGGAAACTGAGTTTAGCAATACAAATTTTTTTTAAAAAAAGTAAAGAGTATACTTTTGATAGGATAATCAAAGAAGGTATCTGTGAGAATCTGTGAGAAGGTGGCCTTTAAGATATTTACTTAATAAACATAGTCTTTACAATGAAGAAAATAAATTGTCAATTTAGATAAGATACAAAATTATGAGAAGGCTATTGTGGAAACAAAAATCATTTTTTAAAAAATTTATTTTGAGAAAGAGAGTGTGTGTGCATGCGAGGAAAGGGAGGGGCACAGAGAGAGAGAGAGAGAGAGAGAGAGAGAGAGACAGAAAGAATCTCAAGTAGTCCCTGCTTGAGCCTCTAAGCAGGGCTTGAACTCACAGAACAGTAAGATCATGAGCTGAGCCATAATCAAGAATTGGATGCTTAACCAACTGAGCCACCCAGGTGCCCCGGAGGCAGAAATCATTTGATCAAAATGTTCTACTGGGACATTATAAAGATGTGTGTTCTGTTAAACGTGAAATTGCCTAAATGTGAAAAAGTGGAGAACATGAATCAGTGTCTGTTGTGCACTCTCCCCGCCCCCACCCCCGCCTTAGCCCTCTAAGAAACTAAGTGTCCACTGCCACTGAATCTGATTATGAGAAAAATAGGTAGATCCCATTATGGCTTCAGAAACAATTAGAAGTTATTTTATTCTCAATCTCAAAGACCAAAACAGTAGCTTACATTTTTAATACACAACCAATTTGAAAACATCTGGAGAGCTATACCTTTCTGAGGTTATAGACAGGTTGTTTTGTTTTGTTTTTTTCAAAGACAAATAGGAAAATCTTACGAGGTGTCTCTTCTACAAACCTAATACTCTCCATACCACTGGTAGAATTCTTTTGCCTGTTACTCACTCTTTCTATATTATTCAGACCTAGAGATACATTAGTAATTTAATACCATTGCAAATAAAAAAGTATTCTGCCTTGGATTAAAAAGAAAGAGGGAGAAAGAAAGAAAGAAAGAAAGACAAGAAGGAAGGAAGAAAGAAAGACAGGAAGGAAGGAAGGAAGGAAGGAAGGAAGAAAGGAGGAAAAGAAAGACCCACAATCAAAAGCTGTATAAGCTTTCTATGGTACTTTTCTCCTTCACATACTACTTCATCTGTCCCAGTACAGTCTTTCAAACATGGTACTTTTGGTGTATCCTGTCTTAGAAGCTGTCAAGTTGAATATGCAATGTATTCCAGTAGAAGAGAGAATTATGCCTTATTCTTTTGCAAGGATACTTGTTCCTGAATTGTTTAAAACCGAGAACATAAAATTCTTATTGAGTTCATTATACTAGAGCTCAACAATTTTCTAACATACATGAATAGCCTAATATTTGATAGAATTTAATTATAGAAACTTCTTTGATAAAGTTTTAACAAAGCATGTTCTGTAATTGCCCCAAATCTAAAGCAGAAATGAGCTAAGCTAATTAATTGCATTACCTACTTTCCATAATATTTTCATGCTATTTGTTTTTAAGTAAATTGTATTTGTTTTAAATTTACAGAAAATTTCATACCACACAACACTGAGCCTTAGACACTGTCTAATCAATGAAGCAAATTCCAATAGATTCCAATAAATTCCAATTTATTTATGCTGAAATAAATCAGAAAAAGTGTTTGTTGTAGTATTACAAATACTACAGATTGTGTTGCAAAGTTGAAATTTTACACCATGGATTTTTTCATGTAAAAAATGAATGCTCATCTATCAGGGAATAAAAGGTATAGTCTTCATGCTCTGAAATTCTTTCTATAATTTCATGACATAAAATGGGTCTGTTTGAAGCGATGACAGAAGTTGAAGAGAACAATGAATCATTCAACGAAGTATTTTTAAACTACTTTGAACACCAGGTTGATACAAATTCTTGTCCACAAAAGTCAATCAAATGAAAAATGTGATGTAATTGTTTTAATAATATGGCTACATTTTAATTAACAAAGAATACAATAATTAACTAAACATGTCTCGCCTTTACTTATTTGTAATAAACAGTACAAGTATTTACCTTTGAGATAAGGTATGCCAGTAGTCAAGAGCAAAGAAGTGTGGTGTGCTGGAAAGCAAGGGTGGCAGCAGGAAACTTCGTTTTCAGCCACACCCACTGATTACTTCCGCAATATTGTACATTTCCTTAACCTCTCTAGACCTCACTTTCTGTGCCTAGATAGGAGTTGGAAGATACCTAAATTTATTCCAGCAATGTGATTCTCAGAGGAAGAGTTGAGAGTCCTTTAATAATAATAAGCAAGGAAATAACTACTGTATTTGTGTTATTTTCACTTTGATTTGATGTGATTTCTGTTTAGGTTTCATAGTGTCTCAATTTGTCACTATGGCGTACTGGCTAGGGATACTGGTTGGGGAGACAGATCCTCTGGGTTTGAATTTTTGCACTTTCACTAAATGATCACTCAATGTGATCTTGTATAAATGTTTTAACTTCTCTGCATCGCACTCTTGTGATCAGTAGAGACGATGGTTATACTGAATGCATAGACTGTTGTGCCGACTGTGTGAGTGTGCACATGTGAAAATGCCTACGTGGTTTTTGACACATAATAATTATTCAACAAATCTTAGATATTTATGCTATCGTCTCCAACATTTTATTCTTTGTACCTTTTATCTTATTTGGGAATAAAAATGGAGTCTTGGGTCTATGCCTCATTAAAAGCACCGCTCTGTAGAAATGAACCTGGGCAGATGAGAGGAGAGTTTCACATAAAGGGACTTTTAAGCTATTTTTCAAAGTAAGCCTTTCAACACGAAGAATTTTAAAAGTTGGTTGTCTATGCTTCCCTTTGTTTAATTTTATAAAATATAACCATTACTGTTGTTTTCTTTGATCCATATGATAGACTGCCTTAATTTTGAAAATATACCCAGAAATGAACTTACACATACCGTGCAAAGTACATATAAAATGTAACATGAAAACATTCCCTAGAAATAAAAATGTTACATATTTATCTAAATTTGAGTCAATTATTCTTTCAGGTTTTATGGTCGCTAATGAAAAAGAAGCTTAGAAATGGGCTTCAAATGGTTTTCTCTGGTCACATGCCATATTTCCCCCAAGCACCACATGATTAAATCCTTTAAATAATGCGTACTTTTGGGTACCTAAAATACATGCTTAAAAGTGGCAACTTTGTCTGAACACCTTAAATATGTCTTCTTTTATTCTCACTTTCCTTTCTGCCCTGGATCTGGCTGCCCGTGCACATGAAAGAAATTACAAAAGCTTCTCAGTCACCGCGACTCGGGTTCCTTTTGCACGACAGCATTTGTCATTGCCAAAACAGCAGAGTTTAATTAAGTGTTGTGAGCAGCCTAGTGAGAAACACACTTTAAATTAAACCTCTGTACATGCCGCTATTGGTTCTTTACCTCCTGAACAATCAGCGGGGTGTTAGGCATAAATTCTGTCTCTCAAGGGAAACGCAGCTCCACGCACCTCTAGTGATTCATAAATGATCCGGCTTTCTCAGAACCATATCTTATTAAAGCACATTTAATTATTTCTAAGTTTTAAACACCGATAGATGAAGGCGATAATTAATGTGCCTACCACTAAACATTTTATTTACTCTTGATATATTAATGGTATTATCAAGAAAATATGCTACAGTTTCAGGTTTAACAAAATTACATGGCAAATTATCTTTTGATGCATCAAGCAATCGTTAATATAATGGAATAAATTATTTTAACACCTCAGTAGTAATGGATGGGTAAAAGAATATAAGCATTTTAATTTTCAGAATGTTTTGCAATTACACATTTCAGGGGACACTTAAATCAACGATGCAAGTGTTTGGAATTTTAGAAACAGAAACAAAAGAATAATTTAGAAGAGAGACTTGTGGGTTTCCTACAAGGGATGTAGCAGTGAAGCTGGCCTTCTCCGAACAGCAAAGTTCTGGTACAATGCTCATGTGAAAAACAAAATTATTGCTTTGCTTAGAATTAAATTTCTATCTGTTCAGTCCAACGTAAACTTTCAAATTTCATTTTTTGCTGAAAACAAAAAGGAGAGTGACATATATTTTTAAATCCACTAGGTTAAATACAGTCTCCTATGCAATCATGGTGATTTTTTTTTCTCGACTGAACAGAGTCTATCAGAGCAAGTGAACAGTCAGGATAGATGACCACATTCATAAAATATTCTTGCCTTGTTCCACAACACCATGGGGCAATTTCACACTCTGAAGGACATTCTCAGGATAGGACTGCTCTACAAAGATGCAAAAAAGATGAAAAGATGATCTATTATTTAGTAGAATTCGGCACAGATATCTATCTGTTCTCCATTAATCTGAGTCTTATATCTTATCTTTTATATTTGGCAAATGTCAATAAAGTTGATGCTACTAAAAGCTTTCCATTGATTAGAAAGTTCTTGCCTGGAATTTTTGAAGACAAGGAAAGAATGTATCATTGTTTTTCATATAATTTTTTAACTACAGTTTTGTTAGAAGATGACTCTCTAAAATCTCTATTGAGATGGGTATTTTAACTTTCTTTTTTCCCTAAGCTTATTACAAGTAAGTGAAGTACATTTCAGTGATTATTTAAACATGTGGAAGGAAATACAAGGCAGAAGCACTCACTTGAAAACAGGCTGGACTCTGAAATATTTCAGGATTAAAGTGTTGTTTTATCTTGTAGTGGTATTGATTGGCTTAACTTAATATATACCTTAGTGGTTCATTGAAATTAGTGAGTTTGCATATTGTCTTTCATTACTTTCATGAGAATTTCAAAGAGATATACATGTTTATGATTTTAGGAATGTTATACTGAGTTATCATTGCAGGTGCTAAAATAATCTGTGTTCTTGTAAGATAGCTAAGGATTACCGATATTAATAAATTCTAATAGATAAACTGATATGTATTTTTCTCCATAGTCCTCCTCAGGCTATACATGCAGTTTCCTCAAATAGGCTATTTATCTTTCCATCACTTTATTTTCTTTGCATTCTCCCATTTCCCCAACTTTTTCCATTTTTTTTTCCAAGAATCCCCATTCTTGCTGCAATTGAGATAGCAGTGAAAAAGGAACAAGTCAAAATATAAAAATTTGGGTTGGAACATACAGGAGTAATTTAGGGGAAGTACGAGTCAATTTGTTTAATGCGTGGCCTCTCTATTCAAAACTATTTTCATCTCACATCCCTAAATTATTTTATTTTCTAGTTTTATACAACTAAGTGTTTCACCAATGATAGATAAATTTGTTTTAATAACCATCCTCTTTAAAAATGAAAACCCCCTGGGGAAGGTTTAGTGACTAACACTCCCTACATTAATATGAATAAGTTTTATTAGGATGCTTCCTCCTAACCTCCCAGCTAGTATCTGCTGCACTGAGAGAAAAGGGATCTGGGTGGTGAAAAAGACATAGTCATCAATCCTAAATGTTAATAACAGTTTAACGAATAATTTATGGAGGAGGAAAGAGAAAGTATTTCCAAGAGAAGAAGGGCTTCGAAGCTAGCTTTTTCTGGATTCAAATTTCAGCCCTATCATAGGTTATTTGAGTAACAGTGGACAAGTTAATTAGCTGTGTTCTCCTAGGTAAAATAGGGATGATAATGATAACAGTGCATTGTTCATAAGGTTAATTTGAAAAGTAAATGAGTGAATGGGTACAAAGTCTTTAGCGCACAGAAAACTTTCAAACATAGTAACTAATTTCACTGGGGCTTTTTGGTGAAAAAAGTATTAGGCTATTATTTATTAACACTCTTAAATCAGATGGATTAAAGTTAAAAAAAAAACAGCTTTAAAAAAACAACAACAACAACAACAACAACAACAAACCCCAGCTTATCACTTGGGTCCTTCTCCAACCTCGATCTCAGCAATGAGTTATAAATATTCCAAGGCAAAGCTCCACACAGTTCACAAAGCTCTGCCCTAGTCATTCTGTAACCTCTTCCATATTTATTCTCAAGCCTTATTTGTTGTCTCTCCCTTTCTATTACTCTCTATTTCTGTCTCTTGCCTCAACTTTTGTTTTATCTTTTCATGACATGTACCTTAAGGGATCTCTCAGTTCAAGAGTAGAGTCAGAGAAGCTGCAGAAAGGCCAAAGAGATTAAATGGGTTCAGTTGTTTTTCTTATTGTTGTTTAGAGGGTTAGCTATACACGGCTGGGCTTCAGAATGCACATTCTCATCTATTTCCTCTAAATATAACATTTTTTTCCTCCAAATGCTTTTGGGAGATATATTTGGTATTTAGCAAATCTCTCCTCTGCATATCTTCAAATTTGGAGAATTTGAGATAATGGACTTCACTAATATTTACAGAAATTCCAACGAAAAGCAACAAAATACACTTTCTTTTCAAGTGCACATGTAACATTTTCCAATATGGACCATATTTTAGGCCATAAAAGAAGTTTTAACAAATTTAAGATGACTGGAATCATATCAAACATCTTTTCCTTTCCAACCACAATGGTATGCAACCACATTTTTAAAAATGTTTATTTATTTAGTTTTGAGGGAGAGAGGGAGCAGGGGAGGGAGAGAGAGTGAGAGAAAGAGAGAGAATACTAACCAGTCTCAATGCTGTCAACACAGACTCTGACCCAGGGCTTGATCTCACAACTGTGAGATCAGGATCTGAGCCAATATCAAGAGTAGAATACTTAACAAACTGAGCCAACCAGGTGCCCCTGAAACTACATATTAATTATGAAAGGAAACAGGAAGTTTCCAATTGATCAAAGAGAAAATCAAAAGAGGAATCAGAAAAAAAAATCTTGAAACAAATGAAAAAGGAAGCAAAACATATCAAAATTTATGGGATGCAGTAAAAGCAGTTCTAAGAGGGAAGTTCATAGCAATAAATCTCTACCTCAAGAAATGTTAAAAGTCTCAAATAAATTTGTCTTTACATCTCAAGGAATTAGAAAAAGAACAAACAAAATGCAAAGTTAGTAGAAGGAAATTACAAAGATTAAAACAAAAATAAATGAAATAGAAAATAAAAGACAATAGAAAATTTCAATGAAACTGAGAGCTTGTTCTTTGAAAAAATAAATAATTGACAAATCTTTATCTAGACTAACCAAGGGGGAAAAAAAAGAAAAGACTCAAATAAATAAAATCAGGAATGAAAGAGAAGTTACAACTAATACCGTATAAATACAAAGGATCATAAGACATTATTGTGAACAATTATATGGCAACAAATTGGACAACCTAGAAGAAACATATACATTTCTGGAAATATACAACATACCAATACTGAATCATGATGAAATAGAAAATCTGAACAGACTTATTACTAGTAAGGAGGTTGAGTCAGTAGTCAAAGACATCCCAACAAGCAAAATCCAGGAACACATGCTTCACTAGTAAATTCTATCAAATATTCGAAGAAGATTTAAAAACTATCCTTCTCAAAGTCTTTTAAAAAATACAAGAGGAGGGAGCACTTCCAATGCATTTTACAAGGCCAGATTACCCTGCTACCAAAACCAGACACAGATGCCACAAGAAAAGAAAATTACAGTCAATATCTCTGATAAAAATAGATATAAAAATTCTCAACAAAATGTCAGCAAAGTGAATTCAACAATACATTAAATGGATCATACACCATGATCAAACTGGATTTATTCCAGAAATACAAGGCTGGTTCAACTTCTGATACACCACACTAACAAAAATGAAGGATAAAAAGCATATGATCATCTCAAAAGATGCAGAAAACACATTTGACAAACTCAATAGCCATTTATGGTAAGGACTCTCAACAAAATGGGCCTAAAGGGAACATACCTTAAGATAATAAAGGCGTTATATGACAAACCTACAGCTAACTTCTTACTCAATGGTGAAAAGCTCTAAGTTCAGGAACAAGACTTGCTACTTTTATTCAACATAGTATTGGAAATCTTAGCAAGAGTGATTAGGCAAGGAAAAGAAAAAGCATGCAAATTGGAAAAGAAGCAAAACTGGCACTAGTCACTATTTGTAGATGACATGATACGTAAATAGAAAAGTCTAACAACTTCATCAAAAACTCTTAGAGCTAATAAAATAATTCAGTAAAGTTGCAGGATACAAAATCAGTGTGCAAAAATCTGTTGAGTTTCTATACAGTAATAATAAACTATCAGAAAGAGAATTTAGAGGGGTTTAGAACTGAAAAACATTGGGCTCAAAAGGAACATTTTAAAGCCCCAGGATGTGATATCAGTAATAATATATCTGTCCACAAAGGTTACCTAAAATCTTCTGGGCCAAGCTTGGGATCCTATCCATGCTTTGAAAATGTACAACAGATCATAGCAACTAGCATGCTATTGAAATTTTAGTAAACAATGTATTTATTTCATAAAAGTGTTTTAATTTAAAATATAAGACCCCAAATCACAATATTAGAAAATGATTTAAGGTTATAACATACAACAAAAAGAACAATAAAGTATAATGTGTATAATGAGGAAACCAAGTAATAAGCTCTTAGAAGTTGACATTTTTAATCAGGATTAGATCTAATAAATCAGAAACTATAATATTCTACATCACAATTCTTCTATAGTTTCAACTCTCTAGTCAATTATTATGAGATCTTGTAACAAAATGCACTATTTTATTATTTTTATTTTTAAGTAAAAAGATATTTACAAGCAATGAGAGAAGCTAATCAATACAGAAGCCAAAAAAAAAAAAGAAAAGTAAATATTAATGGCTATAACTTGACTTTATTACATGATAATTGAGTTTGAGCAACTGAAAACAAAGGAAAACTAAACTTTATTTTCTGTAGAAGAAATGTCCTAAAGGAGATTTTAAAAAAATGGGCATTTTCTGCTGTGAAAATCACATTAGTTTTCTAAAAGCTTAACAATTCATATTCCGGTACTATGGAAAGTTCCCAACTGTGTACACACTTCCAAAGACTGGCTCTGAAATAGTGGTCAAGGCAACTTTTATTAATTGATCTAAATATATATAATGAAGTATCCAACAATCCTGGGGCACCTGAATGGCTCAGTTTGTTGCACATCTGACTTAATTTAGGCTCAGGTCATGATCCCAGGGTTCTAGGGTCAAGCTCCATGTTGAGCTCTGCTCTGAGTATGGAGCCTGCTTAAGATTCTTTCTCTCTCAATCTGCCCATCTCTCCTGCTCATGTTCTCTCTATATATATGAAAGAAAGAAAGAAAGAAAGAAAGAAAGAAAGAAAGAAAGATAAAATGAAAGAAAGAAGGAAAAGAAAGGGAGGGAGGGAGGGAGGGAGGAGGAAGTAAGGAAAGGAAGAAAGATCAAATAATCATATTGAATTTTATAGCCGATGCAATCTCTGACTTGGAAATAATGAGCAAATTTCTGAAGTATCTCCATTTGTCTAACTCTAAAGAGAAGACAAAAGCACTCATCTACTAAACCTTCTGGATAGGGTGACTAGTGAGACGAGAAGACATCAGGGCAAAAATTCTAGGTATTCTAATATCTGTCATATGCTCTTCTAATGAGCCAAACTACATGCAACATAAGTAATTTAAGCTCTTTTAGCTATGCCTTATTTTATTCTAAGGAAATTCACTAATATATTGAAAAGAATTTTGAAATTTATATTTCTTATTTATACTATCCAAGTGGCTATTGTGTCAGAATATAGCAAAGCTAAGAAGATGTTCCAGAATATACCTCATTAGTCACTATTATCCTTTCTGATCATTGAGGGAAAAAATGATAAGAACAGTTTATGTTCTATCATCAAAAAGAACATTTGATTTCTGTAAAATGGGGATGTTAACATTGACTTACATTTTTCATGTATACAGTGAATTAATTAATGATCACTGAAAGCAAAAAGTGTCATGTGTACTAATTAATTATAATAAATGATTACAACTAATATAAATGCAAGGAAAATATTGAACAAATTGTTTTTTATAGTATTAAGTTTGGGAACACAAATTTATAGCTGTAGTTTCCTACTAAAACAAACAAAAAATTATAGTCATCTCTCTGGGCCATATGAGCTGTTGTCACATGAGTTACTTAGTTGCTACAGTGCTATACATTTAATATTTATTTTTATGATTTCTCTATAAAAATTCTTTTTAACACTCTTCAAATACTGAATGATTTTTAATATTTAAAATAAATTTATTTTAGCAAATAGAAAAACATTCACCTATTAAGAAGTTATATATATGTTTTTCATTAAATACGTTACGCATTAGACTTTCATTAAATTTTGGTGACCTGTTACTCAATAATTACCATTATTGGGTTTATATCTCTGAAGTAGAGAGCTAAATTAGACATGGATTTTATGTTAAAAAACATGCAACAAGAAGCATATAAAAATAATTTTAATAAAATACGAAAATGCTCTAAAGAAGTATGATAGGATGATTACATGAATAGTTTCAATTCTTCACCCTTCTCTGAATCTACAGGACTTGAGATTTCTCCTGATGAATGTGCCTTAACTTTCTTATCTCATGCAACTTACTTGGCCAATTGGATGAGTTAAAGTGGCAGGGTGCCATTTTTGAACCTAAATCTCAAGAGGTTGGGATGTTTTCACTAGCCTGTACTTGTATCTCTACTGTAGTCATGAAAACATGCCCAGGCTTGTAGTCTACTGGATAAGTAACACCTGCATAACTAAATTGTATTTATCTTTCATCTGATGCCAGCCTACATTAGCTATCAGCTGACATTCAGATATGCAAGTAAATCCAGCCAAGATCAGCAGAGCCATCTAGATGCCTTGCTTCACTGTCACTGCCTCTGAGGCATTGTGTTTGTCTTTTATGGCTATTATTATGACCAGGGGTTACTGATACAATGATCAGAGAATGATGAACTATCTCTAGGTTAGTTAGTGAGGAAGATGAGTAGATCACCAGACAGACCAAGAAAAGGGCAATATATATCAAGCACAATGTGTAGCATATATAAGGCCATGGCTATATAAATGGCTTACAGAGAGACAACAAGTTAGTTTCTTTATGTAGGAGGTAGTTGGAGGTGGAGGCTAGATTTAGAGAACTAAAACACATCATAGAATTTTGGATTGTCACTCAACTGTAGAGTGATAATGAAAAAGTTTAAGAATGAGGACGCACGACCAGGTTTCATTTTAAAAGATCAAATTATTATTAGATGAAATATAATTTAAAGTAGGTGAAGCTAGAGTCATCCATATATACATTATATATTGATGAGGAAGTCTTGAAGCAATAGTGGTAGAGATAGAGAGCAGCAAACAGATATGAGATACTTTAAGAGATAAAATTGGCTGGAATTCTTACCTATTAAATAAAAAGTGGGAAGAAAGAAAAATGTCAAGGATGACTTTTGGCTATTTATCTTAAGTGTCTGAGGCAGAAAATATGGAAGGCTGAGTTCTAGAGGAAGAAGAATCCTAAAAGTTTACGAGGTCCAGAAAAAGAAGTTGATGTGTTTGTTGGGACATGATGAGGAAGCCTGGGATATTCGGGTTTATATGTCATTGGGTCTACAGATCTGGAGAAAATGAAGGAGGTTTACAATTTGTATTAGAGTAAGATTAGTTTACAGGTGTAATAGTAGAAGTCATGTACTTTTATGAGATTACCCAATGAACAGGAGTAAATGGAAATAAGTAGTATAATGGAAAAATAACGTAAATAACTATGTACTCAACAAAAATCACTAAGTCTTTTGAAATGACTGTACACATTGCCCCACTGCAAGATATCAGGAGCCAAAAAAAAGCAGATATTAATATTGTACTTATAGTTGTAGAAATTGTACTCTGATAACTGCATTATCCTATTAATCACCATAGTTTCCTTAATATTGAACAAAATTCAAATGTTCTCAATTCCAGTGCTTAACTATTTGCTTTCAAAAATATCTTCTGGGCGTCTAGGTGGTTCAGTCCCTTAAGCGTCTGACTTTGATTCAGGTCACGATCTTGTGATTTGTGAGTTCAACCCCCACATCAAGCAGACTCTCTGTTGTCAGTGCAGAGCCTGCTTCAGATCCTCTGTCGCCCTCCTTCAGCCCCTCCTGCATGTGCTCTCTCTCTTTTTCTCAAAATAAGTAAACATTAAAAAAAAGTCACTTCTGTCAGGGCATCTGTGTGGCTCAGTCAGTAGAGCATGTGACTCTTGATTTCAGGGTTGTCTAAGTCAATGAAGAAATTTCATTGAATCACCCACAACTCTGGGGAAGAACAAGCACTAATGTAGGATCCAGCAGAATTAACATTTTCAACAGTTTATACAACAAAATAAAGATTATGACAATGACAACAGTTTTCAGAACAAGGGCCCAGAGTCTTTAAGAACAGGGTTGGAATCCCTATCATTTACCAATAGGAGGCACAGCAAATAGAAAGGACCAATCAGAGATCAATAAGGGTATTTCCACAATAACATGTCTAAAGGGAACTGACGACAACGCCTAAATTGAGATAGAAAACTTCAGATTGGCAGAATGAGACCTCAGGGCCATGATGGGTGACTATGTCTGAAGCACGTTGTGAAAAGTAGTAATTAGACATCTAGATGAAACAGCTTGACTGTCCTTATTCAAGGAGGGGTGACTATTGGCAGTGCGTGTTTGCTTTGAAGTTCACTACTACAGACCTATGTGGAGGATGTAGGAGTGATTGAGAGGACAGTGCTACATAGAGTAGGACCCACCAAAACGGAGCTGAAGCAGAAAAATTCCATCATATTTAATTAAAACACAAATAGAAACTTGCTTTAAAGCAACCAGGAAAATCCAACACACATGCAGCTATATTGGCTTTGCCTGTCTGCCCTCCTCCTTATTCCTGGAAACTTCCTAGTTCTCCCTTCAAGTTTTCTCTGGAATGCTACTTCTGCTGCTATTTGCCGGTTCACATCCTCATTTAAGTCAGGTCTGTGGCAAAATAACATACCCTGCAAGACATTTTCTGTATGTTACCTAAAATAACACCTCTTTCCCCTTGTTTTTTTTTTTTCTACTATGCTTTACTATTCATTAGAACCTAATTTTAGATGTGTGTGGGTATGTATATACACCCACACTTACTTATTTATGTATTTATTATTGACTATTTTATCCACTTGAATACCAGCTTCATGACAGCAGGGACATTATCTTCTTTGTTCCCTACTGTCTCGTCCACTTAGAAGAGTATCTGACACGTAGCAGTTGCTCATAAACTTGTTGAACTAGCGAATGAGTGAATGTATCTGTGCTTTAATGTTGACCAGATGATATTGCAAATTAATCAAAATATATGAGTTATCAAGAAGTAGTCACAGGATCTACTCTGAATGTATCCAAGGATAAAATTTTAGTTAAAGGGCGCCTGGGTGGCTCAGTCGGTTGAGCGACCGACTTCAGCTCAGGTCATGGTCTTGCAGTTTGTGAGTTCAAGCCCCGTGTCAGGCTCTGTGCTAACAAACAGCTCAGAGCCTGGAAACCTGTTTCAGATTCTGTGTCTCCCTCTCTCTCTCCCCCTCCCCTGCTCATGCTCTGCCTCTCCCTGTCTCTCAAAAATAAATAAATGTTAAAAAGAATTTTTAAAAAAATTTAGTTAAAAATTTAGTTAAAATTGGTTCCAGCAAATCTGGGTATGGGAAGACCTCTCAGGGTTATATATGATAACATTCTATGAGAAGTTAAATTACAGGCAACATACACATATATTTAAAAAAAAAACTTTTTGAGCATAATTATTTCACATTTAAATAATTTCTAGCCACTCCTGGGCTTGAGAGCTTGATCTGAAATGTACTGCTAAACTTGGACTTCCTGCTGGGAATACAGCAAGTGCTCTCTTTGAGAGTGAGGGGGCTGAGAATATCACACCAACGAGAATGAGTGCTTTGAAATTAATTAGCGTTTGGAAATTGATTTAATAAGTAATCTTCTATATCTAATTTGTGATTTATTCTAATTAAAAATTTTTAACATATACTCTCTGAAACACAGATGACTTCTGCAGTTATGTACTGCTAGGCCTGGCAACTGAAGACCTTCTAGTTTTCTCCCTCAGAAATTTGTACATTTTGGGGGCATCTGGGTGTCTCAGTTAAGCATCCAACTCTCGATCTGGGCTCAGGTCATGGTCTCATGCTCTGTGAGTTCAAGCCCCACGTCGGGCTCTGCGTTGACAGTGGGGAAGCTGCTTGAATCCTCTCTCTCTCTCTGCCCCTACCCAACTCATGCTCTCTCTCTCACTCTCTCTGGAAATAAGTAAACTTAAAAAAATTAGAAATTGATACATTTTGTATGTTAACCATACAAGTCCTGTGGAAAGTTTTGTATTTCAGAATTTACTAAGTTTAAAGGTACATAGTTTATAAATTCCCCAGTTATGTCAATAAACCCAGATAAGGTATGCATGCTGCAAGTATAATCTTAGACAAATCTGGTCTATTGAAAAATGGCTACTTAATTCTCTACAATAGCTATTTTTCCAGAACCTGTTTTATTTGCTTTTTAAAATCATCTGAAAATAGCCACAGGTTTTCAAGATAATTTTTTGTTGCTTTTTGTCATTGTTTGCCTATTTGTTTTCCAAATTTGGTTTCTTGCTTGCTTATTCTGTGAGAAATGAGTTTACATCAAGTAATGTCCATCAAGCTACGGGCTTCAAAATATGAACATGATCTCTCACATAGGAACGTGTAGATCTTGAACAGGATGTTGCTGGCATTTCCCATTGAAATAAAATTTTGGCAGTGAGTGTCTCTAAGAGAGACCTTCCCATTAATTTGTTTCAGTTTTCAAAGAAAGTGATGGGTGAGTAAAAGAAACAAGTAATTCAAACTCATAAATGTCCAATATATCTGTCTCAAAGGAAGGACAGAAATGTATTATATTTTTAGACCTACTGCTCAGAAATGCAGCCAGGCTTGAATTGATGAAATATCTCTATAAAAATCACTGTCAATCTCTATTTACCACCAAGTAGCATATTTTCACAAACAATTTGTTAACTAGCTTTAGGGTCAGCCAAATCATACCATTTTAATATATTTTTTAAATAAGAATAAATATTTAAAATGCCATCTCTTCCTTGCTGTAATATATCCAAGAAGTATGTCTCTGTAGGAACTATCATTAAGTTGAGATAGTGAGCAACCCCATTATATCAAGGGGAGGATAAATTTTCTTCATCCAAGTAACCAAACATAGTCAATATATTAAAAGTTAACCAATTCAGATACAGGGAAAAATCGCATTTGTTTTCATTTAGACAAAGCAAAAACAAGTATTTTTCAGCACAGTCAATGGGATAAAATTTTCATTATTCAGATGGTTTATTTGATAACAGAGACAAATATTTGTAATTCTGTTTCTTCAACCACAAAGAGTATACACTGTGTTTAAGTTCTTGCATTGAGAATGAGACTTGTTGAACTAAGGCTTAATTTCTTGAGATTGAAATTGCTATCATTATTATTATTATTATCATGCTGCCTTTTTTCAAAAATATTTCTCAGAGAAAGAAATCATCAGAATAATCACATCTGTTTTAGTTATCATATAACAAATCACACCGAACCTTAATGACTTAAAAATAATAATCATTTACTTATCATGACTGAAGTTTGGGGTAAATCTGCTGGGTGATTTTTCTGTCCTTGCTTGGTGTTACTCATGTAGAAGCAGTCACCTGGAGGTTTGACCAGAGATAGATATTCCAAGATGGCCTCACTCACGTTTCTAGTGGTAACTTGGTCTGTCAGTTACAATGCCTAGAATCCTCACCATGTAGCCGCTCTGGCAGAATAACCTAGGTTTCATATTAAATGGCAGTGGTGTTCCAACAGCACAAATATGGAAACTTTAAGACCTTTAGAGGCTTATGCTCAAAAGTAACATAAAAGCATTTCTGCCTCATTCCTTGATCAAGGCTGTTTCAAAGACCAGCCTAGATTTAAGGGCTTGGGAAATAGATTCACTTCAATGGGAGGAATGGAAAACAATTGTGGCCATGTTAGATCTTCCTCATTTCCATTCTTTCTTTTTTTTTAACGTTTATTTTTATTTTTGAGACAGAGAGAGACAGAGCATGAATGGGGGAGGGTCAGAGAGAGGGAGACACAGAATCTGAAACAGGCTCCAGGCTCTGAGCTGTCAGCACAGAGCCCGACATGGGGCTCGAACTCATGGACCGTGAGATCATGACCTGAGTCGAAGTCAGATGCTTAACCGACTGAGCCACCCAGGAGCCCTGCATTTCCATTCTTTCAATACAAAGTGTTTAAAAATTTTTATTTTGGAAATTTTAAATCCACACCACAGAAAGTAGGACAGAGAATAATATTATTTCCTTTTCATTCAGGCACTTTTGTACTTTAAGGTCGTTCAGGAATAAATAAAGATAGTGTTTAAAGAGTTTATTTATTGAGAGCTGAATATATGGGAGAAAATCAAAATTACAAGATTTATAATTAATTGGGTGTGAGTTGATAATTTTTGGGTGGCCTCAGTGACAAAATATAATTTTGTAAAAGTGTTCATCACAGAAAACTGGATTTCAATGACTTTATGAGTATTCCTTACAAGTTAATACTATGCTTTATGATTATATTTCAAAAATCCTCTGATTTTAATGTGTATGTGAAGGATCTTGAAAGATGATACAAGTTATTAAGCCCAAAACTTTGCAATTTTGTATCAAGAGACTGATACACTTAGTGCCTGGACAGTTTTTTTTGAGAAACATGATTTAAATAATGTGCTCATCAGAAGACACCCCCAAGAAATGTAAGTAATAAAAATAGAAGTTAAGACAAACACATTTGAATGGTATGTGGTATGTTATTGAAAATATTTTTCATACAAATCTATTAACGGTCATTATAAAAAGTCAGTCATACAAATTTAAATGTGATTCAGATTTCTTGTAAGAGGTTGAGCTGAAAGAAAAAATTCTGACTAAATGAATTTTCTTGTTTTCAGAATATACTACTAATATTTAAATACCCCTAAGTGCTTCTTTTACCTGAAATTAGCTCAAGTTGTAAAACTTAGTTTCCTATTTATGTGGGTCACTTATAGAAAAGAGCCACTTGATTTTGTTTATTTTTTTATTTGTGATTATCTGCTGATAAACGAGTTATTATTTATGGATATTAAAGAGACAAAATGATGAATTTTGAAGATATGAATTATCAGATATGAAAAAAATTCTCCAAGTTTAAGCAGATGTTATATCCATAAATCCTCCCAATGAGCATAGGAATCAAAGCAGACCTAATTCCAGCCATGTTTGGGACATGCCATATGGACTGCGACAACTAAGTCCAGAAACACAAGTTAGGGAATGGAAAAAAAAAAAAAAAAACATAGAAGCTTTAAGTTGGAAATCCTATAACGTCAGTTGTTTTCATCCCCTCTGGGTTTCAAAAACATTATTTTAACATGTTAATTATCCCAGTGTTTGTGTCTATGCTTAAATGGCAAACGGTGGTATTTCTTCCCACTTTTTAGTTTCATTATAATTAATAATCACTCGAAAGATCTACATTGTCATTCTGATTGTTTTGGGAAAATAAAATGAAATGCCGTCATTACTCAAAAGTTGTCAATGATTATCTTTTCTAGTATTGTTTAATTTATACATTGTACATGTAAGTTGTTTTTCAAAAAGGCTTTATTTTCTCTGAAACAGAAATACTCATCTGTGTAACCCAAAGTGATAGACAGGGCTTTCACGCACACCAACATATTCAAACACAGCCTTCAATAGGTCATCATCCTCAGATCTTGCATTTCAGTGTGAGACATTGAACATGGCAGTCAAGTTCTTGGCAGACTTGGGGTTAAAAAATACACACAGCCGTTTACGTGAACCTTAAACAAACTTGCAGGGGCATTCTTCTTTCAGTCGACTGACATTTTTCTTTATGTTTCGTCAGTTATATCTGAGTGATCAGACAGCCACTACACGTGGTACACCCACCAGGATTATTATCTAGACCAAAGGCCCAAAGCTCATTGTAGCAGGCATGTAATTCTTTACAATGTATGCCACGTTAACTGTGTTGGGTTATCTATTCAACAGCTGACTGAGCTGGGCTCTCAAGCTCTTCTCAACAACCATGTAAGAAGCGATGACAATTGTACTACTTCATAACAGCTGCATGGAGCTCTGACACACACTTCACAGCAACCAGTCATCTATATAAACCAATTTCAGGAGCAAAATTGCATGGTGCCTCCACTCTGTTATAAACACAATGATATCCACTCAAAGCTGATAAATGCACTGCATTTCTTCAGAGACTAAAAGAATAAGGAAGTTCTTTGCATCTGAGATTTCTTTCCCACAAATTAAGCCTCTCTTTGTCCTGGCCATTAATTTAGAACTCTAGAAAGAACCACACAATTTAGAGCTTGAATATTTGTAACATAAAGAAACTTCAGTATTAACATTTTGGTTCTTTGACTAGATGCTCTTTCAATTCTTTATTTAAGTGTGTGTGCCAGACTTTTCCTAACTGACGATCTGAAGCAGAAAGCAAAAGGAAGAAGTAATTAGGTTTAAAATACTTACCAATGGCGTAGCAATTTGCCAATTAATTATAGTATCTTTTCAGAGGATTAAACACAATATAATCCTTATTATTGAATAAAATATCTACAAGCCACCTAGAAACTACTGTTAAAAGACTTAAATGTTAACTCTATGTTTGGGGTGAATAATGAGTTTTGGTGGATCAATTAATAATTCCAACAGATTCAAGTAAGATATAGAGGCAGCTAATATTTTAAAATACATATTTATACAACAAACACAGATTTTTGAATAGAGCCTGAAAGGACATGAGAAAAAAATTATGCATGGTTCCAGAAAAAAAGACAGAAATGAACTTTTTCGTGTTTGTAACAGTAGCAAATATCTATATTTATATATCTATGCATTTAATATCACTTCAGAGATTAGAAAATATGTGCATTTATGTATTTCATTTATTTCAGTAAGTCAGAAGAATGGAATATTTTAACTAAAATATAATGAACAAACTTTATTTCATAGGAAGTCTTCTTCAATAAATCATAATTTATTAATATGCTATAGCTTCATTACAGAGGAGATTTCAATTTATGCCTAGTGGAATTTACTTCTCAAAAAAATTGGAATAACCATGCTATTTTACTATTTGAATTATATGGCCTTGTGGAATAGTAGTTGCCATTGCTAATCTGTTAACATATACAACAGGTTGACATAATTTCTGACATCATTTAATAACACTTAAGGGTTATGACACTATCCTATAGTGACAAATGTTAGGTTTAGAAAAGGAGACCCATGCCAAGTTTCATTTAAAGGGCTTCCCTGCTTTGTGAAAAGAAGTATGAAAACAGAGTATCCAATACATAAGATATAACAAGGCTACATAATTTTCCATATCACATCCCAAAGATCTGATTGTGTATCAGTTGTTGTTTGTCTGTAATCATTGAATCCCTTTGACTACTTGCTTTGATGACACCCTTTGAGTCATTGCCAATAGGAGGAAATTAAGGCATTTGGAGGTTAAATGACTTTCTTAAAATGAAATGGGTAATTAGGTAACAGAGCAAGGGGAAAGAACCTGGTTATTGACAATAAATTCAGGATTCTATCCACAGCACCAAACTGCCCTTAAAGGGGCTCTTGATGAAAAACTGAGACCTAAAGACACAGAGACATTTCCTCAAAATGATTCAAGTAAAAAGTTGAACAAAATCAGTTATTTTGAATCCCAAGCAGCCAATGTGTTTTTCACTATAAGTATTTCCCCTCCAAGAACTAAAAATAATTAACTGGAAGAAATACAATATATATATTTTTTTAAACAGAATCTAAGGGCTGTGAAGATAGCTGGACATCTCAAGGAATTCACCTGAAGAACTATAAAATCAAGGATGGAGACTGCCCTCTCTGCTTTCTCTCTTTCTCTGGAGATGGGTGGTTTTGTCTTAGTGTACATAAAACCCAACGTATTAACGTTCAGATCATCTAAGATATCGGAGGAGTATAGGTGGGAAAAGAGATGGTAAAGCTAGATGACTTGAAGCTCAAAATAGGAGGGAGGATTTTACACAGGTGAAAAGTCAACAATCTAGATGATTCCCTCCCCAAAAGGGACAATGAGGAGAATGACATATTTATTTTGCTTTAAATGGCTACCTGGCTGTACAACTGTATTCACCTCCATGTGTTACATATCCAAAAAAAAAAAAAAAAAAAGCTGCATCTACACATATAGACTGTTAGGGCAGTGTAGTGCTTAAAATGTGAAGCATTCTTATCAAGTTTAAGGAGGTAGAAGGCATGTTTCTTGAGAAGATTGAGAATGAGAAGGATTTTTGTATAGATAGACTAAAACAAGAGATTGAGGAGTTGGAGATGAAAGATTTGGGAGAATGTCGCAGACTCTAAGTCTAGAGTTCTCTCTTGTCCAGCAAGAGAGCGAATGCAGAATTGAATACGAGAGAGACTAATTTCCGGGAGGAGGCAAGAGGCCCAAACAGAGGTTTCATCTCCATGCTTTTTAAGTGCTCAGGATATTACCCACGTGATGAACGTGAAGAAAACAAGATCTTACACATGTAAACATGGAGAAAAAAAAATCAGACAGTAGTCATTAACTTGTGTGTGGAAGAAGCAAAGGGTTGGGGGTGGGGGGCAAGTGGAGTTTGTGATATTGGCATCAGATGGAAAGTAATTTCCTGCAGGGGATTTAACAAGTTGCTTATGATCCCAATACAATTTCTCACTATCTAACCTCAGGTGCTTTTGCCCCATGGTGGTGGCTTTCCACTCTAAGCTTTTTTCTAACCCACTTATGTAAGTAGAACCTATTTCCTCACAGGAGAAATGTAGGCAGTGGGTGGAAAAGTCAGGAAGAAGCAACACAAATACGTATGTGAAAGATTATTACTAATGGGGGGGGGCAGCATTTTGGCTAGTGGCCACAGAAGCCAGGGCTATAAGGCATGATTAAATTGATTGTCCTTGTGATTATGGCCTTTTGTAGGCTGAAGCTAAGCAACTGTCAGTTGATGAAGTAAGCAGACAGTTCAGCATTAAAATAGTACTTTATTCAGATGACGTTCTGCTTGTTGTTAAATAGAATTTCCCATCTTTTTCCCCAACGTGGTTTTGCATAGACCAGAGAATTGTGGAAGAGCTTGGAGGAAGTGGTATTTTTCAAATGATTTTTTTTAATTTTTAATTTATTTATTTCTTCATTCAAGAATAATTAACATACAGTGCTATATTAATTTCAGGTTTACAATATAATGATTCAACAATTCCATACATTACTCAGGGCTCATCATGATAAGTGTACTTTTAATCCCCTTCACCTGTTTCACCCGTCCTCCCACCCACCTCCCCTCTGGAACCACCAGTTTGTTCTCTGTATTTAAGAGTTTGTTTTGTCTCTTTTTTTTTTTCTTTATTCATTTGTTTTGCTTCATAAATTCCACATATGAATGAAAGCATATGTACTTGTCTTTCTCTGACTGACTTATTTCACTTAACATTATACCCTCCAGATCTATTCATATTATTGCAAATGGCAAGATTTCTTTCTTTTTTATGGTTAATATTCCATTGTATATGCCCCACATCTTCTTTATCCATTCATCTATCAATGGACAATTGCGTTGTTTCCATAATTTAGCTATTGGAAACAATACTGCAATAAACATAGGGATGGATATATCTTTCTGAATTGATGTTTTTGTATTCTTTGAGTAAATACTCAGTAGCAGAATGACTGACTGGATCATATGGTAATTCTATTTTTAATTTTTTGAGGAACCTTCATACTTTTTCCACTGTGATTGTACCATTTTGCCTTCCCACCAACAGTGCACGAGAGTTCCTACTTCTCTACATCTTCAGCAAATCCTGTTGTTTCTTGTGGTTTTGACAAGGAAAACAAAAGCAAATTAAACTATTGGGATTATACCAAGATAAAAATGTTTGCACAGAGAAGGAAACCATCAATAAAACAAAAAGACAGCCCTCCAAATTGTAGAAAATATTTACAAATAATATATCTGATACGGGTTTATTAGGCAGAATATATATTAAAAAAAGTGTATACAAGTCAACACCAAAAAGACAAATAACCTAATTTAAAAAATGTGCAGGTGATTCTTTATATATCTCTGGCTGGTGATCATCTCTCAAGTATCCCTGTCACTCGCTGCATTTATTTTGTGGCTGCTGTTTTCAATTGTATATTGTATCAAATAGGTATTATGTTTACAAGTACATCGTGATACAAGTACAAAATTGAAAAGATACGAAAGGACTTGAAAAACTGTGTTTCTCTCACAGACTTGCCCTCAGCTGAAAATAGCACCTTGCTCAACATCACCCTTTCTCCTGAGGACAGCTTGCATCTAATGACTAGTCCAGCCCAGTCCAGCCCCTCCCCCTTGAATCAAGCAATCTGATGAGCTATCTCAGCTCCAGAGTTTCCTGTGCGATCAGGGAAAGCCTCCGCCATTTCTGTGACTAGACTACAATTTCTGCCTCGCCCAATTCCAGTTTCTTCACTCCCTTATCGATATTGACACCCAAGAACACTTTCTGCTCTTTCTTGTCTCAGCGTCTGTTTCTAGGACAACTCAGTTAAAGATATTAAAGATACCCAGTTATCACACTTTCCTTTCAGAAACAACCATTATTAGTGAGTGTTTAGGAATGATATGAAAAGAAAAGAAGAAAAAGTTTCTTTAATCTTTCCTGAGCTGATCCAAACAGTATTGCATGAATCTCAAAGGAGAAAGATAGTTTCATAAATGTGTGACTATAATATTAGGATATATTCCTACTAGTAGAATTATAAGGTCAATGGGTATGTCCATTTAAAATTTTAAATGTAGGGATGCCTAGGTGGCTCAGTCCTTTAAGCGTCTGACTCTTGGTTTTGGCTCAGGATATGACCTCACTACTTCATGGGTTCAAGCCCTGCATCAGGTTCTGGACTGGCAGTGCAGAGACTGCTTGGGATTTTTCTCTCCCTCTCTCTCTGGTCCTCACCCACTTGAGCTGCCTCTGTCTCTATCAAAATAAATAAATAAACTTAAAAAAAAATAAAATTAGGGGTGCCTAGGTGGCTCAGTTGGTTAAGCGTCTGACTTCAGCTCAGGTCATGATCTCACAGTCTGTGAGTTCGAGCCCCACGTCAGGCTCTGTGCTGACAGCTCAGAGCCTGGAGCCTGCTTCGAATTCTGTGTCTCCCTCTCTCTACCCCTCCCTTGATCATTCTCTGTCTCTCTCTGTCTCAAAAATAAATAAAAACATTTTTTAAAATTTAAAAAATAAATAAAAAATAAATAAAATTAAAATAAAAGAAATTTTAAATGTAGTGCTCTTTAAAGAGATGTAACCTCTCACAACAGACCTTTTGAGTTTGGTCAAACTACAGATGAAGAATGGTTCTTGAAAATTTATTCCAGGTTTACCTTATTGTAAGTAAGTTACCTTATTGTAAGTTGACCTAATTGATATGTGATCATTTGCATTTTTTTTCATTAACTAGGTACAAGATATTTTATTGTGCTGTTGATCTTTTTGTTACTGATACACCATCTTTTTATATTAAGAAAATGAAAATGTGTGTGTGTGTGTTTAAGTTACCATGTTTTTGTTTGCTTTTATTTATTATGTATCTTGCCGTGCAAAATATTTTATTTGTTCATATATTTCTAGTTATCAATTTCTTATGCCTTCTAGTTTTTTTTTCATAAATAGAAAATACTACGAGATTATTTTAAAAACTAACATGTCTTCTTACAGTTTTTTATAGATTTTTGTTTGTTTGGAAAATGTAGTCCATCTTGTGGTATATATTGAGGTAGTGATCTAACTGTAGTATTAAAATTAATTTGCTAACACTATTCAGGATTTTTATAATATCAATGTTTATCTTATGTGATTGTTTTATTAACTCTTTTGTGTATTATTTATGCCAGGTATATCAATGTTATGTGAGAATATGAATGTTTTCTATACATCCTCAAATAGCTGACTCATTTGAGTTTTGACTTTTTTGTGGTTTGATATAATTTCTCTGTGAAACTAATTTGACCTGGTACTCATTTGCGAGTAATATTTGACCGTAATCTCTATTTTGTATATGGTTGCTACTTAGATTTTCTTTTTTTTTTTTTTTTTCTGAGTTCCCACTTAAATATTGCTTATTTATATTAAGTTCCTCTATATTTTTTCCTTGGGTGTTATCTCTAATTTTAGGTAAATGTATTTTTTTGTCAGTTTTGATTAGGTTAGCTAAATGTTTATATATCATTGGTTCTTTTGAAAAGGAAAAGCTATTAGATTCATTATTAAATTATTTATCTATATTATAATAATAATCTCTGCTTTTTTATTGATTCCTATGATTCTTAAGGTTTATTTTTATTTCATTCTTTTAACGTCTTTATTTTAGCCTTACTTTACTTTTTGTTCTTACTTGTATATTAACATGTAAATACTTACAGCATAAATTTTCCTTTGAGTGTTGCTTCAATTGACTACAGAGTCCTGATGTGTGAGTTTATGTTATCACTATTTTTAGATGTTTTAAAATTATTGGTTTGCTTTCTTAATTGTCTCAAAAGGTGTTTAGGAGATGTTTTCTTATTTCCATGTGTCATGCTAGAGATTGATATTGCTGCTGCTTAGACTAATTAATATTACTAGGCTATGTCTGGCTGGGTATTGATTGGTCTGCATATTTTTTAGGATAAGATATGCCATTTTAATCTATTTTATGCGATTTTATAGATTCAGATTTTTCTGGAATTTTTCATAATATTTTACTTTTTTCTGTTTCTGTTTCTATTTCTCATCCTCATGAACATCAAATACGTTAGCCATTTTTTTTCTGACTATAGATACACTTTTTCTGATCTTTTAAGACCCTGTTCGTTTGCATTTTATTTAAAAATTCTTTTAACTCCTGTCTACTGTGCCTTTCCTATTTTTGGTGGAGGTTTTTGTTTTGTTTTGTTTTCTAAATGAAAACTTTCTTTGAACTACTTTCTCTCTGGATTTCATTTCATCACACTTTCTTTTTGTTTTCTTTCTCTACTCTCCTAGTTACTACCAGCTCATGGTCAGCTTTAGTTTTAAATCATATCTTTTCTAAGCTTTTGTACATCTGCTCTGGGCTCTTAGTTTATAAAGACAAATAGTTCATTATGATTTTTTTTTTATTTAACTCAGGGCAAAGTTTTTGTTTTAATTTTTGTCTGCTCTGTGACAATGTTTTCCTAACTTGTATCTTTCATCTTCCATTGTCTCTAGTTCTTTCTCATACTTTCCCTTCCATTATCTTTTTACAGATATTGTGCTAGTTCCCAATTGATTATTATTCTATAAACCTGTATTCATTCCATTATTATTATTATTAATTTGAATGAATCCTTCTGGACATGTTCCAGGATAGTAGGAAGTTTCCTTTTGACCCACACTTCTTCCTTTTACTTTTTCTTAGCTGCTGTGCTGACAGTTTAAACTTCTTCCTAATACAGGGTTTCTCTTTCTTACTTTGCCTCACTGTCGCAATGCTTTTGAAAATGCGGTTCTTCATAGGATTCATTCTTGATATTCATGCTTCTTTTTAATGCTGGCATAGGTGCTGACTACCACTGCCAGCACACATACCCATCCCATTATTCCAGGCTGCAAGTTGGTTGGCTCTTTAGTGTGAACCTCTCTTTTTAGACAACTCTGTTCTGCCACTTTGAGATTTGCAGCCATAGGTATCTTCTGCCACCATCTTCATGCATCTCTGTTTGATTTTCCTTTTTTTAGCTGTGCTTCTTCGAAAGTTATTGTTTGAGGTTATAGTCACCTCTTAGTTTTGTCAAGAAAGAATACATGCTTTTGTTTCCTGTTTTATTCATTGTTTTGAAGTTATTTCTGAGAAGAAAGGTGATTTTATTTTTCTTCTCTTTTAAAAGAGGGAGTCACCTCGATTTGATTTTTTTTTAATTTTTTAAGTATGTATTTATTTATTTATTGTTTGGGGCTCCTGGGTGGCTCAGTCGGTTAAGCGTCCGACTTCGGCTCAGGTCACGATCTTGTGAGTTCGAGCCCCGCATCGGGCTCTGGGCTGATGGCTCGGAGCCTGGAGCCTGCTTCCCATTCTGTGTCTCCCTCTCTCTCTGCCCCTCCCCCGTTCATGCTCTGTCTCTCTCTGTCTCAAAAATAAGTAAACTTTAAGAAAAAAATTTAAATATCTATTTATTATTTTAAAAGAGTGGTGTAGAGGCATAGAGAGAGGGAGAAAGGACCCCAAGCAGTCTCCGCACTGTCAGCACAGAGCCCAACACGGGGTTCAAACTCACTAACCGTGAGATCATGATGGGATCCAAAACCAAGAGTTGGACCCTTAACCAACTGAGCCACCCAGGGCCCCCTCCCCACTTTTTTTTTTTTTTTAAGTATTTGATTTTGAAATGCACTATTGGGTTTTGCTTTGATTTTTACATCTTTAACTTTATTATTAAAATTTTTTTCTAAGATTTTATGTCCAGAGAGTAATGGCCAATACAGTGCACTGCATGGCTGGCCTGGCATCAAAATGACTACAGTTTATCTACCAGGTGGGCAGTCATTACCAAGATAAAATAAATGTGGCTTTTTTAGCTCTAGAATTTTTACATTAAAATATATGGTATTTAGACCCTCCTAAATATTGTGAGGTATTCATTGTTATTATATAACTTAAATAATTTTCAAGACCATTCTACTTAGGTAGAAATTGAAACTTAACATATTATGAAGACTATAAATTCTACAATGTATCATATATATCAAAACACAAGTATTTGCCAATGTCCTTTGACTTTTTTAAACCCTAATTTATTTCACAGTGAATATTTAGATGCTGAAAGGAAAAGTTATCTGAATTGTTTGTTAGGATGGTGTACTGAAGAGAATCCTCAAAAGATTCTTCCTGTTCCATGATGATAAATGGTTAATGTTTATTTGTTCCAAATAAATTTGCAGATGGAAATGACTCATCTTTAATGCACCACTTTTATTCTCCTCTAACTATTGATTCTATGGGTCACCTCTGGAGTTGAGGCATGTATACCATGCATTTTGGGGGCATGTGCAGGAAAAGGGTGTTATATAGACTTTGTTAGAGCTATGATTTTCATTAGCTGCCTGATGGGAGGGAAATGTCCTAACTCTCTATTTCCTCATCTAGATTGAGATACTTTCTAAGGTCTCTGAAAACTCTAAATTGATGTCTCAATGACTCAGAGTAAATCCAATTATTTCCACTAAAAAAGAAATATTCCAATTTGGATTAGAACCATATGGTTGGATATTAAGAGTTTTGGCCCATATATAACTCATAATCCATTCCTCTCCTACCAATGTGTGCTAATTTACATTTCAAAACAGAGTGATATTTTAAAATCCTAAGATATTGCAAAAATAGGACTCAACTAAACCAAATTCTTTCTAAATTGAAAAAAGATGGATAATTTAAAAAAAGAAACACTAAAGTTTGGATGCGACCAAAGCAATATATTTTTTCTTTCTTAGAGTAATATATTCTCTCACACCAAAAATCATTACCATGTATCAAAATGCTAGAAACTATAATTCTGATGTGGTGTAGTATTCCCACACTGAATAATATTTTACCTGGTTATAATATTGATGGGATTTTTGCCTCAGTATCAATTTTAGTGGAGACATTGTCTTTCTCTTGAAAAATAAAAGAATCTTGGATGGCAAGGGGTTTTTTTGTATATAAGTAGAAAATCTTCCTAGAAAGTAAAGTTTTGAAGAAAAACATTAGAAGAACAGTACATTTATAATTAATGTCTTAACATGATCTCTGATGCTTTTACTCTTCAGCTTACATTTTTTTTCTAAGTATCAGCCAGAATAAACACTGGCTTTGTTATAGGGCAGGCTGATATAAAGAGCCATATGTGCTCCAATGACACAGCACAGGGAGACAGACAAAGGCCTTCGCTATGAATTCTTTTCTCTTTTTAAATTTAGATTGCTCCCTGAATATACCTCTTCCCCTTTTCTAGTTAATTTTAATTAGTTCTGCTTGCCAGCCTGTACCCACCAAATAAAACATCCCAATCAAATATCCAGTGTGCAAATGAGAAAGGTTCGGTCTGATACTCACAGACTTGTGTTCCTTTCCATCTCTATGGCTCTAGTACCTAATTAAAGTCTTTAAGATCTTTACTACCACAAGATAAGTCAGATGTAGGAAAGGAGGAAGATCAGAAAGTCAGTCGATTATTATTACCAAATTGGTTGTAATGGCACAAAAACCTCATCAATATGCTTCTCTGAAAATGTCAGGTCCTCCCAGGACTTTGGCACCTCGTACCCATTAGATCAACTTCTGGTTTATTTGAGCCTGAACACTCCTTTTTCAAGGTCATGAGATTGAAATGTACAATGAATTTAGTGTTCCAGTCTTTCCACTATAACATATTTAGTTAATGAACACAAACTCTTGGGAAAGAAAGTGAGGGCAAAGTACACAAACTTCCCTAATAAATGATTAAATTGTCCTCTGGGCATATTTTTCATGTGAATAATAAGGTTATAGTTAATAGGTTATCTAGCACATTAACAAAGGTACAAGCAAATATCGTCCAGTAAGAGTGGATTTGAAAGATGCTTTAATTTGGAAGAAATTGTTGTGACTTCTTCAGCCTTGCACAACTCTGGTCACCAAGTTTATGGCTGAGTGAAAAGTATTCACTTTCCTCCTTGTGCTTAAATGTTCTTGAAAAACTGTAATTAGCTTTGGTCTTTTCTAATATACAGAAAACCTGTATGTCTCACACTTCTGCATGACAACAATCGTTACAATAGATGCCAGTGAAATTCTTGAAACATGATCTGAACACAGTTTTTGCCTCACTTCACATTGAGTCTATTATCCTCTAAGTGCTGTTTAGTGTTTCAGTGAATAAAGAGAAATAGAAGCTTTTCTCCTTATAAAGTCCATGAGGAATTATGTTTGCTAAAATGCTGATGTATAACCAGGAAATATTATGGGTGATCTGGTAAAGGGCAAAAATATTTCTATAAGAAGGTGAGTAAAAATAACAGGATGCATAGCAATTAATTTTATTCTATATTTTCAAATTTTATTCTATATATGTATTCTTGATTTTGGTAATAGCTTTGTCTGCTGCTATTCTCACATTAAATTGAATGATAACCAAAATTTGGTAAAGCTATAGTTGGTATCGTAGCAAATATGGCCACAACTTTTAGAAATATTGAAATATTCTTACAGGCAAGTAGAGGCTGAGTAAAGAGACATAAAATGGGCAAGTGTTCCATTTCTGGGTGTGTTAAGAATGTCAACTCTGCCCTACATGTGTTGCCATTTTAACACCATTGGTAGGTACAAAATTGTCACTGATATTTAGGATGCTGGAAAATCTCCCACTAATGCTAAATGAATAAAGTTCATATTTTTGACCTGAATAGACCTTCATCAAAGGTCTATTAAACACAATTGATTTCATTTATAGTCAATTCTCTGTCCAATCAAAATACAGGTATTTTGTACAAGACTTTTAACTTTGAAATTAAAATTATGTCCTTCAAGCACAAGCTCTGGAGTTTTCATTCTTAATGAGTCATAGAAGATACTAGCAAAAAAAAATGTTGTAGAACTTTAGGAAAGAATAACATATTATCATAGCTAAGGTAAGCATTTTCCTGGATATATCCAAGTTTTCATGTGTAATCTAAGGTACAACTTTAGAAATATTTTATTAGATACTTGGAGAGATGTGTGCAAAGATAAGAGCTTAATTTATGCAGTGGCTTCCCTTTTGATCTCTTCATAATAGCCTTCTAAAATCCAAGATAAGTAGATGAATTTGAACCTCTCCTTCCTTAAATTTCCCCTATATATGTATAATATTAGTTATTTCTTTCCATTGTGAAGACTGAAAAACTCATATCCTATTTTTCTCTCAATGCAATATAAACTTTCATGACTTCATGGCTTTATTGACAAGTATTCCCCCACTTGAAATGTATTCATTCTCTAGGCCAGTATGCAAAATCTTTCTTCAAGAAGAAGTCAACCCAAATGTTACCACTTAGGAGAATTTTCCCTACACAGAATGTTTTTATTTATTATTTTATTTCTATCCCAATTATAGCACCTTACCCTGCTTTCCTACTTATTATTATAATTGTGGATATTCTCTCTCCCTTTCTATGGCTGTAGTCGATCAAACCTGCTTATAAATCCCAGCATCCCCATATTTTAGCTTTGTGGTTTCAGGCAAGTGACTTAATCTTTAAGTGCCTTATTTTTTTTTCATATTTAAAATAGGAATAACAATACTAACTCAACATATTTTTCAGAGATTAGATGAGATCAAATAAGTAAAGTCTTCAACATTATCTGAGATGTAATGCAATTTAACTCAACTATGGCCAGCCTCATGTCAGGGTCTGGGTTGTGTTTACCCTTATGTCTCAAATGCCTAGACCAATAACTTGCATATATACGTATGAGTCATTCAACTTCTCAGAAGCCTCAATATCTCTTAGAGAATATATGAAAAATTCTAACCCATGATCAAGAACCACATCATAACCCAGACAAGAGGAAACATGAAAATGCTGAGCTATAAGATAGATTTTCCTGAAGACAAAAACTAAACTACACATGCCCATATCCTCAAATGCTTCACTCTACTCTAGAATCTAACCAAATCAATCAATGAGAATAACACTAAACTATAGTACGAGAAACCCATTAATTACAGCTGGCTCTGTCATTACACTGGGATATAGAATTCCCAGTTCCTCTCAAAAATTGTTGTTCTCATCTTTAAAATGGGTATTATCATATATGCATTGACTTAAAGTATTGTTGATTGGATCATATGAGATGACAATTACAAATGTATTTGGCAAACTGTAAAAGAAAATGATATTTGAAGACAAATTCACCCGGTCTTATACTTGGTTTTTCAGTTTACTGCAAGTAGAATATTTCTACATTTGCAAATACAGATAATGGTTTTTGCTTTGCAAAAAAAAAAAAAAAAAAAGGGAGCATTAACGTTAATCTACATGCATTTCATGGTACATAGCAGTTGCTCAAATGTGCTAAGGCATTATTCATTATGTTATTATAAAGAATATACTGGAAATATCCAAATAATTATAACAGCTTTCATATTTTAAAAATGTTTTCAATAATGTATGTTTTACCATGGATTTAGCCCTTAAGTAAATCTAATTGACCATCTTAACTTTTGAAATTTTACTTTTCTCATTTCTTCTGCCAACAGCAAATGATGTAAATCCCTAAACTCATCATTAGTGACTCAACCAAGATCCTTCACTCTGCCCATTCAAAGGAGATAGTGTTTAGGTTATCTTTATTTTACCTAAAGTGTACCACCTTCCCAAATATCTTGGCTGCTGTTAGTAACTAAGCCTAATAGGGGGTTCTCTGCATGCAAAGTCTTAGTACCATAATGGAAGCGAACATTTCATATTTTAATTTGCTCAGGTAGGCCATACCCTGCCAAGAGTACTTTATAACTACTTAATATTTCCCAGTCATTTGAATGTAAATAAGCTTGTCAAGAGAATTTGGGTAACTTTTTTATTTTATTTTATTTTTTTAAGCTGCCATGTTTGGCAGGCACGTTTTCCCAAGATCATCCAGCTTTAATTTTAAATTTCAAAAGCCTCACATTTAATCCCTTGAGCTGGCCTGGTACCTTGCACCATCTGTTCCCATGGTTTTGTTATAACAGCGAGCACCTGCAGAGTTTTGCAACATTTCAAGCTGATTGTGGATAAAAATCAAAATAATTATAATTTTCATAAAGTAGACTTCCATTCAGACACTACAATCCCATCTAACATGGATTTTGGAAAACCAATCTTGCTCATAATGTGTTTCATATGGATAAGGGTAATTTATTTCTATTTTGTTTTTGTAGAAAATCAATCCTTTAAAGCACATGTACATTCAATGTGGAATTCTTACATTCCATCCACATCCAGAAAGCTCTTATGTAATCCTAGTTTGTTCCCAGATCAGGGTTTATTGCTATATTTTGATCAGACAAGGTCATCAGCCAACGGGTATGACAAAGTTGGTCTTCTTTTTAATTGGTCATACTTCTTGGGGTTTTTTTTTGTCTGTTTATTTTAATAATAATAAAGACAAGACGACATTTTGGCCTCAGATATTTTCCATTGCAAATAGAAGGCAAAACATCCATGTGTTATCCATTAAAAACAAAAAGGGGAAAGATTCAGTGAGTGTTCCTTCTCCTTACATCTTTGGGATTAAGAAGTAATTCATGTAAGTACAGGATTCTGCATTAGAAAACCTGAACTTTTGGCAAAATCAGTGTTTTTTAGTAGCTAATATCTCATTAATGTGTTGACTATGCACAAGTTACTATGGAGGATTAACAATTTATAAGATAGATACCCAATACCCAAGTATTGACCTTGGCTCTTCGCCTTGGTATTTAAAAAGACATCTTAAATAGTGGTCAATAATGCCCAGGCTTGGGGTGCCTGGGTGGCTCAGTCAGTTAAGCATTCCACTTTGGCTCAGGTCATGATATCACGGTTGGTGGGTTTGAGCCCCGCATCGGGCTCTATGCTGACAGCTCAGAACCTGGAGCCTGCTTCAGATTCTCTGTATCCCTCACTCTGTGCCTCTCTCCTGTTCACACTCTGCCTCTCTATCTAAAAATAAATAAACATTAAAGAAAAATTTAAAAATAAATATTGCCCAGTCTTTCATTTTCTATTTTAAAAGTATTATTCTTTTATTCACATTAATTACTAAGATTCTTTAAAACCTTAATTTGAGTTTTGAGTCCATTGACCATTGATAAGGAGCTAAGTATAAGTTTGTCCTATTTATCTAGATATAAAGAGGAAGAAACAATTCTATAGTATAAATATTACTTCATTAAGATATGACCAGATACATGATAGAGTGTTGTAAGAATATTAAGAGTTGTTTCTCTGTAACATTGGAGTCTGATAAGTACCACTTTAGACAGCCCTCAAAGAATATTAACAAGTAAGAGAGTATACCTCTTGGCAACCATCGCCAAATCACTTTTGGCATTGTGGAAGAACTGTATAGCCACCAAACGTGAATGACTATTCTTAGAGAAACAGTAGGAATGAACGTGGCACTCAGTCGGGAAGGTTGGATAAAGTCAAGGTCTTATAAAGATGGTTATATTGATGGTTAATTGGTGATTACTAGAGTGGAGGCAACTAGCAGCAGGAAATTGACATGCTTGGGCATCAGAAAAGATGCTGCACAGCAGGGTAGGCTTGAGTTAGTCATAGCGAAACTGTAGCAGGGTAAATGAGAGAAACATTGGTGAAACTTGGAAATGCTTTGGACAGAAGTATTTTATAGGCGGCTGAAGATCCAGCCTCAGATAATATGAACAAATAACTTACAAAATTTGAATACTAATTTTAATGCCACCTCACTTGCTCACAAAGGTGGTGAGATTGGTGGAATTTGTATTACAGTAATGAGCATTTTTTTTTATTTGAATTAGATGTTTTACATGAAAAGCTGTCACAGACCAGCTTAGTTCAATTACTCTGCATACAACCTCAAAACAGGAATAATACCTTTGTTTCATTGGTTAAGGGGCATCATTAGACTAAGAAGTTATCTTCTAAGTCCATGACTCTTACCTTCTTCATATGAAAAATAAAAAGGTGTTGTTAGTACCTGAGAACTGCATTCCTATTAAAGGACAAAAAAAACACATAAATAATATTGTTTTAAGCAACTTTTTAAGGATGTAAATTAATGAATGTGTGATATACAAATGTCAATTCTAAAGTATTTGTCAATAAATAGTAAATTGGAATAATTCTTCTGACTCCCAGGACCAGTGTACTAGAAATATTAGTAAATTGAGAGTCAGTGACTCAAATTCTTGTTCTAATTTCTCATTTTTAGCTGAGAGAACTTGAGATATTAAAAGGGTTAGAAAAGTCACTTGAACTCTTTGACTTCTTCATCTTTGAAAACCATAGTATAAACTTTATGTGGGCAGGGAGTTTATTTGTTTTATTTATTATATTCCGAGAAAAAAAATGTGTGATAAATGAGGATTTAGAAAGATGATTTCTTCAATCTTTGTTAGCTCCAATGTCCTCGCAATAAAATGTGATCGTATATGATATTATAGTACCCTACACTATGCTGTGCTATGCATGCTACACTTAAGAGAGTGTTTGAAATGACAAAATGACAGTTGTCTTCTGTTTTAGAAAAAAAATTTTGCTTACTGCAGTGAGCTCATGGCTTTGATATTTTGTTCCCAGACTGACTGGGCTCCAAACCATAAACTTAATTTTTTTTTTACTCTAATAGAACCCTGGTTATACATAGCTTTGTTGTAACGTAGATAGCAGGGTATTACTCACATTGCCAACATTATAGTCATTTTACATATCGAGTAATTTTTTGATACTATTTTTGGAGTTCAAATCTACAGTTGTGGCCTGATTTGGTAACTGGCTGGAACTGGCTGTGAACCTTCTCAGAAGTGACACATTTTCATATGTCAAGACTAGTGAAATTCATTTCTGACGATTCCTCTCACATTTTCCTGAAATGTTTTGGTAACAGATAATTCTATAGTATCTAATAGAGTATAATCGTGTAAGGGAAGATCAACACAATGTGTTAATAAACACATGTAAGAAGCTTACTTCAAAATATCAGGTAGAATGACCAAATTATTAATTTTATAAATTCTAATATCTTTAAAATTAACAAAAAGCCTTTGATTTCATTTTTGCCATCATGATCATAAAAAATAGTTATCAGACTTTTAAAATAAGTGATACCAACTTCATATTTTCCCATATCTCTCCATAACCTGGTGTCCCTGTCCCTCTCCAAAAGAAATATTTCTTCTTTAAAAAAATTATTACATTTATTTATTTTTGAGAGTCAGAGAGAGACAGAGCACAAGTGGGGGAGGGGCAGAGAGAGAGGGAGACACAGAATCTGAAGCAGGCTCCAGGCTCTGAGCTGTCAGCACAGAGCCTGACTCAGGGCTCGAACCCACAAACTGGGAGATCATGATCTGATCGGAAGTCGATCGCTCAACCAACTGAGCCACCCAGGTGCCCCAAGAAATAATTCTTCTGAAGCTGTTCCCAACTATTCTTGGCGAATGTGAATACTTATTTTTTTAAAGGAAAATAGGGAGAAATGAAAAATATTTTCCTTTTAATGATATTATGTTCCCAGGGCTCTTGATATTCCTTATTTTCCCACCTCTTCTTCTCCTTTTCTTTCTTTTTTTTTTTTTTGTTTCATTCTTCATCCCACTTCTCATTCTACAAGCTCTATCCTTAGAACTTTGTTGTTCACCTTCATAAGACTTGCCTTCGAAGAATCTGTTTTCATTGTGCCAACTGTTACTACCTTCATGCCTTCAAATTACGATGGCCATTGGTCAGATTGCCATTACTCCGTATATTTATCCTAAGTTTCCTGATTTAAATTTCTATGTACTAGGATATTTATAGTTTGTTTCTTGGGATTGTTTGCATGTATGTTTGCCTGGATGTATTTTCTTTTTCTTTTATCACTTATCAAGTTTGACCCTATGGGAACTATCGAAGAGCTTTTTTCCTAAGGTAGAAGGGGTTGGTGTTATTTTCTCACTGCTGAGCAGAGACTAATGATACTTCCTCAGCGATTAACTGATCAGTCATCTTAGAATGTGAAGTCTTCATGGATTTAGGACACAATATTCACTCATGGAAGAAGTTATTGAGAAGACTAAATGTTTCCATAAAAATTATCCCTGCATCTTTCCTGAAAAATAGCAAATATAACTTCAGTGTCACTGAAGTGAAATGACATCACCATGTGAATTGGCAAGCTTGACATGCTCAAGCCCAGTCCATATTGGTAGAAATTCTGATCCAATTGTATTATTTCACCTAAATCTCCCAAATGAACACCTTGTGACCGGGCATTATTTACTGTTGTCTTTTATATCTCAGGCTGTCGAGTAGATAAACTTGAATACAGTTGACATTCAATAAAGTTATTATGATGATTCTTTAATGAATGAATGTTTTAAAGTGAGACAAAACCTGCAAAAAATGGCTTAATAAAGGGTGGCTATTTGCATAGAAAGCCATTGAAATCGTAAATAAGATAGCTGTAGATAATCCCTTTTTATTTATTATTATTATTATTATTGATGTTTATTTTATTTTTGAGAGAGACAGTACATGAACGGGGAGGGACAGAAAGAAAGGGAGACACAGAATCTGAAGCAGGCTCCAGGCTTTGAGCTGTCAGCACAGAGCCCAATGCGAGACTCAAACTCACAAACCGTGAGATCATGACCTGAACTGAAGTCAGACGCTTAACCCACTGAGCCACCCGGGCACCCTGAGAAAATCCCCTTTTAAAGAGTTATTTTCACAAAATATAATTTATTAGCTAAGTGAAATCATGCCTCCGCTATTACTGAAGTCTTTCCCTTGCACTTTTTCTTCCATCTTAAGTAAAAACTAAAGGTGATTTTTAAGCCTCTACAGTTCTCAAAGCTTATCCCTTCTTTGTTAAATCTGATTTCTTAGCTTCCTCTTGAGTTGCCTCATGTCTTTTCCATTCACTACATTGCCATACACGTGAAGTAAGTAAGCTCTTCTTTAAAGTTTTATGAAATAAAAATTACAGTTGAATCTTAATGTTAGAAATTTTTCCACTACCATTCTGGGGCTAGAGGATTTTTTGTTTGTTTATTTGTTTGATAGTGATAATAGATTATGAAGTATATTTAAAGCGCCAATTTTCATTTTGTAACCCTAAAATGAATCTAAATACACATTTCAGTGTAAGGAGATTTTTCCTTAATTAAATATTTTTCATTTTAAATTTATATTTTTTTCACATGTTCTTTGAGGTTATATTTAGGTCAAGGTTAGCAAAGAAACTGATATAGATAATAGAAATCTATAGGTTATTTATTAAACTTTTTTGAGTCATTTTTAAATAAAACTGCTTTTTCAAAGGGAAGGTCTGAGTCCAAAACTGACAAAAAATATTCTCTTTTCAAATAAGCAATCTTCTATTTTAGTATCTTTAATACATATTTCAAGTGGCTTACACCACTTAGTTTATAAAATGATGATACTAATAGTCAATTGAATCTTAATTTTATGTATGTATCAACCTATAAATATGAATAATATTATATTTATGAATATATGAATAATATATGTATTTATATTATAATATAAATATGAATAGTATATGTTAACCATATTGAATCATTCTGGAATCTTGCAATCTTTCTGGCCCTCTCTTTCTACATCTGTAACATGGGAGAATAACAGTATTAATTAATAGCTCTGTTATAAAATTAGATCATCTAATATATGTGAAAAGCTTAGAATAGTGTCTGGTACCTTCTAAAGTCTGAATAAGTGTAATTATTTTACTAATACCTCTAGTTACTTAAGTGGCATCTCCTATGCAACAACTAGCTCTCTTTGATCATTTTTATAATTTCATTTTGTTCACAAAGACAAATGGAATTAACATAAAAATAAGAATTAATAAACATCAATAATGATAAGTTTAGTGATTTTGAAACTTTACATTCTAAAGGAAGGGTAAAGAAAAGATGTCACATTAATTGAGCCTTTACAAGTTGCCAAGCACTGTGTTAGGCACTTTCTTACTGATCTTTGTCATTGGACCTATCTCTATACTGGAGTCAAAGCAACTGAGGCTTGGGGAGCCTGGGTGGCTTGGTTGGCTAGGCATCCAATTCTTTTTTTTTTTTTTTTTTTTTTTTTTAAACTTAATTTTTTTTTTTTAATTTTTTTTTCAACGTTTTTTATTTATTTTTGGGACAGAGAGAGACAGAGCATGAACGGGGGAGGGGCAGAGAGAGAGGGAGTCACAGAATCGGAAACAGGCTCCAGGCTCCGAGCCATCAGCCCAGAGCCTGACGCGGGGCTCGAACTCACGGACCGCGAGATCGTGACCTGGCTGAAGTCGGACGCTTAACCGACTGCGCCACCCAGGCGCCCCTAGGCATCCAATTCTTGATCTTGGCTCAGGTCATGATCTCCCAGTCTGTGAGTTCGAGCCCCGCATCTGGCTCTGTGCTAATGGTGCGGAGCCTGCTTGGGATTCTGTTTCTCCTTCTCTCTGCCCTTGCGGTGCTTGTGTGTCTTCTCTCTGTCTCTCTGTCTCTCTCTCTCTCTCTCAAAAATAAATACATAAACATTTAAAAAACAAACAAACAGACAAAGCAACAGAGGCTTCTAGAACTTAAGTAGCATAGAGATGGAAATGATAGCAAGGCTTCAAATATTTCCCCAACTCTACAGCCCGGAATTTTTTGTGAGACATAACCAAAAAATGTCATTCTCCAGCTTCACATCTTCCAATGCTTCCTGCTACATACCATCCAAACATCTTCTTGGTAAATGCTGCATTTGGCCCAGCTGCTGCCTGTCTCCCTGCCTTCATTTCTGCCTTCTCCTCATCACTCTGATCGTTTCGGAATCCCTGTTTTGTTTTTGTTTTTGTTTTTGCTTTCCATAGCAGGAACTGGGAATTAATGATCTAGAATAATCCGGCCCCCTATCTTTGAATGACTGGTGCCTGCTCATTATATATCTCCACACCATATCACTCACACAAAAAGGTTTTCCTTGACCATCTAGTCTAAACGAGGCCCATCAGATCTGTTTTCCCCAGTCACTCTCTCTTGCACATTATCTCACTTTATTTTCTCCAAAGCATTTATCACTGGGAATGCTTTATTTATTTATTTTTTGAAACATGTTCGTTGTCTGATAGAATGTAAGCTTAGTGCGAATAAGAGCCAGATCTCTCCATTTCCTGGTGGCCAATAAATATTTATCAGGTGAATAAACACATGGATGCTCTGTACTTTTAATTATAGCATGCTTGATCACATGGCAATTCTTAGCTATCAATTTGGCTTCATTTAATTATGGCAGCATATTGAGACTTTGATCACATACTTTAAGTCCAGACAAGTTTTATATTCTTTCATTCCACCTATATCAATAGCTTAAGAAACAGAATTCAATAGTAAAATCAACGAATAGTAGGAATTCAAAATTAAGATACTGAAAATAAAAACCTCAAAGTTAATTTTTATAAAGATACACTCCTATTAAGCACACAATCAATATCTCTCTAAAAGTTACACATTTTATTACCCATTGAATATGTACAAGAAACCCAAGTTTTATGAAAATAAATGTTCTTACCTTAGGTTTGAATCAGTCGTACTCTGTGAGAAAACTGGCAAAAAAAAAAAAAATATTTTGAATTACTATTGATCACAATGTTAAAAATATAAGGAAACTCTGGTTATTAAACACAATATAAAATCTGATATTTTGAATTTGCACAACTGAGACATCGATGATTAGCGTGTAAAGCAATTTTTAAAAGTTAAGTTACAAAAGAGACATGATTATTCATTTTAGTGACTGTTAGAGTTGCCCCATCCATCAAAGCTGCTAAATAATAATTTTAAATGTATCTTCTAAAATTAAGGACTTTGGAAGATCACCATCCACATGTCAAGAATTAATCAAACTGATTTCTAATCAGGGTCGAAATGTTATTTCTCACATAGCACACTCCCAGTATTAAGCATTGTATTTTAAAATATATGCTTTCGCTACTCTTGTACAGATTCTGGTTTAACAATTCATGCGATAGGTATTTGAAAGTAAGTTGTAAATTTCATTATTATGGAGTCATTAGATAAATATTTTATCTATGAGTATAGAATTTAGGTAACATTTCATCTGTGTCAATGCAGCATGACTCCTTTTATATTGAAAGTCTTATGATGACTTAATACCGAAGTGTGGTTTCAGGGTAAAGTATGTTACAAGTGCTTCTGCTTTATTAGAATTTCCTTTTAGGATTTGTTGAGAGGGAGACATTCAGAGTGTCGTAAAAAAAATAAAACTGATGCTTTGTTGTTGGGCTATAAACACTGTACTTTGGTTGGTTATAATGCTACCAAAATCCACACAGTACTTAATTTATCTAACCTTCTGATAGTGAATGAACAAAGGTAAAAATAACAGGCTAGTTATAAACTAGTACTATGGTGATGACATTGTGAATTATTTAAAAAGGGCATATTCAATGTGACCATAGAGCCATCAATCATAATAGACATTGATGAGAAAAAGAGGTTTCAGTCACTTCCTATCTGCTAGGAGAACAATTCTATCTCACAGGTAGCTATGAAGTGCTGGGTGACCTGATGTCACTTGCATTGTTGCTCTACCCTTTGAACGGAGCGAGTAGATTCTCTCAATATTAGAATCGAATGAGTAAATAAATTCGCAGTTCACTGCCACTCTCCTTCCGAGTGCACACTTCAATTTGTCTAACAATAGAGAGGACAGAAAAGCAGAAATCTCTTAAAGCACGGATGAATTTTTTATGGAATGTTCAAATCCAGCTGCAAAGGATGGGGTTTTAAATGGTAGCAGACACTCTTTTAGAGGGAGCCCCAAGAGACGAAATCTTTTGGAAATGTTTTGTACTGAATTCATTCCTTTCCACGTACACATCCGTAGCTTTTTTTTTTTCCTTCTGAAGCCCTGCTTTTACTAAATTGTTCCCCCTTCCAATTCACACTGATCATCGAGATGCCAAGGAGAAACACTTCTTTATCTTTAATGTCCAGAAGGCAGTAGAGTTTCAATTTCGAGTGTATAAAACAGTTTTAAAGTGCACGTGCGTGATACTATTTTATTTGTCTGCTTCATTCAATAGGGAAGTCAGTTTTGCAGAAGAAAGAGGTGGCTGCTTAAAGAATTTTTTAATTACTAATAAGTTTAATCTCTTTATTCTGTTCCAGTAACCAGAATGATTTCATTCACTGCAGTTCCTCATCTCAGAGTTTTCTGCTTGAAAGTTAACATTGCATGCGTTAATTTATATTATTTAAATTTTTGAGTATCAGTTTCCCCAGATACAGAATCCTACAAAATCCTCTGGCATTTACAAACCACGGAACTACAAAAATGTGCATTTTTTTTTCTTTTCTGTATGGCTATATGGTAAACTCCACTGCTTTACTCTAGCACATTAACATTTTATGACATAAACACATGAATGGTATGGATTTTTTCTCTTCAAAGATTCTCTTAAAAAATTAGCAAATAGACCTCAATAAGCTTTTCTCGTCTACCTCTATCGTTCCTTGCCTTCCTCCAGCCACAAGTCATCACCCCTCCCTATTGGAATAGAAATATGAGAAATGTTTGCATTGCTTTCTGCATCTACAGCATAGTCTCTTGAAGCTTTTACACTACTCATTTTTATTCACTTTTCCTCTGTAATATACTCTGGAAGTATATTCATCTCCGCGTAACCTCCCAAACTACTTTAAAAGTGTGTACCACCACTTAATTGTTAATAACAGGTAAATCACAGGTAAAAGATAACTAATTAATTTTCTAGCTCAGTTTTATTTTACTGTTACTGTTTTGAGAAAATATAACAAAACCCCATTAGTGTTAAGGTAAGCCCATGAAACAACATAATATAATGCAAGAAAGACATTTAATAGTGTAGAAGAATGTTAAATTACTAATTAACTCCAAGTTACTGTATAAGAAAGCATAGTAATTTACAGGATTATTGCAATATGCAGCTTGGATTGCCACCAGGGTCAGCTAGGGAGCATTTCTTTCTATCCTCCCCGCCCCCCCTTAGTGTGGTGGTTACTGTAAAAATCTTCTCACATTAAAATGCACCGTCCTACCCACAGTTCATTGCTGCTAATTAGCAGCAGTTGAGACTTTGCTAGCAGTCATTTTTTTTTTTCTATGTTAAGCTGCCAAATGTTACCAACTGCTCAAGATTCTCCATGCACAAAGTGTCCAGCTGCCCGGCTTGCACCACAATGCTGTGTCTTTCAGCTGTTTCCTGTCAACTTTAACACCTGTGCAAAGAAAACACTAATCAAATTATCTGTACCGGCTTTTGTTATCAGAAGAAAGGTTATCAGAAGTGTTCTGCATACTTTGGCCCATGCTCATCATCTCCTTCTAGAAAATTGCAATGAACACACACACACACACACACACACACACACACACACCTCTTTTCATCTAAGCACCCAGTTGAGACCAGTGGGTCTCTGAAACTGAAATCACTACCATGGTTGCCATGTCAAAGTCAAGTGTTTTCAGTCTATTTAAACTTTTATTTAAGCAATAAGGCTCAGGAAAGTCATCTTTTAGTTTTACCTAAATATATAAGAAGAATGCCATAACTTTGATTAATAATTGATTAAATAAACCATTCCTACATCAAAGGCAGGAAGAAGAGCTATTCGCTGAAAGGCTAGACTATCAAATGGGACTTTGTTGTCTTCAACATTGCTTTAGAACTGCAGCATCACAGAGCAAGGAGAACATTAATTTTTGAGGTCTTAAATAATCATGTAAAATAAAACCGGCTCCCTTTTCTCCTTAATTAAACACTCGTAGTGCTAAAAACACTATAAATTTAGAAATAATCATACAGCCTAATCATTTCCTGTCTGTTTCATTGGCTTTATGACTAATTTATATTTAACCTTCTTGGGAACCTATGATCACAATGTACTTTTTTAAAAAATTCAAAGCAACTGTCACTGGTGTCTAATACCTGTGCAAAGGGGAATAGAGACTTAAAAATGTTTTAAAACTGAAGGATGACATATAATGGACTGCACTGCTTACATGATTTAGTAACAAAGTAGCCGCTGCATTCTTGCAGAGGCCTTGATAAATGCCTAGCTCATTAGTTCCTATTTTCTGTTTACCATGATGAGTTTGATGTTAAAAATGATTAAGTGTATAAATGTGCGTGCATTTACATTTATATTAGCTTTACAATAAATTTAATCAGGCAATCAGAATTGAAAGGGGACTGATTTGGGTCCATGTGTTATATCTGATACTACTATTTTCTTTAATCTTAGTTGAAATGTTATATTATAACTAACTTCATTCTTACTTCATTTGTTCTTGAAAAAGGCAAAAAAAAAAAAAAGAAAAAGGCAAAGGATTATAAAATTTACCTATGACAAGAGTATAAAATTTATTGTGCTGACAGGAATGAATCCACTCAGACAATGATCAAAACTATAGCCCTAGGGCAACACAGAACGAGTGTCAACTACATTTTGCTGTTAAGTTTCACAAAAATCCCCTCCAGGAATTTCAACCACAATATTCTGAATGTATATTTATGTAAGAGCTACAAAAAATAATAGAGGGGGCAAATAAAAATTATAGGTGCTTGAATTTCAAAACCATAATTTTGTGATTTAAAAACAAAATATACTTTTCATTTTTCCTTTTTGTACAAAAGGAACAACAGATATTATTCAAAATTCAAGACTATCTTACCAGAGATTTATATGCAAAATTCCTGCTAATATAATACATCTTTCTTTTTCCTGAACTATTCAAAATTTATTCAGGCAAAATTATCAAGTAAGTATGTAGGTAGGAGGGTATCACCGTGATTACCAATCAAGTATTTGTTTTCTTTTCTTCTTCCTTTACTGTATGCATGTCTGCACTTGGAGAGGGACAATCAGTGGAGGAATCTGAAAGATTGTACTTTAATTCGTAGCAACACAGATGATTTTACAGTATTGGTAAGAAAATGTACAAAAACATTATTTAAAACCAATCATTGATTCTACTTGTTCAAGTTTCTGCTTTTTCATAAGCATTTTAAAGACCTCCAGGTTATGAAGCCGGACTTTGAAAAAGTTGGTTAACCTTTTTGAACCTCAGTAGTTCAGTCTGTGCATTCGGGATGAGTTAATTAGTACCCTGTTTTAACTAGGAGAGTAAGAAGGGGTGGTAAATATCTGGTGAACTTCTTGATGCAGAACTTCTTGATGCAGAAGTGGTCAAATTCCACTACGCAGCACTGGCCATGCTTTCTCTGATTTCTTCTTTACCAAACGTTGCATAAGAAAGACTGAATAGAATAAACTCTCTCAAGATATGGTATAACTGATTGGGGACAATGAGACCATATTCCCCCAAGAGACATATTTTTGTATGACTGACCGATGGGTTGGTTGAATTATCCTGCGGAGATGCGTTGGGTTGAAGGAGGAGTTAGCTGTTCAGAATTCATGTTCTTATAGCACAATTGGAACCTCACTGTAGACTCCTGCTAATAGCATCATTCTTTCTCACATGCATACGTGCCTCCAAATTTGACTTTTTAAAAGTCTCATGTGTTACTCAGAAGTCATTTTTCTCTGACGCTCTGTTAAAATGTGACATATTATTATTTTATGGGCTTTGAAGGGGAATAGAAAATAATTAAAAATTCTGCTAAAAATGTAAGTATGTGAGGCATGAAGAGCCTAGAGGCAGATGATAATCTCTGGTTGGATTACTTGCAATAAGAAGTGAATGTGTTGTCTCTAGGGAAAACAGTTCACTGGATCAGCTTTGATTCTATTCTCAGACTCTCATTTCCTCACCTAATCAACCTCATGTAATCCAGTATAGTATTAGCTATGGTACATTTTTGACCAGGACCAATCACCAAGTAGTTAGTAAGTATGTATAAAGGAGAAATAATATAATCCTGACTTCATTTGTAAAAGTAAATAGCAATGCCGGGCAGTATTAAAAAGATGCTTTATGACTCACAATGAGCAGGAAGATCGGGGTGATTAAAACTTGTGAAGCTCCTAATAGATGCTAACCATCTATTCCTTTAACCGACAGTGTGGATTTCCTACTCTGTGCCCGAGATCAGGCTGGGTATTGGCGGAAGAAATTAACTAACAAAATAGGCAATATTTCTATCTTCTTACGTTTACATGACAGCACAGGAAGAGAAGGAGTAAATAACAATAAACATATTGAAATAAATAACTAAGATGAACATTTTAGTCCCCATTCTGTGGATGAGAAAACAGAAGCAGAGTAAAGTCATTTGTCCACACTCCAACAGATGGTGTATGGAAGAGTGGGCATCTAACCTTTATCTAGAAGATTCTTTTTACTGCATTATGCGGTATCTCCAGAAAGATGCATCCCAGGTAAAGAGGTGAAAGAGGTGGCTTTATGTTGGAATTTGACCATAATTTCTTGAACAAGCTATCTCTGGCTGTACTTTTGAAGGAGGCAAAGCATTTAGGTAGAATTCACATTGGCTATAATCAAAGGTATAGCTGAGACATACCCTGGGTTATATTTGAAGAGAGGAGATTAATTTGGCTACGACGGAAAGTAGAGGGATGAAAGAAGGCAGGTAGAGCCCTTGTTGGAAGAACCTGTATGCCTAATGAAAGAATCTTGACTATCTGGCCTGCCATCCACAGACACACTGAATTGTTCAAATGAAAGAGAAGCCTGATAGTTGTGTTATACAAAGAGTAATCTGGTTACTGAGAATGCACGTAGGCTGGAGGAGTGAGAGATTACATGTCAGGGTGTCTGGTGAAAAGACTATTGCAAGAGTGTGAAAATGAATTAGGTTGATTGTAATGGAATAAAACAAAATGCCAAAAAGATGATACATAACAAAACTAGAAAAAAAATGGCGAACAGAAAGAATTTGGGGTGGAAGGAGCAACTGAGAAGTAAAGTAAAAGATGGCTTGAACATAACACTGGAGAGATGTGGAGCTCCTCATAGAAATTAGAAAGTCAGGGTGGGGTCATTGATAGAAGGACATAACAGGTTTTGAAAATGTGGAAACTAAAAAGATCGAGTCAGACTCCAAGCCAGCAGCCTACATTCTTTACTTGTATTTCCTGACATCAACTGTACCTAGGTTTTCCCAGGCCACCTTGAAGTTCTTCCCAAAAAAGAAAGGCCCTTTTGTGAGTCTAACTCCCTGACAATCAGGAGACGTTCATCTGATTCTTGATAGTTTTTGTCTTCATCCAGAAAGTCAACTTTGATCAAACCCAGCCCATTTGAATCATTTTTTTTTAAATTACATATTTATTTTGAGAGGGCAGGGAGGGGGGAGAATGTGAGCTGGGGAGAGGCAGAGAGAGAGAATCCTGAGCAGGCTCCGTGCCATCAGCACAGAAGAGCCTGACTCAGGACTCCATCTCACGAACTGAGAGATCATGACCTGAGCTGAAATCAAGAGTCGGATGCTTAACCAACCAAGCCACTCAGGCGCCCCTAATCAATTTTAATTAGCATATCAAAGTCTCAGGAGAGATGTCAGTAGTCATAATTTGCTATTTGTGCTCTTATTTTATTGCACAAAACATAGAAAACAACACAGGAAATAAAGAAAATACATTTTACAATATCAGTACCAAAACACATGAAGTGTGCTTCTTTGTATATCTTTTAAAATTCTGTAACCATAGCCATATTTTTACCTAGTTATATCCAGTGTAGTAGAATATTGCATTTGTTTTTGATTAGGAAGAGGTCCTTTAGGAGGGAGTGGGATGGGAAAAGGGAAGCCATCTTGACTTCCAGCCTCAAGAGGAGGCCAATGGCTGGGAATTGAAATGCAGCCTCATCACAGAGTTTCACTGTTCAATCAATAGTAGAGAAAATCTCAAAGGAGCTGTTTCTAATGGACTCTGCCTCCTTTCCAGGGCAAAAGTGACAGGCCAAATGGGGGAGAAAAGGGGTGGAAGAAGGTTTTTCTAACTCTACTCATTGAGAAAATTGTAGACTATTAGGAAGTATTTCAAATAACTATAAAGATATCCTTCTTTTCTCATGGTATACCACACAGAAGTCGGTATTATTTTTCAAGTCCCTATTTTAAGTCCTTATAAATCTTCCCCCAAAGTCCTAATTTGTACTATCCTCATCTCAAAAGTAAATGTTATTGAACATAGTTGAATGTTTTATTGTTAGTATATAATCTTTTCAGAACCTCACTGTTCTGTATTGTTATTTAGCTCTTTGTTCAATCTTTTTAAATTTAAACTCAAGTTAGTTAACATACAGTGTAGTCTTGGCTTCAGGAGTAGAACCCAGTGATTCATCTCTTACCTATGACACCCGGTGCTCATCCCAACAAGAGCCCTCTTTCATGCCCGTCACCCATTTAACCCATCCTCCCACTCACCACTCCTCCAGCAACCCTCAGTTTGTTCTCTATATTTAAGAGTCTCTTATGTTTTGCCTCCCTCTCTGTTTTTATCTCCTTTTTGTTCAATTTTTCAGAGTAAATTTATTTTCATTTCCTTTGTGGACATTTTACTGTCTGTTTTAATTTTCTGCTGCCATTGCTTCTAAAGCCTACCAAGTCGCTTCAAGGCTACTTCGGTGAGATACGGTTACATTCTCACCACTGCCCTAAATTAGGCCTAAGTGGAAAGATGGACAGTATATTCAGTTAGAGTTCCCAGGAAGTGGGGGTCCTGGTGGGAAAGCCAACAGGTTGAAAACTCAGGCAGAAGTTAATGCTGCAAACTTAAAGCAGAATTTCTTCTCTGAGTAATGTCAGATTTTCCTTTCAAAACTTCTAGCTATTAGGATGAGAGCTGTCCACATTACAGAAGACAATATTCTTTCTGGAAAGTCAACTGATTGCTTCACAACTACATGGAGATTAGTATTTGATTAAATAATAGGGTTCTATAGCTTAGTCCTCTTGACACCCAAAACTATCACAAGTGGATTTAACAAACTGTTTTTTATGAGAGTTTTGTTTGTTTGTTTGTTTGTTTGTTTTTAACATTTATTCATTTTTGAGAGACAGAGCTCAAGCAGGGGAGGGGCAGAGAGAGAGGGAGACACAGAATCCAAGGCAGGCTCCAGGCTCTGAGCTGTCAGCACAGAGCCCCATGTGGGGCTCAAACCCACAAACTGTGAGATCATGACCTGAGATGAAGTCACTCAACCAACTGGGCCACCCAGGTGCCCCAAGAGTTTGGGAGTTTTCAAAGAGTAATTCATTGGAAGAATATTCACTGGGTGACTTTATGCACCAAAACTAGCATGGGTTCTAATTTATAGATATGAAGAGGGCTAAGATAAAATCCTTGCCTTCATGGAACTTACAATATTCTTAGAAGACAGATATATGAATAAATTAATATGATGCAGCTTGATGAATGTAATATTTAATGCACAAGATCTGTAAAATGTGAGCACAGAGGAGGAGGGAATGTCTTCTGAGCAGGGACAGCTTTCTGGAGAGATTGACATCTGAACAAAAGCTTTAAGCGTTCTCTAATTTACTGAGCAATACTCATTGAAACCTGTTATGCCAGGAACATGCAGTTCTGGGGGCTGAGATTTGATAGAAAAGATCTCAACTTTTATAAAGCTGAAGACCTGTGAAGAGATTGGCAAAATAGTCAAACAAGTAACAAATAATTAAGATCTCCAGAAGTGATTATGGCTATTTAAATTTTATCAAGGTTGGGGTGCCTGGATGGCTCAGTTCAACTCTTGATTTCAGCTCATGGTTCATGTGATCAAGCTCCACGTGAGGCTCTGCTGTGGCAGCATGGAGCCTCCTTGGGATTCTCTCTCTCCCTCTCTCTCTCTCTCCCCCCCCATCATGCTCTCTCTCTCTCTCTCTCTCTCTCTCTCTCTCTCTCTTTTTATCTCAAATGAATAAAATAAGATAAAGTTTATCAAGGTTATGTGATATAGTCTCCTGTTTGCTGTTGTTGTATTTGAGCTGAGACATAAAAGACAAGAAAAAATAGAGACCTAAAACGAAAGGCATTTGTAATTTTTTAAATGTTTATTAATTTTTTGAGAGAAAGAGAGGCAGAGACAGAACACAAGTAGGGGAGGGACAGAAAGAGAGGGAGACACAGAATCCAAAGCAGGCTCCAGGCTCTGAGCTGTCAGCACAGAACCCGATGCGGGGCTCGAACTCATGAACTGTGAGATCACCATCTGAGCCGAAGTCAACCAACTCAGCCACCTAGGCACCCCAAAAGAAAGGCATTTCTAAGCATAAAAGATATCAAGTACAAAAGCCACCGCAGAGCATTATAAAAGAAATGTATCATTTTAAAATTTGGATGTTGAAAACTTGATCTACTTGAATTGTCGCTCTATATTTGCATTAAATGTAAATATTAAATAATACATTTCAGTTAGTTTAAGTGCATTTTCTTGGTCTTAAATAGTAACTGTGCCTCACCTCTTGTCTCTCATCTTCTTTCCAGTATTCTTAAAATGTTGCACCTTTGTGTGAATTTTCTGTACTTGGATTACAGGTACAGAGCTCATCAGTGACAGGGATTCTTTTTATCCAGGGCACAGATTAAGTATTCATTGAACTAAGTATTCATTGAACACTAGCTACACATTGTTGAGTGAATGAAGGATAGATGTGGTAGGCTGATAACAGCTCCCCAGAATACATCTCTCTTCTAATTCCTGAGACCTTTGACTGTTGCCTTATATGGTAACTTCTTGCAGATGAGATCAAGTTAAGGATCTTGAGATAAGGCGACACTCTTGGATCATCTGGTTGGATCCTAAATGCCATCACACATGTCCTTAGAAAAGGCATACAGAAGGACATAACGGGCAGAAGAGGAGGAAGCAGGTACCAAAAACTAGGAGTCCAGGAACAGAATCTTCTACTAAGACTGAGGAGGGTGTGTGTCCTTACAACACCTTGATTTGGGCCTTAATGTGGTCTCAGGTCCGTGAGAGAACAACTCGCTATTGTTTTTAGACACCCAATTTGTCACTTGTTACAGCAGTTACAGTGAATTTCTGCATATTAAACAAAAGTGGAAATGTGATTTTCTCAGCGCCTACTGGCTGGAGGCTTCCTCAGAAGCAGAAGCGAATAAAATGTTGCCCGGCTGGTGCTGATCGCCTGAATTCCTGACATGCTCTCTGCAATGCCAACGGGTTCTGGGAGGATGTGTACACATAAAAATGCTGCTGACATTTTGAACATTCTGATTTGGACTTATTAGGCATTTTACTCCAGGAATGTTTATGGCAATCTAAATATATCTCCGTGTTTACCCTATGCTAGAGACTTTTAGACTTTTAAGCAAAGAAAAATATCAGGAATCATTCCCTATTATTGATGTCAGAAGCATGGTACCCCTACTGACCTTAATCTTTTAAACTTGTGGGGCACTCGGGTAGCTCTGTCAGTTAAAGGTACGACTCTTGATTTCAGCTCAGGTCATGATCCCAGGGTCATAGGATGGAGCCCCACATAGGGCTCCACCCTGAGCATGGAACCTGCTTAAGGTTTTCTCTCTCTCTCTCTCTCTCTCCCTCTGCACCTCTCCCCAGCTCTCATGTTCTCTCTCTTTCTCAAAACACACACACACACACACACACACACACACACACACACAAAGAAAACACAACAAATTTGTGACACATTTCAAATCACATTAAAGTAAGTGTATATTACATAGGATCTTAAAACATGTAGGAGGAGTATGGTTATTTCTTGGGGGTCCATAGTATTACACATGTACTTAAGACTATACATAAATATGAAGTTGCTGATTAATCTTGGTATTATTGAACATGCCACACATGTTCAAACATGTAACTAAAAATGGGTTGACATATTCTGAGGATTGAAAAATTGCTCATGCCCTCAAGGTTTTGTCTTATATATCATCTTTTAGTTTTAGTGTCCACATATCAACCAAATGAGGGCACCATTTGAACTGATGTAGTAGAATTGCTTGAACTCCTTAACTAAATAAATTTACGACAGTAAATTCAACACAAATTTATCCTAAAGACGCATCAGTTGTTTGATTATTTTCCACTGAAAGTGGTAGTTACTTCACTGGCATGTTAATGAGCCCCAGAAATTATGATTGTGTTTTCATGCAGGTACCTATGTAGAATAATTATAGAATTGTTCTGCTTTTATATTTAGGCTTTTCTCATATGTGTCTGCTTTAAGAAACACAAATAATAATATAACATCTTAATTTAATAAAATCAACATGCAGGAGAGATACATTATAAATCATAGGCCTTTAAAACAATCAAGAGGCCTTGTTGATCATCTGATTGAACAACTTCCTAAGATTAAGACCCAGAAATGTAGGTGAGTTGACTAAAGGCACATTGCAAGCTGTTGGACAAGACAGGAATAGAATGCAGGTCTTGTGACTCTTGATCCAAGACTCTTTACAAGGCCCAAGAGTGGTTATTTCCATTGTCTTAAGATTACAGTATAAAGTGTGAATTCTTTATGTAACCAAAGAAAGAAAGGTAAAATAGGAAAACGAGTGAAAGTGATGGGAACCAACTGTAGATCATCCAAATTAAACATAGATAACTTTAGGATTATAGGTAAAATACATTCTCTGAATATATGAACATATTTAGCTAGGAAATCAATTTTAAAATATGAAAAATCTAGGGACACCTGGGTGGCTCAATCGGTTAAGTATACAACTCTTTGTTTCAGTTCAGGTCACAATCTCAAGGTTCTTGAGACGGAGCCCTGAGTGGGGCTCTACCCTGACATCTCAGAGCCCGCCTAGGATTCTGTCTGTCTCCCTCTCTCTCTGTCCCTCCCCCACTCACACACAACCCCTCTCTCAAAATAAATAAATAAACATTTAAAAATATATTTTATCTTTCAATGTAGGTTCATAATTTACAATATTAGATTTTAAAGCACCAAAAAACTAGTGTAAGTTTAGCTTTTCTAAACAATACTGGCCCTTATCACTGAGAAGTATGTAGAAAAGTTTATTGAATCCTTTATATTTACTCTAAAATGTTAGAGTGTACTCTGCAATAGTTTCATTTGCCTTAATTATCCATTAAAGATCTATGATCCAGGGGCACCTGGGTGGCTCAGTCGGTTAAGCATGCAGCTCTTGATTTCAGTTCAGGTCATGATCTCATGATTCTTGAGTTTGAGCCTCACCTTGGGCTCCATGTTGACATCTGACAGCACCACAGCACTGTGCCTGCTTGGGATTTTCTGTCTCCCTCTTTCTGCCTCTCCCCCGCTCAATGCAAGCTCATACTTTCTCTCTCTCTAATATTTAACTAAATATTTAAAACATCTATGACCTATTATGTATACATATATATTGAAAGGAAACATATTTCAAAGATAAAAGACCTGGTTTTAACCTTTACTTTGGAAAATCACAACTCTTCAACTCCATTTTCCCATCTGTAAAATGGATTTTTGAGAACATTCACCTAACTATTTTGCAATTATGGTAAGAATTCATGTATGGGAGTGCTCTGTAATCTGTCCAATGTTCCACGCATGATGTTTGTGTGCCTTACATGTGATAATAATCTCTACGTACTTGATTGTCAGGATCTAGTGGGGCTAAGAGAAAACGCATGTCTATTAAAAAGCAAGAATGCAAGAAAGAAAGGAAAAAAAGGAAGGGAAAAAATATGCTTCCTCAATGAAAAGTAAATTTAAAGTGAAAGATGACTATATTTATTCAAACCACAACTATTGTTTCTCATTATCAGGGAAGCTAATATATCCAAGAGTTACATGTGGACTAAATGCTCAAATAAATGACTGGGGGTAGCTAGCTGAAAACTTGAGCTAACGAGAGGTGGGATGACCTTTAAAATGACTGAGATTCCAAAAAAAGCACGGACTCTTCCGTTTCTGCAATCTGTGTTTTGTTCTATACAAAACAAAACAATTCATATAGTTAGGGGAAAATTGCAGACCTAACTGGGAACAAGACTGGGAGCCAGGGGACCCTGGTTCTACCTCTTGGTACTTACTCGCTCCATGTTTGACCTTGAACAAATCACTTAATCCCCCTGGGCTGCAGCCCCATCACTTCCAACATGAAGGGGGTCTAAGGTCCCTTCCAGCTTTAACACTTGGTGACACAATGATTCCAATTCCTAGCTTCTCTCGCACCATATTTGACGTTTTGTTGACATACTGTCAGAACACTTCACACATTTTCAGAAAGCCGTAACAAAACGTTATCAGGTCATTAACACGGATTGTTAAGAGAAACTTTAAAATATCTTTCACTGGATGTTTGTTATAGCAGCTGTGTTTATGCTGTCAAATTTCTCAGTGAAGATATAGATAAAGATATATGTCTAAGGATATAGATATATATCTAAAAAATGTCAACCTTGTCAGCTCACATACTACGAAGTAGACTTGTAACACAGCTACACATGACAAAAATAGCTATCTACTCTTCTACAGTAAGCATGAAGTACTTAATTAAAAACTAAAAATGAAAAAATAAATATTTCTAGCCTTAGGAAGGTTGTACACGTTTATTTCATAGCCCTCTGTTTCTTTTTCCATTCCTTCCATAAATGGTGTGTACACACACACGCACACACCCGTACACACCATGGTATGCGTGTGTTGTGTATGTGTTTGTGTGCACGCACGTGTGTGTGTGTGTGTGTATTTCAGTCACTTCTAATGTTTATGTAGCACTGACTTTGCCCTAGGAATCGGTCCGAGGACCTTACTTATACTACTCAGTATCCCTGACAGTCCTGTGTGCATTCTCTTTACTCTCACATACCGATGGAACTGTGGTCCTGAAAGTCTCTTTTCTGGTGGTTTTACTCTTTTTTTTTTTCTTTTTATAATTAGGAAAACAATCTGTGCCTGAATTGGCAAATTATTATAGTCAGAAGTTTACCTGGTCCCGGGCACAACTTCTCTAGACCACTTACAAATTCCTTTTTTTTTCCCCCTTTCTTGGGTAAAATTAAATTTTTCCTTTGCCCTTTCCAGCTTCAATCTGTATCTTCTCCACCTTCCCACTGGACGTAACTTTACTCATTTGAACCTACTCGACAATATTTCAGATTGTGTGTGGGTGTGCTATTGTTAATCTTAATGCTTTCCAAATCGGGGCTGAAGGGCAGTTTTGCCGTTCTTTCTACACATTTAGCTGAAAACCTAAACACATCATTGGAATCTATCATTTTTAGAGAGCTCCTACTACACCCACGTGGAAGAGAATTAGAATATTGATTTTTTAATTATTTATGTTTTGCAGAAAGCAATACAGGCCAGTGATGAAGTGTTTCTTTGATAGCATATGCTAGAATCTCTGTAAGCTAGTTAGCCCATATCTTGGGTCTGGGCACAACAGAACTTGAACCACAGAATGATAACAATCTGCCATTTTCTTACAAATCTTGAGAAAGGGTACACCTTATTTTCACAGACGAATTACTTGATAGCATTTGTGTGAAGAGAGGAAGATGTATTATTTAGCAGCTCTTGAAATCATAGCAAATGGGCTTAGGTTTATTAATTGATTTTATCCATTTTACTTTGAAAAAGTAAATAAAGTAAAGTAGAATAAATGAGCCGTAGAGTTCCAGCCTGCTGAATATTTTAAGCCAAACTGGAAATTAATGAGATGATTAGGGAAAAAATGGCGAAAAGAGGAAAAGAGGTTTTAAATACTTAATCTGGATGAACACACTCGTAAACATCTTTTTTTTTTTTAATTCTATTGAATGAAAATAAGAGTATTTTGTTCCAATGTACACTCCTCCCCCTGAGCACTGCCACCTAGTAGGGGCTCTTTGAGTGACAGCCTCAGTCCCCAGAGTGGACCTTTCTCTGACACCTTTCTCAGCAGGCCTCTGCCCACCAGTGGGCCTTCAGGACTTGCTCCTGCTGGGGAGGCCACACACACGGTTTCCCTCTCTTATCCCACTGTGGCCATGCTGTGCTGGCGTGCAGGAAAGTAAGCTAGAATAGCAGAGAAACATCTCACGTGAAGTACTAGGCCACAATCGAGTGGCAGAGACGTCATTGTCAATCAATACCATATTCTCTTCTTGTAGCAGGCCTAACACAGCTAACTTGGGACATCACCCTGCGCTGATACAAGTCAATAAGGTCCAGAGATTTCAATCTATGCGATTCGTAAATGATCCCAAGAATAAGCGGAAGGCTCGCATAGTTACCTATCCCTTCACATTCAAAAGGATTTTCACATTCAAAAGCTCCCCTATGGACAAGTGATAATGCATACTGGAAAGATTATAGCAGCCGCGTTTCTTTAAAAAAATGTATATTATTACTAATAATGTCAATCATTATTCTATCTTAAAAATGCAACTGAAATTAAAATACATGCAAACTTCTGCCTAACGGTAGTGCCATTGGTGTGTTTTATTAGGACTTGTTCTAACCTTCCCTCATGCTGCAAGTGTCTCCACAAAACAATACATTTTGCCAGCTAATGTGGACCTGATGTGGCTGTTCCAGTCAGAAGGTCAAACATACTGAACTTGTTGCTGGAGCCAAGTTCATAGGAAATAGGAAGAACACAGAAAACAAAACCTTACGGTGAGCTATAAATACTCATAAATACTATAAAATTTATAGTTCATTATGCCCCTGTTTTGTCCTTTCTGCCAAAGTCAAAAAACACAGGCACCTCCATTTTAAAAGAAATTTCCTGTACATTAGGAAACAAACCACACAGTGGTCCAACACACTGCCAGTTCTCAGCAGGTTAAATAGGTGCTGATTGCAGATTTGAACTGGGTACATCCTACTCAGGGTTACATATGAACATTGAACTTTGAATGCAGTGTGTGTATGTGTGTGTGTGTGTGTGTGTGTGTGTGTATTTTTAAATCACTCTCCAAAATAACTATTGCCAGAAGCTATCTCACCATTCAAATAAATGAGAGAAATTGTCAGTAAGACTTTCCAGTTTTCTAATCTCATAAACCATGTAAAAGTATCCACTAAAAGGAAGTAAAACATTTATGACAATGGTACTAAGCAAAGATACTTTATCCAGCTCTGGAATCATCAGGTAAAATCAATTTTTGAAAGGTTCTAACCTAAAACTCTTACTCTGAGCGTGGTATTTTAGTATTACTTCAGTTATAAACTTCTATTTCTTTCAGTATAGAGCTATTTCATAAATTTATTTTTAGTTGAATGTCGTTTCAGGAGTGCACAGTCTCTATAAAAATAAGCCTCTTATGTGAAATTGGATATGTTTTAATTGCATAGCATATTGAAGAAACATAATAGGCATATCATATAGAGCTTTGGTACTCAATGTGTGGTCCAGAGACTAGCAATATTGGCTCCTCCTGTGAGCCTGTTAAAAACGAAGAATTTCAAGACCCCCTCAAGAAACACCGAATTAGAATTTGCATCTTAACATGGTTCACTTGTGATTCTTGTAGATACTAAATTTTGAGAGACATGGATAAAAAACAATAGCTTTATTAGCAAGGATATATAATATACCAATATTTCTTTAGCAGAAAAAAGCAAAACTATGACTTAAGTCCAGATGATCACATTGGAACGCTTTGATTTCTAACCACAAAGGATATTACTCAGAATTAAAATGCATTTTAAATGGTTTCCCACAGGATTGAAACCTTCTTCCAGAATATAAACACGTATTTTCTCAAGAAAGGTGAGTTCTGTCTTAACAACTATGTAAATTAAATTCAGACACAAATAATCAGACTCTTGGTAAGTCTTATTAACTAAAAAATGTGTAGATTTCATCTCCAGTGATACTCAGTTTCATCAGTTTATCTAACAGCTTTGTTTTGCTTCCGTCTCGGCTTAATACTTGCAATATAGCCACATTAAAAAATAAAACACTGGGGCACCTGGGTGGCTCAGGCGGTTGAGGGGCCAATTTTGGCTCAGTTCATGATCTCAGGGTCCATGAGTTCGAGCCCCACATCGGGCTCTGTCCTGACAGCTCAGAACCTGGAGCCTGCTTCCAATTCTGTGTCTCCCTCTCTCTGCCCCTCCACCACTCATGCTCTGTCTCTATCTGTCTCTCAAAAATAAATAAATGTTAAAAAAAAAAGTTTTTCAAATAAAAAAATAAAATTCTATTCTCCAGTAAAACATTTTATTTCATTTCTTAAAGAAACGTAGCCCATAGACATGAAGGTTCTGTCTTTCTTCAACAGAAGTTGCGTCTCTAGGTCAGGTCATAAATCCACTCCCCTGGTAATGTGGAGGACTGCCTATGAGGTTCCCGGAGTTTATACCTGGCCTCCGACAACAAAGACCATTAATCTCCAGGTCTCCCAATCTGGTTCTTTTGAAGGGCTATAAACACACCTACTGTGTTAGCCTTTCCAGAGATACTTTTTTTTTATTAATACCTATGCATGGAAAACAAGCATGGTTACCGAGAAAAAGAGGGAGGGATAGGGATGGGAAATTGGTCTAAAAGCTAACCTTTTCTAAAAGTATTTTGTTTTAAAATTAAAATTATGAGGGGCGCCTGGGTGGCTCAGTTGGTTGGGTGACTGACTTCAGCTCAGGTCATGATCTTGCAGTTTCTGCGTTCGAGCCCTGCGTCGGGCTCTATGCTGATGCTCAGAGCCTGGAGCCTGCTTTGGGTTCTACTTCTCTCTACCCCTCCCCTGCTCACACTCTGTGTCTCTCTGTCTCTCAATAATAAATAAATGTTAAAGAAAATAAAAATAAATAAAATTAAAATTATGATAAATTTCACATAATTTTTAAAAATAAAAAAGTAGAAAACTATTCCTAAAATTGGAAAACAAACCAAAAAAAAAGAAAATCTAACTATACATAAGTTGGTTGCACAATGCTCACAGGGAAAAATTTTTTCAAACAACATTCAACCAAGAGTATTTGACTGTAGACACGTCATTTTGTTGTACTTTGTGGATATTGAGTTTTTTGCACACTGAAGGTTTGAGGCAACCCAGCATCAAGAAAGTCTATCTCCAACAATTTTCCAACAGTATTTGCTCACTTCACATGTCTGTGTCATATTTTGCTAGTTCTCCCAAAGTTTAAACTTTTACATTACTGTTATTTCTTTATGGTGATCTGTAATCAGTGATCTTTGGTGTTAGTCTTAGAACTGCTTTGTGCACCACAAACCACACTCATATCAAATCACAAGCTCCATGGATAAACGTTGGCTGTGTTCTGACTGCTCCACCAATTGGCTGTTCCCCTGTCTCTCTCCCTTTCCTTGGATCTCCCAATTCCCCGAGACACAATAATATTGAAATTAAGCCACTGAATAACCCTACAATGTCCTCTAAATGTTTAAGTGACAGAAAGAATCACAGAGAGAACCTAGAAATGATTAAGCTTATTTTGAAGAAGGCATGTTGAAAGCCAAGATAGGCTGAAAGCTACGCCACTTGCCCCCAACAGTAACCAAACTTCGAATGCAGAGGAAAAGTTCTTGAAGGAAATTAACAGTGCTACTCTGGTGAACACATGAATGATAAGGAAGCAAAATACCCTTATTGCTGAAATTGAGAAACTTTTAGTGGTTTGGATAGAAGATCAAACTGGCCACCATATTCCCTGAAGCCAAAGCCTCATCCAGAACAAAGCCCCAACTCTTTTCAATTCTTGAAGCATGAGAGAGGTGAGGAACCTGAAGAAGAAAAGTTGGAAGCTGGAAGATGTTGGTTCTTGAGGCTTAAGGAAAGAAGCCCTCTCCAAAACAGAAAAGTGCAAAATGAAACAGTAAGAACCAGTCTCTATCACTGTCCTATCCATTCCATTCCTTCCCTCCCACTCTAGAAAACATCTACACTCGTAAAATTTCTTGATTTATACACTTATTTTAATATAACTAAATATAAAAAACATAGGCATATATACATACATTTCTTTATTTTTAAATGATAGCATATTATACACATACAACACTATAGCATGTACATATATATCACACATACACCGTACTGTAGTTCTCCCAAATACATTTGGTTTTTTTGGTTTTTTTTTTTTCATTGAACATCATATCCTGGGGATCATGTTATATTTCTTTTTTCAGTCGCATAGTATCTCTTGTTTATTTAACCAATCCCTCAGTGATAGACATGTGTTCTTTTTGATCTTTTGCTGTCAAAAATAGTGAAACATATTTTCATATTTCTATTAGCTTATTACTGATATGTTTTAACATCATTAAAATTATAACAGTTAGATACATGTTCTTATGGGAAAAAATACAACGTGCAGAGTATCAGTTGAACTTGAATCTAGTCAAACTTCTAAATGTGACTCTAAATTTATAGTAAATACAGGAGAATTAACCATCTAGAATGTGGGAAATTCTCCAGGCAAATCTCTAGGATTTAAAATAAATAAACAGCAAGGGGGAAAAATTTATTTATTAAAATAAATAAATGTCAAGGCAAAAAACAAATGAGTCATTATATATTTTAAATGATTTTAGAGGCTTTTAAAGAAATTTTTAAATGTTTATTTATTTTTGAGAGGTGGGGAAGGGCAGAGAGAGAGGGAGATACAGAATCCAAAGGAGGTTCCAGGTTCTGAGAAGTTAACACAGAGCCTGACATAGGGCTCGAATCCCCAAACGTGAGATCATGATCTGAGGCCAAGTCGAAGAACACGTAACCGACTAGGCCACCCAGATGCCTCTAAATGACATTAGAGGCTTAATTGACCAAGCTAGCATATAAACTTTATTTATATCCTTATTCAAAAACTGTTTGAAAAAATAAAGTTCATTCAAAAAGTAGAGACATTTGAAAATGGGCCACGTAATTGGACGATATTAAAAAATTATATTTTTAATTTTATTTGGTTTAAATAAGCTGTAATTACTAGGCATACATAGTGAAGGATTTGTGGTGAAATACAATTTTTTAAATTAGCTTTAAAATACTACAACAAAAATATTAGAGCATTATTCATTAATATACAGCCCGGAATATTTGTGGTTGAAATGGTTTTTTATATAGGATGTGCTTTAAAGTATTCCAACAAAACATGAAGGGTATGCAGAACAAAATTGGCATAATAGTTATAATGGTTAGAGTTGGGTTATAAAGAATAATTATAACAATTACTCTTCAAAAAAATTATGAAAGTTTAGGGAAAATATAAGAGGTCCATGAGCTCAGCTCATAATCTCATCAGTCTTCAATTTGCTAAATATTTGACATTGTATTGGATTGGTTTTAATTTTCAGAACCAATGTTATCAAGAAGAGTCCTTGGAAAAATTTTTTTCAGTTGCCTGTGCTTTTCTTGGTCACAGTTTGATTTCAGATAGAAATATTTAACAAAATTGTATTTGATTTTTTGAAAACTAGCAGATCATTTCATAATCCACACATTTCTGTGTATAACTAGTAATGTACTTGCCTGTCACCCAAGCAGCTACAAACACTTCAGAAAAGGGAAGAGAGTGAGGTGTAGTCCGGAGTACGAGTGAAATTCTGTTTTACAACAAAGCACTACGTGTGCCACAGTCACAAAGTTAGACTCCCTAGGTACCCACCAGCCACTGCTCCTAGTTCCTTCTGAAATGCATGCTATTTTTGTTATTGTTTTTGTTTCTCCAGGTTATTTATAACTACCAAGAGCACTTGTAATAGTGTATGGCCCTATTATGTTAGATATCTATCAAGTCAAATGAATTTATATTCCCTCTGTTAATGGGAACTAATGAACACAGTGGTGGGTAAGCTGTTACCACCTCACCCCCAAATACATATATCTTTTGTTGTTTTTGTCTTAACAATGCTGGAAATTGATAAGGAGTCTTTTTTCTCCTTCTTTTTATCACCTACAGCTGCATTTATTATTCTGTTGTGTTATATAATATAGATACCACCAAGATAAAGCCCATGTAGTATCAGTCCTGCCAAAATATTAAGCAAACCTTTAAAAATCAGAGCATGTTGCTTCAATCAAATGTGTTAATAAATTGCAATATCAGTTCAGCATATGTGTTTTTTCTCTCCACAAATAATTGTGGGGATTCATAATTAACAGAGTTCTTATTTAAATATTAGTAATTTATCAAAAATTCAATTGAGAAATAGGAAGAGAAATTTTGTGATATATGAATAACACTGGCAATTTGTTATCCTTATTTATTTTTAAAAACAATGCAGTCTCTCTTGAGTTAATATACCATTTCATTTCATATCTTTCCCTTGAGAGTGAAATAGTAGAGATGTATTAAACATTAAAAAAGAATTCAAGATCAAGCCATTTGTTTTTCATGTTCAAATAGCACACCAGTATAAATAATACACTCTAGACACAGTTCTTAGAGAGCTAAATGCACAAATGATAGTGTTAATCACACACTTCTACTCTTGAAACTATTTCCATATATAAGTAATCAGTAATTCGTTCATAACAATGACACTTTTCTAAAATCAGACAATAATATATTTTGAACATGATAGGTTTTCCTTATTTTTTTTCTTCCGTTGGCATACTCATATGTATGAGGTCAACCAAATTTTGCAGGGTCACTTAGGATAACCCCTTTAGATATAAATGATATGAAGACAGTAATGATTTAGATCTATTTATAACTATGGACTTTGAGATACATAATTGTTCTTACTTCGCACTTTACTTGACATTGTAAACACTACGTCTGTTATAAATCAGTGTCTCAGCTGCACGTTGCAACTTGGAGTAGACCATTGAGCCGTCCTCTTAAATATTATGACATGGAGAAAATCACATTGTGCTTTAACCTATCAACAAAGGAGCAAAGCAATTACAGAGCTAAACAGAGTCCAGGAAGACCCAATAAAGAAAAATCCAAGAAAATTTGGTGAAAATTCTTAAGGGGCCTTCCAATGTTTAATTTAGGCCTGAGGCATGATTAATATTCTGATTCTAATTCAAAAGACTGAACCACAAAGGTACATCTTTTGGGTATTTTTAATAAGCATAGTACAACACTCTGTGAATTAACAGCTGGTCTGACTGGTATTTTACTTCTTCTTTGCTTACTCAAGTGAAGCAGTTAATATTAGTATAATCATCAAACTAACACTAGTCCGGCAGAGGGACAGATTTTTTTTTCCTAGTGTTGTGATGTAGAATACAAATTTTGAAATACACACACACACACACACACACACACACACAAATCCATGGCTGTATTAATATTAATCAAACCATTGGTTTAGATCCAATACACAATAGAAGTGAGTGTTTTTTTTAAAAAAATAAAAATTTTAAAGCTCTATTCCATTGGAAAAAATAAAATGGCATATTTATATATTCCACATTTTGAAATGAAAAGCAAAATATCAAATATTAAAATAATTAAATGAAATTGAATAGATGATTATGAGAATTATTGAGAATATTGTAATGAAAAAGTGATAACATCATTTGTCAGTATTATTGCTAAAAACATCGAATAACTTTAAAATGGAAAATACTTCTTCATAAAACTGTATGAACAATTATAATATATTTTATTTATACCCAAAACAAAGGTCACATATTCTTAATGAAGAATGATAGTTAGATCATTCAGCATTAATTTTCATAATTTTGGTTGTTTGCAAACACGGTTCCAATCCCTTTTATTTTCTGATGTTTTGAGGTGTTCATTCAGATTCAGATTGATCATTATTTGCTAATTTTGTTGAAGAGAAAAAAATATAATTTGTTTTAATTTAGTTTTTAATACATTTGCAGAGGAGGCATACTTAAAACAAAATTTGCAACACAATATTTCTTATTGTTTCATGCAGGCCATGTGTAATTTTCATGACAAATCTCTTATAGAAAAACTCATTTTTAGCATTTGTAAATCTAGCTCTTTAACCGTTTTAGTCAAATACGATCATTTTCCAACTTACTAAGGTACTTACTAAATGAAGTACAATTTATATATATTTAAAGCTTTCATTAATGACATTTAATTAGCTTATAAAACCTTTACAATTTATTGCTTGCCATTGCATTTATGGTAAAAGACAATGCAAAATTTTTAATGTAAATATTTAATTTTAATAGTATTATAATATTCATAGTAGGAAATACTAAGTAAAATATTACTACAGTGTTTCTAGTTAAAATCATGACTACAAAAGTATTAATACCATACTATTCAAAGATATATATTAAAATGCCTTGTTAAAAAATTCTAGAATCAGCTGTTTTAAAAAGAAATCGAAAGGTAGCCGCAGTAAGACCATATTTAAAAACTGACCAATTTAATCACATTACTAGACATTATGCAACTTTGTATTTAGCAAATGAGGGATATGAAATGTATCTGAATATTATGTATAGTCAGTAACCTTTTTAATGTTTTCAAGGTTTCCCAAAACATTAAGGGCAAAGATTTTTGTCTTTGAGGCATCAGTAGCTGTATTACTCTGATTGCAGTTGTCATCCACTCCAAACGTTATCTCTGTGAGAAGAAAACATCCGTGCACCCTCTTCTCCCAATAACAAAAGGAAGCAAACGCCAAGCAATTTTCATGTTAGTTTCAGTTCCGCAATCATAACATAAACTGAACATCAGGTGTTACACACAAAAGTACGAGGCAGGTAGGAACTATGACACACTGGTGAGTCCGGCCTCAATAAAGGCATTCAGATTCAACTTTTAAAAACTGTATGCAACCAAAGAAATATACACCTGCAGCAGGATTCAGCTCCAGAGTCATCGATCTTTAATTCTGGCTAGTAAACAATCTATGTCAAAAGCTACCCAGGTTGGTAACCCTTGCCTGTCAAACAGTAGCTGTTGGACTTGACTGATAAAGCGGGGAATTAAATTACCAACTACTACAAAGGACATTTGTGACTGCCTGTTGCAGAAATCCTGACATCAAACGTGGCTTTCCTGAAAATAGATAACTTGTTTATGGGAGACATGTACAAGAAAGATTTATTATGAAGTTTAGAAAAAGAGAAAAATAGAGAAGAGCCAATAATAAAAACTAAATCAAGTTTCACTTTCCCTCAAAAATTCTCCAACCAGAACTGTAATACAAGGGCTTCAGCTTCTTGCAATTATGAGGAGACTCTAGTGAAACTAAAGAAATGCAGATTCCAGTGCTACTTCAGTGAGTGCCTTAGAAATCCTTCATAATTTTTAGAACTCAGTTTCCCTAGCTATAAAACACCAACATTCTACTATCTTTTCCAGCTCTAAGTCCTATAAATGCTATTTTCGGGCATAACATTAACTGTGGAAGCGGAAGCTAGAATCTCCCTACAAAAATACTTAAGAAAAATATTCAGGATTAAAAAGAAAAAAGGGGGGGTTGGGTACAAGGTACCAGAAGGATGTATTTTCTTAGATGATTCTGGCCTCTAAAGACAAAAAAAAAATCTGGAAAAGATCTTCAGACTTGGAAAATTATTTATAGTTTGCAGATTAGAGCATTTATATATTATCAGTTATTTTAGTATTAAGTATTCAGACAGTAGGTTATTGCATACTTAAATACAAATTTTATCTAATCTCCAGAGTGGATTTTTATTCCAAAAATACAATCTTCTATTTTACTAGTAAGAACAGAGAATTCTGTTACAGGAAATTTACAGGGAAGTTCACAAAGGTACATTTCTTCTAAACCAGAGATCATATTTCTAATGGCAGAAACAGCAGAAAAAGACTCGTAGAATTTTAGATATAAAAGTGTTTTCAAAGATCTTATTCAAGATTTAGTGTGCTGTTCTTATAAAACTGCTTTCTTATTTTAGTACAGAATCCTCTGCAGGTCACAAGTAACCGAACTAGTGGTACATTTAGAATACCAAGATGATCAGTAAACAAATAAGAATGAACCATCACTTAATTGTATAATACTCCTTTTTTGTATAGTAATCAGCTTTCTCTCTATTCTGGCAGAATTGTTTAGTTACTGCTTGCATTTTTTAAACATATTTATTTATTAAATAAATTTAACTGTAGTAAACTTCTGTGTCAGGATAATTGTAATCTCCTATGTAATATCCATAAAAATAAGAAAGCCTTCTATTGCCTTCCACAAATTATTTGTTAATGAAAAGCATATTTGTGAAAAAACTCCATTTAGCTTACTGCTATTAATTAAAGACCATGGATTTACATACATGAAATATTTCTCAAGCTAAAGTTAAAGGCTCTTTGCCAACTTTGGTGTTTGGAAAGAAGTGGTCCGACAGTTGATTTGGGAAGTAACTGAGTTAGGCGTTAAGAATTGTAGGAGGGAAGACATAATTCTAATTACAGGAACCAAAATCACTGGAGAATGCATGCTGAAAAACAGACAGTATTCTTCTTAATGTTTTGACTGTGCTTTAATTTTAAACTTTAAAGTTTTAAATTTTTAACTTATTTTAGCATATAAGTAAAAATAATTGATGAGTAATATGCATCATTTGGAGACAATAGCTGGAGACAGCACAAGATGTATGCAAAAATGACGGTGTTGACAAGTGTTGGAGGAAGGGTGGTGGATAGGGCAACTGAAAGACCAAATGGAGTTTAGAATTACGGGTCCCTAGACTTTTAATCCTTGGCAGGGGCAGGGAGATTGAAACTACAAAAATCTAAATAAATGCCATGCATGCATTTTTTACTTCTAAACTTCTAACTAGTCTACTGTCCGTGTTGGTCTCGTAAACCTACCATCCTCTTCTTAATTGCTTTCCAACAAGGTCTCCATTGCTTTTGACATGGTGGCTTTGGACTTGAACTTCCTCACTGTATTCCAGACAGAAACCATTTCCTTACGAAGAGTCATGGACTCTCTATTCTTATATCCTGCCTCTTTCCCTGGACAGTTCCTCTGAATAATTGCTCCAGAGCGAGAGTGAGGACAGCACCTGGCTTCTCTCAGAGTGACATCCGTGCTCTAGCAGTGGGACACTGAATGGGGGGTAGTAGCCTCTGGTCTGAACTTACCCTTCTCAGTGTGAAACTCAATGGCCTATGAGCAAGTTGTGGTGATTACAATGAGGACTCAGAATTCTCAGCCTGTCACACCTGGAGTAGAGCATCTGCCCTTCAAGGAGCGGTGCTGGATGGAGAAAGGATGCCCCAGATCTCTCTGCTGCTCTTGTCTAGATAGAGATTCTGCAACATCAAGCTTGGGAGGGTGGTTAGAAATGCTGGTAGCCTGACACTCCTGGGAGAAACCTCAGTCTTGGACTGAGTGCTGAGGGAAACGGAGATTCATCTTAGCTGCATCCTCCTGGAGTAGAGCTTCTATCTTGTTGGACTGGTAGGGAGGATTGTAATGTGGAGGTTGCTGGTACAGTTTTATAATTTTGAAGATGCCCATTTCTCCCTGCCCCAACATAGATTTCTATCTCCTTAGCACTTGAGGTAGAGTGCTTTGAGATTCTTCCAAATTTAGAGTTGGGGATAAACAAACATTGAAAAGGAAAGACCAGAAATGCCTCTCTCTCTCTCTCTCTAACTGAATAAAGAATCTAAAAAAATAACTCTCTTTTATATGGTTCTTAAAATTTTTCCAATTGAGAGAAATTAAAGACTTAAATAGATGGAAAAGTATACCAGGTTCATGGACTAGGTGACTTGTTATTGTGAAGATACTGATTTTTTCCCCATTTGATCTCTAGATTCACTGTAATTCCAATTAAAATTTCAAAAAAAAACATTGTGTAGAATTTATGAAGTTGATTTCAAAATCGATATGGAAATGCAAATAACCCAGGAGAGCTGAAAACAGTTTTGAAAAAGAACGTTGGTAGATGCTTATTATACTGCTGAGGTATCAAGATAATATGTTATTCCATTAGAATGGCTAAAATCAACAACACAATAAAGCAATAGGTGTTTGTGAGGATGCAGAGAAAGGGAAGCCTTCTTGCACTGCTGGTGAGAATGCAAACTGGTGCAGCCGCTGTGGAAAACAGTAGGAAGCCTCTTGAAAAAAGTTAAAAATAGAACTACCCTATGATTTAGCTATTGCTTACTAGGTATTTACCCAAAGAATACAAAAATACTAATTCAAAGGGATACGTGCACCCTGATATTTATAGCACCATTATCTACAATAGCGAAATTATGGAAATGGCCCAAGTGTCCAACAATTGATGAATGGATAAAGAAGATGTGATACACACACAGACACACACACACACACACACACTGGAGTATTACTCAGCCATAAAAGAATGAAATTGTGCTGTTTGCAGCAGCATGGATGGAGCTAGAAAGTATTATGCTAAGCAAAATCAGTCAGTCAGAGAAAGACAAATAACATATTATTTCACTCATATGTGGAATTTAAGAAACAAAACAAATGAATAATGGGGAAAGAGAGAGAGAGAGAGAGAGAGAGAGAGAGAGGCAAACTAAAAAACAGACACTTAACTATACAGAACAAACTGATAGTTACCAAAACGCAGGTGGGTGGGGGGATGGGTTCAATGGGTGATGGGGATTAAGGAATGCATTTGTTATAATGAGCACCGGGCAATGAATGGAAGTGTTGAATCATTATATTGTACACATGAAATTAATATTACATTGTATGCTAACTGGAATTTAAATAAGAACTTAAAAAAAAGATAGTATGTTGTTGTTAGAATAGACAAATATGCAGCAGAATGGGTTCCAGAAGAAGACCCACAGGTACGACACTGTTAACAAAAGTACAAGGCAATTCAGTAGAGAAAGGATAGCCTTTCAGCAGATATTCTTGGAACAACTGGGTATGCCCGTGGATCTCAATACCTAAGTCACACAACACACAAAAGTACTTTAAATAGAACATAGGCGTAAACATTGAAGCTACAAGGATAGAATTTTTAGAAGAAAACAGTGGAAAATCTGCCAATTTGGATGAGGCAATGATCTCTCAGATAGGCTACAAAAGTAGGAACTATAAAATAAAAATACTGATAAATTGTAAATCACCAAAATTAAAATCTTCTGCTATTGGGGAAAGACACCATTAAATAAGTGCAAAGGGAAGCTGTAGACCAGAAAAAAATATTCACAATACGCAAACTGACAAATAGTTTGTGTCTAAAATGTAAAAAGATCGTTTATAAACCGGTTATGAGAATACAATCCAGTTAAAAGTGGTGAAATGATTAGAACAGGTGCTTCACAAAAGATTATATACAAGAAAGAATGCTCAACATCTTTAATTATACAGGAAATTCACATTGAAACCACAATGCAATTCTTTTACAAATGCATGAGAAGAATTAAAATTAAAAAAACTGAAAATACCAAGTGTTGGTGAGGATGTGGAGAAACTGAAATGCTCACGCAATATAAACCGATGCAAATATTTTGCAATAGAATCTAGCAGCCTCTTGTAAAGCTAAACTGACACTTACCAAAGTAAGTTTATCCTTGAATCAAAATGGTGGTTAGATAGAATAAAAACAGTTAATCCAGATGACTATATACCAAATTTTAGGCCAGATTTGGTGGATTCATATTAAGAGAATTTGAAATATCTTTCATATTTGGCATGAATAAATTTGAAATTCAATATTGTAACTGGATTGATACTGCTTAGTGAGTCAAAATCACACTGATTTAACACTCCCAACTCTTAGGAATTATTTTAAAAAGCTATTATCTGGTGACATTTAGTCTAAGCCTTTATATACCTATGACTGTCAGTGTTTCTATTAAAATTCAGATAAGATATCATATTCATTTTCCCTTTTATTTGTTGAAGTGTTACCTTTAGATATCTTTTCTCTTTCAGAGTACAAAACATCTGGCTAATGATTCTGAAACTTTTCTGGAGTCATGTACAACTTTAAAATCTGAAGAATCAGTGTTCTCATTTTCCTGAAAAATATAACAAACTGCATGCACATGATGTTTAAGATGTAATTCTGGAAGATGTTCAGTCCCCTAAGGTACCTTCATATATCTCCTAGGAATACATGAACCCTAAAATAATAATCCATAATTCAAATACAACTTGGAAAGGTTAAGAATATGAGAGACAGGCATACACAGTTTGAAAATTTCCCTCAGCTTAACATGCACATTTTAATGCCAAAGATCCTATGTAATGTAATAGTAAACAGAAACATTTTACTACATAACAGCAAACATTTCTTGAGAAATTAAAACTTACATCATTTTTGGAAGGAAATATTGGATGGTGACTATAAATACCACATCAAAAATCACTTGACTTGAGTTGAAATTCTGGGTCAGAAAGTGTGGCTGTGAGTAAAATTTTAATATATCGGAGCCTAGGTTCTCTCATCTGGGAAAAGTAATTAATAAACAATCTGATTGCTTTGGTAGGTGTACAGAGGGGGTGAGATAATCCATAACAATTTCTTAGTGCGATGACCAGCACATGTAGAACACACGTGAACTACTGTTAATGTTCTCACTGGTGGTATGAACATGTGATGTGAAGGTAATCTTGCAAAGATGCTGAGTTTCCATAATTCCAGTGTTCTTTTTTAGTGGATGCTTTTCCCTATTACTTTTACATTTACTTAACAAAGGAATACTATTTTTATTCTGGACCCTGGTGTTTGATATTGCACACATTCTTTTCCTTACATTATTCTAGAACAAGAGAACTCTGATGATGCACTGCCCATACAAAGCTTCCCTTGTGCAATATTAAGATAGATCATTTGCCAAAAGAGTAACCTCACTAAGAGGCCAAAAGCATGGGGCAACAAAAAAGTCTTTATGTAATGATTCGTTCACAGGCATCTTGTGCCTTGAGGCATGATTCAAATTTCCTCATTGGATTAATTCTGTACATCTCTCACGCATATCCACCTCTCTCACAGACCTCCTTTCCTAGTTTCTAGAATCCATTCACGATCTTAGCTTCTCACTAAAGTAACTACAACTCTGGCTTGCCCCCAGTTTGTTTTCGACACAGAGTAATAAAAAGGAGCTGAACATTAAAGTCCCTACTTAACAGTGAACATATTGGTAATAAAAGATAAAAGAAAAATGGAACAGAAAATTTGGATATCCGCTAGTTCTTTTGGTTGAGTAAAATTGCTCAAGTGGTAAATTTCAACAATCAAACTTCTAAATAGAAGAATAATTAAGGTTAAAAAAATATGCAAAAGTAGAAAAGGAAGACCTGGAAATTGTTCCACCAAAGCTTAATCATAAAGCTTTAATTATATTTGGAACTTGAGGTTAGAATGTTGAAGAATGCCTCCTTTTTAAATTAGTTTGTTTAAATCATGCTCAGCAGTTTAGCAATGTCCTAAGAAATCCTAATGTTACTTACAGCTTTTTTTCTTTTCATGTTTTTGTTGTTGTTGTTGTTGTTTGTTTGTTTGTGTTTTTGTGTGTGTGTGTGTTTTGTTTTGTTTTGGTTTGGTTTGGTTTTTTTTGGTCATCACTTTGCCTTTATTGACTCTTGTGTCCATAAATAGACAGGGGTAGGAGTCGTGGTGATCATTGAAAATCAGGGATTCTTCAGAGCCAATATCCATAACTTAAAATACAGCTTCCCAACTTCAAGGGATTATCATGATCATATACAGAAAAATAAAGAACTATATATTGTGTAACTCCTTGTGCTTCAAATCAGAAAAAGTGTGTCATTTACATTGGAATTCCTAAAAACTGAATGATATATATCCATTTCGGTTTTGTTTTTGCTTGTAAGACCAAGACTGGGATAATTACTTCATTGCATCCTAGCCACTTGAAATGAACTTGATCCACCCAAATAAATATTTAAGGGGAGTATATAAACATATGGCTGGTGTTTGTCCTTCCTTTCTGCAATTTGACTAGAACAGCTCTGTTTACACCGTTGCAAAGAACTCAGTTTTCTTTCATTTGTCTAGTTCTGCTAGTCTTGTCTGTATTTTCCCATTCTTTTCATGTCCTTGTTCAAATACTCACCAAATATTATTGATTCTACCTCTTAAACATCTCCAAATACGTGTACTTTTCTCCACTCCATTAGGCCCTTTACATATTTTGTTTGGAATGTGGCAACATCTTCCGAATCAGTGTCCTTTCTGCATGATTTAGTTTTGCACTATCTCCTCTCTAGACCAGGAGAATCTTTCTAAATGCAGAGCTAAACAAGTCACCTCTACTTATCATACTTTAAAGGTGGAATCAATAAGGTATTAATTTATACATTATATGTACTTTTTATTTTTTGTATCTATGCACTCCAACCTCAAAAATGTAACTGTATACTAAAACCTTTCCACTGCCTGAATGACAAATTTCAACCACTTGACAATGACAATCAAGGCCTTTATGAGGCAGCCTCTGCTGGTCTTATGAAGTACACTACTCTTGACTGTTTAGCCTAAATTTTTTGCAGTTTTTTTTTTTTTTTTTTTTTTAGAATGGGATATGATCTTGTTAGTTTCTGCATCTTCGGCACATTCCTTCTTCTGATTAAAAATCCTTTCGTCCTTTCTTTTCTTGAATAACGCCCCATTGTCTTTCAAGATTTCATTTGGACGTCACCTCCTAACCTATTCAAAAATACATGTATAGCTGCAACTGGCAATTTAGATGTCTCTCATGGGAGGCCAAAAACAACTCAAGGGTAAAGACTGTGTCTTATCAGTCTTTGGGTGCACAGCACCTAGTGCCTACTAAATGCTTACTAAATGCGTGCTGATGAATGAAAGAATGAGTGTATGCATGCGTGTCTCTCTTCCTAAGTTTTCACTTCACTCCTCAAGTCCCCTCACCCCACCATTTATTTTGGTTGAGACCCATCTGTCTTAATACTATCAAACACATTTCAGAGAGTTTGTTAAAGCTGGGGCATGAACTTTGTGTGGTACAGCAGCATAACGATGAGTTTACATTTATGATGTAGGCGTTAGGAAACGAGGACAAAATTTTAAGTGGCAGACGACCAGATTTGTGTAAAGGCATCATCAGCAGTGAAACACTGATTGGACAAGGAAGAGAATGGCATCAGGTGATCGTTATTTCAATAGCCAGGAGAGAGATACTGAGTACTTGGGTGACATTTGGGCAGAAAGGAGGGAAGTTTATTTGAGATACTTGGGATATAAAATCAACAACTTGTCATTAGAGATGTAGAAGTGAGTTGGAGTAAAGGAGAGTATCTAGGTCTTAGGACTTTCCACTCTACCAAATAAGGAAAAGAGGAGGAAATATGGGGATTGGTATACGTGGCAGTGAGGGCACAGGTGAGACCATCAGTTCAGTTCTGAACATGTGGTTTGAGGTATATAGGTGACATTCAGTAAGAAGGTTCAAGCAGGTTTTTAAGCATATGAATCTAGAAATCAGGAAATGCCTCACCCTATAGAGTAAACATTTGATAACATGAAGCCTACAAATACTATTTGAAATGAGAGTAGATGAAATTTTCAAGAGAGAAAGTAGATTTTTCTCCAGGAAGTCCAGACCATATATTTTTTTTTTCTGGATTATGTAACTAATAAATTGAAACTGACTTACACGGTAGCTCAAATAAAAGCTAGCACGGTTTTCATTTTTAAAAATAATAATAAAAGTAAGCTGATTCATTCCGCTGTGGGATCCACAGAATTTCATTTTCTGACTTAACTCTATCGTTTCTGTTCCATGCACCCAAATGTGATGCATCATTTTGCTTTGTGTGTCATAAAGCACATTTATATAGCAATCAAAATAATTCCCTCATCTTTGCCTTTAATCCAGAATAATTTTTCATGCTTGGCACTTCTGCATTTTATCCAGATTCTGTCTTTGGGATTGTGTATAGAAGCTGACAAGGGTCAAATGATGTGTGGGTTGAGAGTAGTTTCATGATTCATGGGAACTATTAAACTATGCAAAATTATCACTCTGGCACAATGAGTTTCTTATGAAAGCCTTCTTAATGCAAAAAGGAAAATGGAGCATTCCATGGATTTTCCATCTCAAAAAAATGCTAAAGTACATGAAAAATAATCACATAACAGTTTCCAAATAATGGCTATATAGCTCTGTTAGCATGCAAACATTTTTTTTCCACTGTTTCCTAGATGCAAGTGCTATCTAATAACTAGTTCTGGTAATCTACTCACTGACTCCAACCTTACTCAAATGTAATTTTCTTTTTTATGTTTCTGGTCAATTTTGAATTGTGAGAATCCTATCAGGCATTTGTTCAAAGTTTTGCTGTTTATTAAATTTTTTCATATAGATTATCTCATCAAACATACAAACTCTAGGTCGTCCAGTGGCAAAACTTGTTTTAAATTATACTTCCATTAGACTTGCATTGTGTTAATTCTGCTGTTAATTCTGCACTTTTGGTCATTTTAACACTGTTTCTCATTCTATCCAAATATTTAGGAATAAGTTTTATAAAATAAATTCATTAATAAGTACTCAAAACAGCACCTAACAGAAAATAAGGACTTCTTGATCTGTTACACAAATTACATTAAACAAACAAGTTAAGACTTTTTCATTTCAGTCGATTCTCACGTTTACTTCTATATACCAGGGTCTCAACTTAACTACTAGGCTTATTTTAGCCTCTCAGATCCCCTTCACTATAAACCACCTTAAATATCGTGATGAAATTTAGTATGATGAAATTCCAATCATGTAAATCTCCTTCCGTAAAATGAGTATTATTTCCTAACTTTCGAAACCCTTATTATAGGCTTCAAACTTAGTCAGCCAGCCCTACCTAATTACCTATTACCACTCCTTGAGCAACACGTTATGTTTTCTTGCCATGGAGTATTCAAGACATGGAGAAAAAGCACGCTTTTCTGTCCTCCTTTGTGACAAGTGCCAGGCCTAACTCAAATACCACTTTTTCCACCAAAGATTTACCTGATTATTGCAGTCAGGAAGCAAGTTTTCTTCCCTTCACTCTGATGGAACTTACTACTTTAGATTCAAAAGAAATTCATCACCTAATGCAGGGTGTAATAGATGTGTTGGTGTGATCTATTCTGCTTAGCAGAGGGGAAGCTGACTAAAGAATGAAACTTGGCAAACTGTATATTTACCTCAAGTTTTCCTGAATGTCTTGAATTAGTTCAGAAGTAGCCTGTGGTACATTGGAGCTTTTGTTCTGTCTTTTCCGTAGAGTTCTAACCATCACTGGCCTCTCCCATCTTTCAGAGGCAGCTTCAACCTGCTGTCCGCCCTATAGCAAGATTTTCTCCTAAGCTCTGGGTCTAGAAAATGAGTCTCTTTCCTTTTCTCTCTCTCTTCCTTTGAATTATGAATTATAAAAAAAAAAATGAGTAATGGAAGACAATACAAGAAAGACCCATGTATTTTGTTTCCTAAGGACTAAAAGATAAGCATGGCAATGAAATTCATTAAATGAATTATTTAAAACACTAAAATTAGGCAAGAAAAGGAAAAGGAAAACAATATTAAAATATTGAAACTACCTAACATTTCCTCATAATCGATAATGCACTAAATGCATACACATCTGATATCTAACAAATGAGAGATTAAGAAAAACAGAATTAACAATTCATACATCTTCACTTTAGTATCTTATTAACTGTTTGATAAGTAAGTGGAAGGATCAGGGAAGAGAGAGCCAGAAGAAAAATACCTAAGAAAAAAATGAGTCTATTTTACACTAACATTTTGATGTTATAATTATTAAACTGGACAATGCAGGCAGCAGCCTGGTATCGAATTAGTATCATTACTTTCCATGACTATATTATCATATTGAGATTATTATCATGTATCATAACAATTAAATACTGTTGAAAAATGATTATAAATATAAAGGTGATATGCAGCTAATCAGTTTAATGTCCGTTTATCACAAATTCTCTCATTAAGTGCAAAAACCTCTCATAAGTATTCCAATTTGAAAACTACATATTGCTATAACTTTAACACTATGTAATTATGTAACTGGTTTCTCTGTAGCTTTTCCAAAGGAAAACAACAACAACAACCAAAAAAACAAAAAAAACAAAAAAACAAATGAAAAAAACCCAGGAGTTTCTTTCCATGGTTTTGATTTTAAAACTTTCATTAATGTAGTTCCAAGCAACCAGGCAAGGAAAATAGTTAGGAATCAGCTGAGTACAGGTCAAATGAGTGATTGGATGTTAGAAATAAAAATAGAAAAATGAATCTTCTATTTCAAAGCACTAATAGTGTCCTATTTGATCAACAACAAATGTTACAATGATACGAAACTTACAAAACAGACATTCCAAGTATTATCCTTTTTTGCAACTTATTCTTACTCGAAAACAGTCACTAGGCATTAAAACGTACACAGAAGTATTCCTTAGTTTTATGAAGCTAACCTCAAGTACCATATTGCTTCAGACTTGAGACTGTGACAATTTATCTCCACTGCCATTAACAAGCTTGAACAGAGGTAACAGACTTACTAAATATTTCAATTTCCTGCATTGTGCAACACCAGTGTAATGTTGAATTTTTAGCTCTATTTGTACAATTGCAAATAATATACAGTTTAGCTTATGGCTTTCCTGTCTAATTATTTATTTAAATACATATAATATATGGATGTGTACATTTAGTTTCATGTTGACAAATTTTTCGATCTTAAAAATGTTTATTAGCACTCTTACAAATTTCAGAAATGTAAAAGACTTTAATTAGACTAGTTATCTTTAAATTTAGGAAAAGAACCACGGGGACTTTTAAATTGTTTTTTGATGTTTATTATTTATTTTTGAGAGACAGAGAGAGACACAGCATGAGTGGGAGAGGGGCAGAGAGAGAAGGAGACACAGAATCCCAAGCAGGCTCCAGGCTCTGAGCTGCCAGCACAGAGCCCAACACAGGGCTCGAACCCAGGACTGTGAGATCACAACCTGAGCTGAAGTTGGATGCCTAACTGACTGAGCCACCCAGGCGCTCCCCCAAATCCCCACAGGGACTTTTAAAAATTCATCTCTAACAGTAAAAATAAAACTAGAAATTAGCCAAAGTTACTAAAAATAACTTACATTATATGGGCTATTTTTATGATTTAAGCGACTACATGAAAATCGGGGCTAAACTTGATGGATAGTCATTTGTTCTTAATTTGTTTACAAGCACATAGTTAGTTAAGAACATTGAACATTCATGTTACATCTGTCACAAAGATGAAAAAGACTGGTTATTTATCCTTAAGGAGATCACAGAATTTCAGGAGAAACAGTTATATTAATGGATAATTAAGTTTGATAAGAACTTGATTAGAGAACTTGATTAAAGTTTGAAGTTCGTTATATTAAAAATTCAAGAGAAGAGTGATTAACACTTCAGATAAAGTTAGAAAAGCCTTCAGAGAGGAAGTGGTATTTGGGTTAAAACAAGATGGGGAAAAGCATTCCAGGAGGAAGAACAACTCAAGGATGACTGTGTGTGGCAGTACAATTATAAACTAGTGTAGGGTATGCTTGGGTATCTGCAAGTTCTTGAGGCGGTAAATAAGCTTAGAGTAAGAGGGGAACTGCATCATTGAAAGCTTTTATCATATATTTTTATTGGTCATCAATAGGTGATCATAGGAATGTTATAAATGAAGATATAGAATTATCATAGCGCAGACTCTCTTCTAGTTCTGAAGATACAAGAATGAATTAGGCATGGTCTCATTCTTCACAAGTGGGAGTCAGTGGTAGAAATAAATAAAAATCGTTTTAAGTTATCTACTATTTACATTTTCCTGAATTTTTTTTTCAGATACTATTTAAGGTGATTATAAAATTATATAATAACAAATTTAATAATTATTATAATATAATATAATTATTATATATAATATATAATATATATTAATATATATAAATATATATAATATATATAATATAAAATATATATAAATATATATAATATATATAAATATATATTATATATAATATAATAATAAAAATTATATAATAACAAATTTAAAACTTCTATCTTTTAAAAAGATAGAAAAGAAGCTCACGCAAGGTAAAAATAGAGACTGGCAATGAGGCTAAAAGTTTACAATGTAAACACACACACACACACACACACACACACACTCAATACTTGGTCATAATTGATGGCTGTAAGGGTTTTTGCAGCCAAAATAAAAAAGAATTGGCAGTTACACAGCTCACAATGTTCATATGATTTTTTTTTTCCTTCTTAGACTCAAAACCTCCATTCTTTCTGGTACTAAGTTCAAACAGGAATTTCTCACCAGAGATCTCATAAAGAGTATATTCTGTGATGTACTATATGTCCTAAGCAATATGAAATATGCAATAAAGAGTTTCATAAGGATATTTTGTATAAAATTATACAAACATATAAGCTAAACATATAAGCATATAGATCACAATAAAATGTGATTAAACAAAACCATAGGAGCCAACAGTTCCAACAATTGCTTCTCTGCACACCTCAAATGAAAGTGTCCTTCGTTGGGGCACCTGGGTGGCTCAGTAGGTTAAGGGTCTGACTGTTGATTTTGGCTCAGGTCATGATCTCACAGTTTGTGAGTTCAAGTCCTGCATCAGGTCTGTATTGACAGTGTGGAACCTGCTTGGGACTCTCTCTCTCCTTCTCTCTCTGCTCCTACCTCATTCACTCTCTCTCTCTCAGAATAAATAAATAAACTTAAAAAAAAAAGTGTCTTCTGTAGACACTGTCATAATCAGTTCAAGAGTAATCAAATATTCAAAGTCATCTGTCTAAAATGAGTATAAAATCTGTTATACTCTATTGCAAATTACCTGGGCGGATTTTTTTGAAATTGTGCAACTAACACAAATTGAAAAATCAATTGAATGCCGAGGTTGAATGGTGTTGCCATTTGTAATATCCAAATCTTACATTTTTTTTTTCAGTGAAACACCCTTATTGTTCTTGTTGACTTCTAAAATATCAATTTTATCTGTTTTACATGCTGAGATTCTATGCAAGATCTCACATGAAGAAAGTCTGCTATTGTTGATTTAAAGATTTAAAATGTATAGGAGTCACTGCTGCAACCTGCTGAGTCCTCTTGGTAGAACATTATAACAGTGCTGGGATTTCCTTTCCTTGACTGAGCCTACGTTGGCCAGCCTTCCCACTCAGAAGCCAGCCTTCATTTCTGTCCTTAACAACTGTTTATTCAGTACAGCCAAATTTGAATTAGTATTAGGTAGACAGTGCCTTACATCTAATTAGGGGGACTGAATATTGGGACAAAATATGCTCAAAATGTTGGTGATGGAAGCTTTGAAGAACATGTTAAATGGTGAATGTGGTATCTGGGAAGAATGCAGTATTGATTTGAACATTAGGGAAGGACACCATCAGAACAAACCCCAGTATTAAAAATTTTTCCTGTCTGACTTTAGAATAGATGCTCCTAAACATTCTTTACCTACTTTTAACCATTGTGGTATCTTAATGTCAACATTCAAGACAGATTTATATATATTGGGTTAGTATAATCACATCAGGATTTTATTGGATGAAATCATGTCTCTGGTGATTTGCTTGGGCTACGTTCTGAGAAAAGGCTCTGCAGTTGGATTCTATGAACTTTCCTCAGTAGTATTCAGCAAAGTTATTTTAAGCTTGGGCTTGGAACACTGTAGCAACATCTAGAAAGGTAATAATATGATTTCTGACGTGTAGTTTACCACCTTATTCTTCATCATTAAACTTCACGTAGCAGAGATGAACAGTATCTGATTCTGTGCATTGCCTCATTCAATAAACATCCATTTCAAAAGTTCGCAAACTGTATTCCTTTTATATTCCTGTAAATTTTTTCAGAATTTAATTCCATGTTAGATATTAAAAGACAATAGCAGATTTATTCAGGGGCAGGAAAAGGAGTTAAAACACAAGGCTTTGACTTATGGCATCAAAATTGAATACCCACATTCATTTTAAATTAACCCTAGTAGAAGACAAAAAACTAACAGTAAAAAGGCGAAACACTAAAACAAACTGAACAGTGCTGACAACAAATACCATGGTACCCAGAATGCACGGAACAAAAAATATCCCCCCTCCCCCCAAAAACACCTGTGAATGGCATACATACTTTCATTTCTAAAGATGGTTATTCATGGGGAAAAAAAATGTTCTTTGAAAGCAATATTCCCATTTTGTTTAAGAAACAGCACTTAATGGGTTAAAGCAAACTCACATTTTCAGCAAGGACAGATATTTTGATAGCCCCAAGCAATCCCTTTGGCCGTCCTGAGTAAAACACACTGCTTACATAGCCTTTCTTCCCAACAAATTATTTTTAAAATGCTCAAACTGTGTCATATTATTTGTAATGCTATTAAGAATAATATCTAAAGTACTTAAACTAATTATGCCTATTTTGTAAGATTAATTATCATTAATAATTTAACATATTTTATCCTTTAAGTCAGTATCCGTTCTGATCTTTAACTTTAGAGAGCACACTGTATATGTACCACATAATTAGGGCTTATGTATCACATAATTAAGGCTAAATACTAGGAAATCAGACTAATGAGACCAAATCAAACTGAATTATTTAAGCTTTTTTTTTTCTTTAATTTTAGAGGTAGATTATTTAGTAATTAAACACTGATTTCATTTTCTTGAGCTTGCATGCGTCTCCTTTGTTTTTGTGATCCTTGCTGCAGAAGCCTCCCCAAATGTTTGCCTGGGAAGTAAGGAAAAGCAATGTCTCACTTGCCACAACTGGGAGTCAAGTCATGAATACAAGCAGGTGGTTTCATTCTTTTTCTTTCCCTTCCTCCTTCCTCCTCCACTCTTTAGTTTCCTGGGGTCTTCATGAGTTTTTTTCCTAGGGTTCCAATGGCCTGTCTTCAAACTGGAACACGCTTAGCTTCCTGTCACTTTCCCTTTCGTTCTCCCAGGGCCTGGCTGCCGGGATGGGGAATTGATGGCTATGCAACAAACAACATTATTCAGGATTTCAAGTTTTACGAAGAGATGTCTTAGACAGAAGGACTTCTGTGTTCTTCTCACCGCTTCATTCACTCATTCACTTGTCATTCATTTGTATCATCGTTCTTTGAATAGATGTTTATGAGTGGCTACTGCGGGCCAGCCCCTGCTGTTATTCAGCACAACTGATGGGATTTGGGATATGTGTCTCCGATCAACAGCAAAACACATTTGGGTATGTCATCCCACAAATATTCGCTGAGTGACTTCTCGGTTCCCAGGCGCTTGGTTAGGGGCTAAGGATGGAGTGGGGAGGAAGAGGGACAGACCTTTGTTTTCAGAGCTGACAGTCTTGCTGGGAAGGCATAAATGCATCGTTCAGTTAAGATGCCTCATGACGGAAGAAGTATAGGGTCGCATGGGAATCAACGGATACAGGGTTTAACTTCAATTAGGTGTCAAAGGCGGCTTCCTCTAGGAGCTGTCATTTAAACCAAGGCCAGAAGGATGGTGAGAAGTTAGTGTAGGTATGTGGAGGTGGGAAGTAGCTGGTTAAAGGCAAATTATGGAAGAATCTTCCAGACACAGGAAACATGTGTGAAGGCTAGAGGGAGAAGAACACATGACTTGATCCAGAGTTAGCAACAAATTCAGTGTAACTGGACAGTAGCATTAAATAAGCCTAGAGAGGTCAATAGGCATAGGTCAGAAACTGAGGTCCCGTAGCTAGTTAAGTGCTTTAAGTGGACAAGCTGTAAACCTAATTTCTGATTCCACAGTCTCCATTATACATACTGATCCTTTGCACAAAGAAAAGATAAAGAAGTTATTTAATGTAAAAAATATTTATTTTATTAAAAAAGAATGACTCTTAGACAATCTCTCCTCTCAATGAATTAAAATATATATATATATTTTTCAGAAAAGCAATTGCGTATATTCTTGGATAAAACAGAAGATGTTTTTCGAGAAGACCAAAGGGAAGCATTTACCATCTTCCTTCATCTCCAACTTGACTTGACTCCTCCATGATAATCTATTTGTTTCTAGGACGCACTTGCCTCTCCGCCCCCAGATCTGGACCCAAGTGAGCTATGTCCAGGCAGTAAGGTTCTTTAGACAGCAGAAGCAGGGTGAAAGATGCCCTTCAGACAGAAATCGAAGCAGTAAGGCACAAGAAGAGACTATTCCTGGAGAAGTTGCTAAGATTCTGAACTAGGACAGCAAGAGTGAGACTAGCAAGAAGCAGCCAGATTTGGGAGACACCTGTGAAGAAGTGACAGCACACGGTGAACCAGTTGGGGAATGGCTGATACGAAAGGGAGAAGTCAATGAAGATTCAGGTTTTATCTCGAGAGCAATGAATAGGAATGAGCTACAGGTTTGGGGGACATAGTGATTTCAACATTTTCAATAAATTTCATTATTTTATTGATTAAGCTTTTCCCAATGGCAGGAGCATTCATCTTTATAGTGCTTTAAAAGTGTATCCAAATGTCAATTGGATTTGAATGACCATTTCTATTTTCACACAGTTAAATAGAGCAAATAGGTCACTTCTCACATAGACAAAGTGCCTGCAAACAAGTTGTTTTTACCAGTCAATTTTGAAATCTCAACAAGTAGACCTATTAGCTGATTCCTGACACATGTCCCTTGGTGGTCTGGCCTTTTTCCGGCTGGGGTAGGAGAGTAATTGGCAGAGTACCCTCAGGTAGTCCTCTGTCAGCCGTTCAGCCCTTCTGATATCTCTCTACTTCGCCACTGCTGTTCTCCACTCAGTGATATCAAGCCTTCAAGGAAATTAAAAGTAACTTTTCTTGGAAGAGTAGTAACCCTTGTGTTGAATGAGACACATGCACTGCTACTCCATTGGCAAGTCGTGAACCATAATATGCTACTGGTTGAAAGTAAAAGTATTGGAAAGAGTAAAGAAGCATCATTGTTCCTTGATGTCAAGAATGACTTGAATCCAAATTGGCATACTTTGTTTACCCTATTCATTTATCACTGAAGAAATTCTTAAGTAATTTTTGCAGATTTGTTTTTGATGTATACTGGCTATCTCTGATGGTCTCAAAACTGACCATTACTTGGAATTGTTTTTCTTCCCTACTGGGGAAAGAAAATAAGACCATCATTACCACAATATTCATCTTGGGAAGCACAAAATGACATACATAGTTTGGGCCAGGAGACAAATATAATAATACTTTACAAATGAATCTTTTTTTTTTTTTCCAAAGTAGATTTGGAAGAAATTATACATAGAAAAGACCTTAAACCTAAGTCAAGGAAATAGAGTTCTTCATTTATCACAGAAACAAATAGTACAGTAAAGACATAATTTCCCATAATGGCCCTTGATCGAGTCAACCTATTTCACTCATTTTATTATACAATGTTCAAATGTTTTAGATCTATCCCATCACCTGTCAATTCATGCTTCATTATCCTGCTCCTCAGTGCCATTCAAGGTTGACTTCCTCTCCAATAGTCTCCCCTGTCCAAACAGGAGTCGTGCATGCCTTTTCCTTCCCCACTGTCAATCCAAAACATGATTTCCCATAATTATATATTTCAGAAGTCACAGTGAGCTCAATTCTTTCTGCCAGAGAGAGGAAAGAACTCAGACCATGTAGGAAAAGTAATCCATCAACCATTTTACATTTGCTTGGAGATTATCATAAAAGATACAGTATTTGCTCCAACTTGCAGTCCCACAGAGTTCTACAAAAAAAGGCCTTGACAATGGGCCATCTGCAGCCTTGCCATGCAGACCTTCTTGAGAGTACGGTTGTGGACAGAGCAACAAAAGTCCCTATGAATTTTCCCAGAGTAGAGCCATTGCTTTAGCGATCTGCAGTTCCTTCCTGAGCTCACAAGTCTGTCTGACACATCAGACAAGCTTTCAAATTAAGGATTTCGGTTTCAGAACACAGTCAATTCGCTCTGTGACATGTGGGACAAAGGCCACTGTGACAGTCCTGGAAGGAGTTGCTACTATAAACCCATACATATTTTTCTAATCACATCATCACTGCCTCCAGACATGGCTTCTGCCCCTACTGCCACATTCACAGTCATGTAAAGCAATAGTCATAATGAAACCAAATGAACCTACTATGAGCCAAAGACTATTACCCTTTAATTTTGATTTCAGCTCTGTTAGATCAGTTTTATTATGTCAAATGTATTCAGTGGGGAAAAAAAAAGTGAGGATGGGACAGGTTGTTCTCGAGCAGTCACATTCGATAATAAGTGATTATAGTCTAAATATTAACCCGGGTCTTATGGTCTCCAAAGCTCATGTTTTGTTGTTTGCAGAACACTGTGTCCAATACAGAAATTTAAAGCTTCGGGATCATCCTGTTTAACTTCCACACGCTTTACAGATGCAAAACCTATAACGTATTGGTTGAATGAATTAATCAAGGTCACATATTTATATTAAGGCCAGCTAGCACCAACACCTACACTAAGGATTCCTAGTTCAACTCTATTCTGTATCGTATTCAACTAAAAAGATTATAATAGATTTTATAGTAATTGTCATCATTATTATTATCACCACTGTTAATTGAAATCATACCTCTAGTTAGCACCGAAACTTCTGTGGGATGACCGTATTATTCCCCACGGTTGCGTCATTGCAGGCTTCCTTGAATAACAGCATTTTCAGCACAGACTATACACTGGTTCAGTGAGAGACTGGCCTCATTAGACTCAGAGCTTCAGAAATCTTTACTTTCAGTATCTTAAGACTTAACGTTTTCAAATATAATCGTGTGTCTAAGGATGGGCAAGATGGCCTATGTGATCTTTTCGCTTCTCTGCGCTTTGCTGGGCCTAGGTTCATTTCTAAACAAGAGGAAATAGAGTACTTTCATTTGACTGTCTTGATAAAATGCTGATGCCTTCTTTGTGCATTTTTTTTTAATTCTTTTTTGAGAAAGGAGGAAAGGATCTGTATCATTCATCAGATTTTCAAAAGGTTAGATTTTTGTACTGCTTGGGCAAAGAATTAGTTTAAGTTACATTACACTTTATATCATCAGCCCCAATATATGGGACATATAGAAACTATATGCAAATAGAGGCATTCTACATATGTTTGCTCACTTGGTACAGTAGGTGTAGTGCATATCACCTAACCTTCCTCACATAGTGCTATGCAAACATTTCACTGAATTGATTTTTTTTTAAAACCAGGCACTATTCCAACATTGAAGTTCTATAGGAAAATGGAAATGCCAGTGCAAATTTCTATTTTTAATTTAACTATCCACTGATCCAAGTTTGAACTGAAAAAAAAAAAAAAAACCCTCAAGATATTATCATGTAATGGCAATTCTCACAATGATTGTTGCCTTATAACATCATCTGCAGATCAGGCACAAAGATTAATTTAGGACCATTAATAGAAAAATTTTCAGAGGAACTTGAGCTCAAATTATACCAATCTGTTACTGTTCCAAAATAAACGCATCAGGTGGCATTCAAATGCAGGTGGTTAACCGTTTTATCAGTGCAGATATTTAAGCTATTAGAAATATAATTAGAAAAATTAAATTAAACACACTTAATGTGGATTCTAATTTTAGCAGCACTGTCCTTAGCATTATGCTATTTCTATTGTAAATTATAAAATGTGCATAAATTGCACAAGTTTGTTTCTGAGTGATAGCTGAACTTAGATAATTAAGTTGTTAACCATGAACTTCAGTGGTCAACATGGTTATATATCTTTGTCTTGAGCCTGCTCCTCCTTCTTGTTTCCACAAATCTCAGGGGAGGCAGATGAATGGCACTCGACTCTACCCAGCTACACAGTCGACTGATTAGACATCGCCCTGTACCACAGGTACACTCAATTACATGCCTTCCAGAGAGTCAAGCATTTCCCGAAGCTAAAAGTGCTGAATCTGCTGGCTTCACACATTTTATAGTAGGAGAAAACTGTGATCAAACATATTGAAACCTTCAATTTTATTGCATAACATACATCCTCCTTCTGCTTAACACAGAAAGTGAAGAGTTTATTGAGATAAAAAGGGATAAATCAATTTGCTTCCAAATAATTAAGTCATTAAGAACTGGACAGTGACTTTATTTTTAGTAATTAAGTTATCTGCATGAGGGAAAATGTGACATTAGATTTAAGGCAACTAGGTGTCCATCGTGATACAGCCCTGTATTTAATTTTTAAGATGTCAAATAGAACACCCTCAGTAAAAGGGTAACACCAAAAAACCTGTATTTGCTGTCATTATCCTCATAACAGAAAAGCACTTCAGAAGGACTGTTCTTAAGGCTGCTTGTACGTTGAGAAAACCATCCATTGCTGAAGATGAACCTGACAGCATTAACTACTGATAATAAGCACACACTATATATAAAATAACTCTATGGATCAAGATCTATGCTTATTTCCCAAATCTTTCTTTGTTAGTATTTATAAAGAGCTGGATATCCCTTCTATTTCCTTATCCACTGTGTGTCTACAGGAGAACGCACAGAGAGATATTCAACCACCTAGCTTATGCCTAGTGTAAGGCAGGCATATACAGTTATTTAAATGCATAGTTATTTAATGCAATAAGACCTAAATTGCCTCCTCTTTGAAACTTAGAAATAATTGCATATTCTACAGCTAGAAATCCAGTGACTTTTCCTCCACAATCTTAATATCCTTGGTTTTAGCCAAAGCTTCGTGAAGCTCTCAGACATACTTAATTCCGCAACTTGGAATAGTTCTAGAAATGGCAAAATACTATCGTTTAAACAAGACATATGAAGAAGACTGGCAAGAATCGATACATCTCAGAAATCAAGGGATCCTTTCCAGGAGCTATTTCCTGGGGAACACGATCAGCAAATCCTTTGATTCCTGAACTTTATCATAAGCTAACCACTAAACATTTTATGCCTATTTTGGCTTTAATGAAGGTAGATGTAATTTCTGAACAAGTTCAGGAAAGTACTTCTTTCAAGCAGGGAAACTGCTTAAATTAATTAAGCTAATTAGGTTAATGAATAATTAAGGTAATTCTTTCATTCTCCCCCCACAATTCAACCTCTTCATCTCTTAGTCATAAGTCTCAAACGGTGGTGTTAGAACTCCTACATACACATTATACTCCTGTTTAATATTCTACATCATAATTGGAAGTATTTTTTTTTGTTTTTCTCTTAGTTTATAGCTTAAATAAAAATGGGCCATCTCTCCAATATTATCTCTCTAATTAGGAAATGTAAATATCATAAATTAAAAATTAGTCTGGACTAGAAAAGATACATAGGTATAAAAAATAATTTTAATAATCACTCATTTTAAATAAAGTAATGGACTCATGAGCACTTACCTTTCCTATTGTTGTAGGATTTTTTTTTACCTCAATACCCGGGATTCATTGTCTCACCTCTTTAAAGAATGAAGAGGTGGACCCGAAATAAAATGAGTAGCAGGCAAAAGTTTATTAGAGTATAAGATCAAAAAGGTAGAATAGTATGAAAGCTCTCTTTACAGTGAGGGGACATTCGATAGAATGCCCCAGGACTATAGGCAAGGGTTCTTATCTGGTTCTTGTTCTGGTCAGCCCCTGCTTCCCTTCCCCCGTATTCCTTCTCAGGTCCTACTCTCATTGGCTTGATACTTCTAGGCGCTGGGTTGTCCATTCCTGATTGGCTCATTTCCATTGTATGATGGGTGGTCTATGGCCAAACCCTTCCTTGTGGGTAATAGGCTTTATGGTCTACTTGTTTTTAGTCAGGTCTTTTGTCAAATTCCTGAGGGAAACGTGGGGGGGAGTAGGTGGTGTCTGTTACATTCTTAAGACCCTTACCCTGAGGGGCTTTGCTGTGGTCAGACACTCCCAGCGCTGTTCCGAAATCTGTGTTTTTCCCTCACCCAGGGACCTCAGCTCCTAATCTTTTCCTCTATGCCTATTTTATCCTATCTTTTCCTACCACAATATTCTAGACTCTGCAAAATAGTATTTCATGTGATTCTTTATCTAGCCAAGGAAGTATGTACTATTATTGTATTTTCATAGGTAAGCAACTAAGGATTCAGATATGTTAAGAGACTTATGCAAGGTCATACAGCATGAACACTGCAGAGCTTGGATTTGCCTGTTTCAAAGAAATTATTAAATCCTTTTAGCACTTGGCTTATTTGGGGGATGCAAATGTAGAATTACTTCTCTAAATGTGGAGTATATTTTTATAATCTGTATATTTCCAGTGAATTAGTAAGCTGGTAAAAAAATTAAAAATTCATGAAAACACTGTAGCAGAGAAAGATTATACTGAGTCAAGGTGGTAATTTGTGTCTTTTGTCTTCTAGACTATTGTCCTTCTGAACATTGTCAGTAGTTATCCAATATTACATTTTAATTTAGATGCAAAGCCATAAATATGGGATTTTGGAGAAAAAGATATTTTCTATTTACTTCTACGATCACAGACATAATTCTGTCAGTCACCTAACTTCAACTAACCTCTGTCATCCCCCTCACCACTAAGGGGCAATACAGTAGCACACATGTCACTATAATTAGCGTGCAGCAGCAATTTTCATTAGACCAATGATCTCCAATAAGATTTTCCCAAGGGCTGCATTCAGTTATATGTAATAGTTAGGCGGGCCACACATGTATTAGCATATAATTTGCACATGATTTGCATATGCATTTAAAGATTGCATCATATTTCTCTGGATATTTCAAGTAAAAATGTAATTACTACAACGTTGAATGTTATGATTTCTATTTCTCTGTACAATCCCACCACATCTGGCTCTGATGGCTTATGACAGAGTACTCAGCAGAAAACTAAGAAAAGCCAGTGAGGAGGAAATAGTCAGTAGAGATGGTTAGGGTCAACAGAAATCTTTTTGGGGGCACTAATGATGACTACTGAGAGTACAATGCATTAGACAATTTGTCTCTTTTATAAGGATAAACGAGTAAATGCACACTGGGTGGACCTTCTAAGAAATGCCTTTCTAGTTATGGCTGGTATCTTGTTGAGCATCTTTTTTCAAACCTCATTACAAGCTAAATGGCAAATTATCTGTTATCACTTGGGAAATCTCAGTTACCTCTTAATTCTAATAGTGTAGTCACATAACAACTTTAAGTGAGTTTTCTTTGAAACCTAATTATTCTCTGTTTTGAACACTAATTTTAAGTGGAGAGCTCTCTATTTCCCTTTAGTTTCTTTATACATATGGACCAGTCCCACCCAACTGGAGAGCATACCCTCTCCCACTTAAGAAGCTTTCTGGTGCGTTAATGTTTGGTTAGGTAGAAAAAAAAAAAAAAAAAAAAACGCAAGTAAGTCAACAAGAACTGCACAGGAAAACATTTTGAAAAAAAAATTGGGACTGGATACACACATAAATATATATAAGCACATATTTTAATACATATTTGCTCTTATATTTATGAAAAGAATATTTCCTTTCTCTCTGTCTCTTTCTGCAATGCATTCAAAACTACATCCCTTTATCTAAGAATAACATTGTAATGTTAATTAGACAGATAATAGATGGAGAGAGAGAGAGACAGAGAGAGAGATGGATGGATGTGTTGAAGAGGAAAATCTTCCTCTGCCCTATGGTCCTTCTAGCTGGATTTAGAATCAAATTGACATGAGACAGATTAACAGGAGAAAATAAAATTTAATAGGCATATGTTTGGGGAATCTACACAGACATGAAATCCCAAAGACAATGAGGCAATGGGAAGTTTATCTGAGCTAAGGAAAAGTGTAGGGTCTGAGGATACAAAGGTGAGAAAGACCATCCAAGAAGGTGAAAGGAGATATTCAGAAAAACAAAAGTTGTTCTAATATGTAGATAAGGTTCTTAGGTAAAAAGAGTCACTGTTAATAGCTTTCTTCCTGGCATAGGTTCTCCTTTCTAAGGCAATTTTAGGTAATTCTGGGGAGATGGAGACTTTTCTTGCATCTGCTGGATTTAGATTACTTTTAATTCAAGATAATCTTTAGGCCAAAGTGGGCCATCCTGAGGCAGCCTCTCCTGGGCCTCTACAATGGATGGATGGATGGATGGAGAGATAGATAAATGGATGTATGACAAAAACACGTTTATAAAAACTGTAACTATTATAGGTTGAAAGCATAAAACTTTAGTAAAAAACAGTGTAGCCCTCTGTGAGTTCTACCTGCATTCCATTTATGCTTTCCTGTTTTAGATGATCACAATCATGTAGACACAGAAAATATTTTCTTTACCTACTCTGGAGTCCTTTGAACAGAATACTAGGACCAGGCCAATAATGAAAGGAAAGTCTTCAACCAATTCTTAGTAATTGACCTACCGAAGGTCATATAGGTTCTGGGTGATGGAGCGAGGAGTTTAACTTATAAACGTATAGTTCCCTTTTATGCCTTCAAGTGTTTATTGTATATCCCTGTCTATGTTTATGATAAATAGACATATCTTCTGTTTTGTAAGCAGAACAAACTTAAGTAATTCTCAGTAACTTTGCCTTGAGGTTCACCAAATACATCTGTTACCCAAATACTTAGTTAACATCCTCAACAATGACTAAATAAAGAGGAAATAATTATTTTTTTCTTGTCTTTCTCTACCTAACCCATTCTTTTGCACTGAATTCTATTATGATTTGGTTTCATCAGCAACACAAACTTTGAAATGTATAATTGCATCCTTGGACAATGACTGTGCCTAGAATATAGTAAATTCTCAGTATTTTTTTAATTAGATGAGTAAACAAATGATGAATATGCAAATGCTATACAAGATAACTTATAACCATTGAAAATAGCTTATGATACATTAAGTTAAAACATAGGTTACAAAATAGTTTCTGGTGTGACCCTATTTTAAAAGAAAAAAATATATATGTCTACGTGGTGGGAAAAGTATTGATGAATTTGTAGTTGTTTACAGTGCAGGATTACAGGCTCCTTTTTAAATTTTGTCTTATTTTTAGTAAAGAATTTTTTATAAGAAAGATAACTGTTTTTATGTTTGTTTTGTTTATTTTAAAAATAGCCCCCTCTACTACATTTCCCTACCACTTTCTGGAAAAAAAGTTTGAAAGCCAACATTCCAATTAGTATTCTTGGGTTCCAATTGAAATGTGGCTTTAACTTCCTTACTGAAGAGACTCATCTTCTTACTTCAATTATTTTCCATTGCTAATTGTGTACAAACTGTCTCTTCCTTTAAACTTAAAATATTTTAAAGACTAGAAGCCATATTCTTTTCATCTCTAAGTCATCCTATCCCTTACACCAACCCTAATAATGAATTTGTACATAGCCAGTGGCCAAAAGAAATGTTAATAAGTATTTGGTAAATAACTTAATTAAAACAATGAATGCCACAAAACTAAGAATGTTGTACTATTGAGTATATAAGATAAGCGTCTTTTTTTGAAAATGAATTTAAAACTTAAAAAAATGAGCAGCCTAATTTCATAATGAATTGTATTTCTACTGGTCAAACCATTTCCTAAATACAAGTCATTGGTCACAAGGAAAACCAAACTAGAGCACATCAATAATGTCTCTTGGGGAAAAATTTTAAACCTAAAATAATATATTTATGGTTCATTCTGTCTCTGGTCACAAATCATTAATTTGGGACTCGAAAGTAACCTTTTTCTTAAATACAAAGCTTTTAAAGATTAGGCCAAAAATTATAATATGAGAAAAACATATGAATAAGTTTGAAATGATAAAGGTTGTTTAAGAATGACGAAATCTCAACAAATCCAAAGAAGTCATATATTTTTAATTTTACATTAAGAAATATCTTTATTGTTTATTTTTCCATAAAGGATGAGGACTTGGGCTGAAAAGCAAGCAAATTAGAATCATAATAACTTTTTTTTTTAATTTTTTTTAACGTTTATTTATTCTTGAGACAGAGAGAGACAGAGCATGAATGGGGGAGGGACAGAGAGAGAGGGAGACACAGAATCGGAAGCAGGCTCCAGGCTCCGAGCCATCAGCTCAGAGCCTGACGCGGGGCTCGAACTCACGGACCGCGAGATCATGACCTGAGCTGAAGTTGGACGCTCAACCGACTGAGCCACCCAGAAGCCCCACATAGTAACTTTTTATATCAGAGCTAAACCTTACATTGTTTATGCCACCCAAAATTACTCTTTCCAGGGGCACCTGGGTGGCTCAGTCGGTTAAATGTCAGACTCCAGCTCAGGTCATGATCTCCTGGTTCGTGGGTTCAAGTCCCGCAATGGGCTCTGTGCTGACAGCTCAGAGCCTGGAGCCTGCTTCACATTCTGTGTCTCCCTCTCTCTTTGGCCCTCCCCACTCATGCTTTCTCTCTGTTTCTCAAATAAACATTAAATTTTTTTTAATTACTTTCTCCAGAATAATCCATGAACTGAGATTTTCCCATTCTAATTTACTTTTCCCCCCTTTTTCAAATACTGTTTAAGCTACATATTGGGCAAGATCATGTGTGTCCCTGGGCCAATGTGCAGTAACAGTTTAAACTTCCAGATAACAATTGTGATATTGCCTGAACCCAAAGGAATATCTCTAATTATAGACATTTCAGGCACCATAGCAGAAAGTAGAAAAAATATTCTAAGCCAGTTGGATCTATAAGACTTTGCACTATACTTACTAGATAGATGCTTTTTGGTAGCAAAAGCTCAATTAATACTCTTCATAATTCATTCTGTTTTCTGTAGCCCTGGTGGTTTGGCAACCTTGGTGTTAAACATATGTATAAACATAGCAGTCAATCCAAAATTTTCCTTTAGCTGCAGAGCCAATTTAATATGCTAAATTCTTGAGACTGTAGAGTAGTATAAAAATGAGTAGAAGGCTACTTAAACTGTACCTACAGAATAACTATTTAAACAAGATCAAATCATATCATCATTATCCTTTTTCAGTCATTTATGTAATATATATTTTCGTACTTACCTTACCAAGAATATATAGTGTAGTACAAATTTCAGTACAGTAAAGAACAAATGTTAGCTATCTGTAAATTTTTTTTGAAAAGTATAATTTCCATAAATTCATTTGGAAAAAATAAATTTTCAAACACAAACTTTGAAGTTCCATTTCTACTTTTGGCAGACTCTGTTTCAATTACCTATAAGCGTAAGTAATTCATAGAAATTTCTTCTCCTTCATTAATATTGAGCACCTGAGAAAAATCATGTAAGGCTTTCAGAATCCAGATTTTCACTAGATAAATAGCAAAATGAAATGATTATTATTCATGATACTAGTTGGCCTCTTTCGATACATACCTATGACTGTCGGTATGTAAATCCACTATGTTTAACTGAGTACATCAGCACTGAATATTGAATTACCCACAACCCAGGGACAGAAATAATTATATTAGAGCTCATTTCAGACCATGTAGTTCTCTATTAGTAATTGTATTGGGCTATTGAGACACAATCATTAGAGACATAAAATGGTCATTTTGTATATTAGTAGTAAAAGAAAAAATCGTAAACCTTTAAGGAGAATTCATAAAATATGTACTTTTGACTCACAGTTAAAACATTGATTAAATTGCACGCTACAAAAGAGGGCACTAAAAATAGGAGGCATCACCAAAGAGCCTGACTACCAACAACCACCTTCACTTTTTACAAGCATCCAGTCACCAAAAATATAACATGCACAAGACTTTGAAATGCATATTGTACAAAATACACCTAGAAAAGGGAAATGCTCTTCATCAAGCCGCTGAATACTTGTCTGAAGAACAATATGTCTGTCCAGGAGCAACCTGAACTCAAAGTAATGGAGAATGTTGCCCGCATTCTGTGACTCAATGTTTTCTTGAGAAACTTCAGAGATTTCTGATTAACATTACCATGCTATGGGCTTTGCATAACATATAGCTTTATTATAGATATTTAAGGAAAACTTATCTAACTGGGCAACTATTTATTATTATTATTTTCCAATTCTAATAGAAGTCTTGTACAGTGTTATATTTGTTTCAGGTGTATAATACAGTGATTCAACAATTCTCTATACCTGGGCAACTATTTTCAAAGCCTATATTGTTTTGTTAAAACCGTAACAGTCTCTAAACCATGGATTTACATCGTATTATAGACCTGGAAATATAAATGGATACTTCGCAACTATTAATTTGTATACTCCTCATGAAAAAATATTGTGAGTACTACTTAGTCCCATTTAAAGTGGAGAAAACTGAATCGCAAACAGGTGTAGGAATTTGCCAAGGTTCACATGGCTAAGGAAGCAAATACCGATTTCAAATCCAGTTATTCTGGCTCCAGGGCCCACATCTTAACTTTTACCAGTTCCAAAGTTCACTTAAAACAATGTTAAGAAAAATGATCATTTCATATATATATATATATATATATATATATATATATATATTTCATATATTTCATTTCATTTCATATATATATATATCCCCATATATACTTATTATATATCACATATATTTAAATTATTAATGTTTTCTCTTGTTTTCAAAAGAAAATGGAGAGAATGTACAAAGACCAGTAGACAGAGGCTTTATTAATCATCTCCCAAGCCCCAACTTTTCTTCATCCAGCCCCTTATGTGGTGACTATGTTAAAGTTAAATAGAACTGATCACTTCTATTTTTAAGCTAAAAGAGAGAGAAAGGATGCATGGTCCATTATATAACCATTTTTTTTTTTTTTGCAAATGTTCCCCCAACATATTGAAAGGGTTAAATATGATCTGTATAAAAATTCCCAATGGCAATGTCACTAGATGAAAAAAAAAAAAAAAAAACAGTCAAAATTAATTACACCACGTATCCTTTAGGCAAATTGGTTCTTAATATTGAAGACTTAATCATTTGAACTATCTCCACAAACTGTAGACACATGTCCTGGAGTCTCACTGAGACTTAGGCAGAACTTACACTTCAGGAATGGGGTCTTTGAAAAGTCAAAGTCAATATAAGCATGAACGTGACAATGGATTCATAGAAAGTATGGTATAAGAGCTGAACCCTGACCCCCTGTCAACTTCCTACAGTGAGTCAGGGTTCTCTACTATGCAAATATACAGAATAGGCAATCACCTATGTCATATAATTTCTGAAATTCAGAAAAGAGTTTAAAGCCTCTTTTTTTTAAATTTTTTTAATGTTTGTATTTATTTATCATTAGAGAGAGACAGAGACATGAGTGAAGGAGCAACAGCGAGAGAGAGATACAGAATCTGAAGCAGGCTCCAGGTTTTGAGCTGTCATCACAGAACCCAACGCAGGGCTCAAACTCACCAACTCTGAGATCGTGACTTGAGCCAAAGTCAGGCACCTAACGGACTGAGCCACCCAGGTGCCTCTCAAGGCCCTTTTTAAATATAGTCACTGATATTACCTACACGTTAACTTATCTAATTCCTGCTTTCATTCTGACCAGATTTATAATCAATTAACTTTTATTAATACCTGTTATTTCGAAAATAGACATTATATCAGGAGCTTCACCAATATTATTTCACGATTACACTCAATTTTACCAATGAAGAAACTGAGGCTCAGAGAAATTGAAGAACATGGCTATGGTATGGCCACCCAGCCTGTAAATAGTGGAGCTGGTACCCAAACTCACATTTGTTAACTTTATCATATAAAACACAGGGTTTTAAAAAGAGTACAATTTCAGATGATGTCTGAAATTAGCTGTGTTTCCAAAGGGGCACCATACTCTGGTCTGACCCTAACTCCAGTGAAGAAGCCTTATGGCCACAGTAAGGCTTAGGTTTCAATTTTTCTGCCAAGAATTTCTTGCTCTGAGCCCCAGTCCACTTGGCTAGGTCCCTAAGCCTTGTCTTGCTTCTGTCAGACTTCCTTTGGAGAGGACACATTTCAGTTGTCTCTCTCCCTAGACACTATCCAGGTCCTAGTAAGTTCCCCTAAGTTCAACAACTGCCTGTCACTTGGACGAATCCTCTTGAACCTTATTTTCTGAAGAAGGGGCAGTGGGATCAATGTTTAAGAGTAGAATGAGAAGGGGGGTGCCTGTGTGGTTCAGTTAAGCATCTGACTTTGGCTCAGGTCATGATCTCATGGCTCATGAGTTGAAGCTCCGTATTGGGCTCTGTGCTGACAGCTCAGAGCCTGGAACCTGTTTTGGATTCTGTGTCTCCACCCTCTCTCTGCCCCTTCCCTGCTCATGCTCTGTCTCTCTTGCTCTCAAAAATAAATTATATATATATATATATAAAAATATAAATATATATATATATATATATTTAAAGAGTAGAAAGAGAAGGGAGGAATGGATTTTAACTATTTCATAGTTAAGTCAGACTAAATCAAGATAAAGAAATAAAAACGTTTGCTATTTGGGTAGGACTTGATAGTTTACAAACCACAATCTTTGTCAAAGCTTAGCTTTACAATAATTATCCCCATTTGGTTAAAAACAACAACAAACAAACAAACAAAAACAACAACAAAAAACTTAGCCTCATGGAGAACTAATCATTTAAGATTGGCTTATAAAAGGAGAAATTTTGAACCATTCTTAGTCATTCTATCCAATCTGAAACCTTAAATCATAAATCACTTTTTAAATAGACTATTTTAATTTTACTTTATATCTAAATATTCTTGGTGGTATTTTTTATCAGACTGAATTAGTTGCACTGCAGTTTATAAAAATGACACCTAAACAGGCAGTCTGGTTGTGTTCCTCAGTGTCTACTACCTGGGGAAGAACATGCCAACTGCAAAAATATTCCTATTGGCTTTTTATTTTCAAAGACTATGTGAATCTCACACAGGCTTCATTTGCATTCTGGAGAAAAATTTTAGAGTCAAGTTCTATTGCATTTAACAAAGCTGATCTTGTGCTCTCTTCTTCATCACTACAGAGGGCAGCAACAGACAGCACAGCTCCTTAGCATCACAGAGGAAATGTTAAAAGTTCCTAGTAAACAAGAGGGTTAAAGACAAAGTCATGCTTTAATCACTCCAAATTTCCTTTTGCCTTTATGCTGCTTAAAATTAATCACATCTATAAACTTTCATATAAGTTAAGAGCCAAATGGATACGGAAAATACCAGGAAAGCCTAGATTCTTTCAGAAGTTGAGTCTAAGACATTTTGTAATCACGGCCAAACCAGTATTAAACAATAAACATAGACTATGTGTCATGTAATGTTGTGACAAGTGAATTTAGTCTGTTTTTATCTGGTTATTTTTCTTACTCCTTGTTATTGTTTTCCTTAAATCTCTGTCTTTGCAAGTGTAAGTACTTTATATAAAGCATTATTTTATTATTATATGTATGATCATTAAATGTATCCAAATTTGTTTTCAGTGAGTAGGAACCTCAAATGCCATGGTTTCACAACTGGAAGATTTACCTTCAGACTGCCTTGGGAACAGCAACGATTGTGACGAGCAGTTTTCAGGAATGAGGACTGCACTCGCTTCTTAGCTTGGTTGCAAAAACCTAAGACTGATTGTACATGCAAAGGAGGGCAGCAAAGGTCTTATGATCGAAAGGGAAGAAATGACTGACAACACAGAGCTAGTTCAAAGGAACTAATGGAATAATTAGTCCCAAAAAGACCAAAAAGACTGAAGAATTCATGATGTCATAAAAAGCAGAGCTACTTAAATTGGATTAGAAAATAAAAATGACATGAACATTGTAAATATTCACAGATCACATCATTGACGTGTAATGTGCCGTTAAATGATGTCAAATTAAAGGGGAAATTACATGTGTTAGAACTAGGACGAATAAAAAGAAGACATTTAAAGATACATGGTCCTTCAAGTGAAAATTCCTAACATATATTACATAGATGATCATCGCCCAGACAGTGAGACTGAGTGAATGAAATGTAAAATAAAATATGGGGGGGAAAGATACTGGCTAAAAACAACTCGTTTTCATATATCATAAATGGTAGTGAACTTTAAATTTCAGAGGAGCTATTTGGGGAATTTGTTTTATACAAATCAAACCCAAACATGGTTATTGTAAATAGCTGATAATGCCATCAACCTCTTAAAATCTATTCTAGCATCAGCCCTAAGTATTAGTATGTAAATTTTTCAGAAAAGGAAAGATTCTCCAGGTCTGTTTTAATTTGCATATGTTCAGTTTTCCCCTGGTAATAGTATATGTTCTTTGAATCATTTCAATGATTTTGGACTTGTTTTGAAACTTACATGTGCTAGAAAGAGAAACAGCAAGAATATTGCATGAGGCAATTGTAACATCTGCCCTCTTACTGGGTTTCCCTAACAGCCCTTGCTGATAATCATTTATGTTATTAACACATAACTAACCTGAATTTCACATGCAATTCAAATACTTCCAAAGTGCATACAGATACTTGAATAACTTCCCAGCAATATACAAACGTTTAGCAAAGTAACATTTCCATTCTAGATACATCTCATTTTTGACAAATACCTTAGAAAGTATTAAATAAAAACCAACCTTATAACTGACTTACTTATTCTTTCCATTTATCCATTTTTACTGTAAGTTCAGCTTTACCTGAATCTTCTGTCCTATTAACAAGATAGCAAGTGCCTTTCTTATACTGAGACATACTGTTAATAACATTCAGTGTATTAAACTATATATGGCCTCGTATATATAGTATTTATATATAGTACCTCAAATTGACACTAAAAACAAAGTCCTGATAAACAACAGATATTATACTTCAAACTGATCACATATGTTAATGCTCGAAATGCATCCCCAGTGCACAATAGGACTTTTCTTCATTCTCAAAAGTTCCATAGGTTTCGTAAAGGTATATCTGAAAAGGCAAATGAGTTAAGAAAAAAAAAATGTAATCCAGTCTTCAAGGAAATAGTCACCAGAGTGTTTTATCAAGAGACATAATCTCCAATGTTAAATGAGTTTGTTTAAGCATTTCACAAAGCACATGAAACTTGATCCTGCTACTTCTATTTGCCGCAAGAGAAGAACAAACTTACACAAAATATGATTTGGCAAGCAGTAGTTGTGAAATGGTGGAGAGTGTTTCTCCCTCTTTCAAGTGTGGTTCTAGTGACATCTGTAAATCAAGATGGCCCTTCGTTGAAGGCAGAGTAAAACACCATGGAGCAGTGGGGTTTGAGAGTTTCAATATATTATGGCACAAGCTAATTAATTAATAGACAGAAAAATAGCCTGCTTAAGCGCTTAAATATTGCAAATCAATATATAAAATGCCCAATTTCTTTGCAGCCTAGACTGAAGGGTATGAACTGTTCCTTCGGGCCTCACCTTTATGGAAAATAGACAAAAGAAAATAGACTATTTTTTTCTTGTAAGAAAAAAAGGAAGGAAACCTATAGTAAGCCAGGCTTTGTGCTAGTCACTTTATGTTTGTAACTCTTTTAATTCTCATAATCCTGAAGAAATGAGATCGGAGAAATTAAGTAAAGTAACCAAAATCAGCCACACAACAAGCTAACTAGAAAAGTGAGACTTCCAGTTCAGTTTACCTGACTTCAAAGTTGATGGTCTTTCTCTAAATGACTTCTCAAAATCTTGTATTCTATAACCACTATGCATAAGAATGAATTTCACAAAAAGATGGAATAATTGTCCTGATTTGGGAATAAAGTTTTGTATCTGGCCCCAGGAACTCATAATTTATGATAATCCGGTAGTGCCCATGGCTAAGGGTATGGAATCCAGAACCTACACAACTTAAAATTTGTATCTTTACCATCAACTAGCTCTTTGATTTTGAGTAAACCACATACACTCCCTATCCCACAGTTTCCCATCTCTAAACATGAAATTATGATGCTAACAATACTACGTAGGCTTGTTCTTAGAATTATAGTGATTATTTATACAAAGAATTGAGAGTAATCCTTAACACACAGTAAGTGTATGTTAGGTCATTTTAAGCAATATCAATCTGCAATTGGAAGAACTAATGAAAATTTCATTTTGCATCTCAAAAATATAAGAGAAACTAAAATTGCAATGGCTATGTGGAATTTAAGAATTTTTAATTTGGGGGTAGATATATTCAAAAAGACCATTGATAAGAAAAGTGAAGAAAAATATAGAGAAAGAGATGAAAATGTGACAGAATGTCAATCAAATGAATGATTGGAATTTCTATAACATGTGGTTTCAAATTAATCAGATATTTAAATATGCATTACATTCCTGGTACTCTAAAGAGAAAATTCAGATTAAATTTGCATTTTTGGAACACAAAATAAGTCACCGTCTTAATATTATATTTTCTAGAACCCGTTTAAAGTTTCTGGATACAGTGGTTTGATTTTCTTTTGGAAGAGGGAAGCATAAAAGATTGGGTTCTCCATTTACTCCCCCCTCCCTGTTAGGGAGGGGAAAGAAAGAAAGGAGGAAAAATTCACTCCACTAATGGTTAATTTCTTCAAAGCATTCTGAACATTTGAGATAATCAGTGTAGACTATACCAGTGTGGAAGCTTTTGAAGGATTAATAAATCTGTTCTGAAAATTCCTACTGCAAATGTGGCAGGTGGGAAGGGTATATATGGCCTAAGGTAAAACCCTTGACAAGACAGAGGGTATCTAGATTCTGAATTGGCCCTGGCTATGACAAGTGATTGTAAATTTCCTTTTGCAGTCTATAATCTTGTCAGAAACTAATGCAATTCTCTCTGTTGCAATTTTCATTAATATTTAGACTAACTTTAATGTAGAAAATGGACTGGATACTGGGTATGAACTATTTTATTGACTCAGCCAGTATGTAGCTTTGTAGTTTTGCCAACATTTCTAAGCCAGTTACAATGATTTCAAAGCTAATATTACACAAAGAATTTTTATATACAAACTCCTTTTTTTTAATTTTTACTATTGAAGGATAATTGACGTTATACATACTCTTACATTCTCTGAGGCTTATTTTCTGAGTTACATTAATTCTCAAAGAAAAGCAGTTCTATAACATATTAGAATGTTTCCACATTTGATCACGTATATCAATAACTAATGGATCTACATCATGGTCAATAAAGAAAGCAATCTATGAAGAATAACATTATCATATTGTTTAAGTAAATTAACCTTTTCTAGACATGGTGTGAAGAGTATAACTTAATGAGGGATATTTTGTTTTTAATTAATATAGGTACTCACAATAAAGGAATTGGTCATAAACATACGGACTTATTCTGCAATGTTGAAAAAAAACTGATAAAGCCAGGCTATCAACCATAAAAAGTAATGTTCCCATTATTTTCTTATGTTCTGGAAAAAATGCAATGAAGGCAAGCAATACCCACTTGTAATCTAAAGCATTCCAACCACACCTCAGGGAGAATTTTTTTTAAGTTTATTTATTTGTTTTGAGAGAGAGACAGAGAGCACGAACAGGGAGGGGCAGAGAGAGGTGGAGAGAGAATCCCAAGCAGACTTACGCACTGTCAGCACAGAGCCCAACACAGGGCTCAATGTCATGAAGTGTGAGATCACATTACCTGAGCCGAATCCCAAGACTCGGTGGCTTAACCAACTGAGCCATCCAGGTGCCCCAGCGACAGATTTATTCACTGGAGATTAAGATGCAATCTATTTGATCACAATATCAAGAATGAAAATTCCAAAAAATAAAAATATTTGCATATTTTCTTAATGTTTTTTTTTTCAAATCTTATTCCTGATACCTTTGCCACCATGGTATCCTCATGGCACTGTATCTTCAGAAATGCTAGTAAATTGATAGTGGAGAGTTCAATAGAAACAAAATAGTTTTCATATAAATATGCATAAAACAAAAAAAATAAGTCATGCAGTAGGTCTTTATTTGCAATCATATATATCATTATTTGAGCTATGAGTTATTTCTAAATATATACACGGTTCTCTGCATCAAAATAATGTGCATTTTTCTCTTCATTGACAAAAGAGATTCAATAATATTAGAAATTATTATTTTTAAAGTGTTTAGAGTCTTGAAAGCAAAGAAGGGCATGGTAGCTTTTGGCAAGCAGTCCTCCTGAGGGAGTAGTTTTTTGGTTTTATTTTATTTTTTTGTGATAATTTAGCACCAGAGCTATAGACAAGAAAGTTTCAGTTTATGATGAGGAAAGTTTTCACAAAGAGGGTACAGGATAGCTTCTGAAACATTTATCCTGACAATGTCTACAATTTTATTATAAGGATAAACATCCATAAATGGAGGAACCAATTAGAAACTGTAACCCCACTCTAGTAATTAGGGTATTTGGGAGGTATAAATGTAAACTAATTCTACAAAACTGTAGCCAGGCTCCCACTGCTTCTCAGGATTCTTTTCACTTTTGGTGGGGAGGGGTTTAAAGAGGGGCACTTCGTTATTTTTCTCAACTGTAATTCTGTGAAACAGTCTCTACCCTGGTCAAGAGAATGATCTACTCACCTTGTACAAATTGCCTTGGCTACTATTTCATAAGAAGATGGAGTTTATCTGCTGTGAGGACCCCCTTGTATTTCAGCACCTCAACTTCTTTTCTTTGTCTTTACTTTCTTTATTCAATAACATAGTACTTCTTTCATTTGAATTTATCACCCTTTATTTCCTTATAGCCTTTATTTTTATTTTTTTATTTATTTTTGAGAGAGAGAGAGAGAGAGAGAGAAGGGGAGGGACAGAGAGAGGGGGACAGGCAGAGGATCTGAAGGAGGCTCCATGCTGATAGCAGAAAGCCCAGATGCGGGGCTCAAACTCACAAACCATGAGATCATGACCTGAGCTGAAGTCAGATGCTTAACCCATTGAGCCACCCAGGTGCCCCTCCCCACAGCCTTCAAACCTAGGCATAATGTCTCTGCCCTAGAAAATGTCTTCCCTTATCTTTTTCAAGACATAACCTTACCTTTGGTTTTTCCTTTCTTGTCAAATGTTTTGATTGTCTGCTAGTATTTCTGCTGCACGTCTCACTATCTACTGATTTTTACACTCCTGAAATGTGGATTTCTTCTCATCACGGTGCCAAATTGTTCTCTTAAGTTTAGCAAATCATCTGGCCATAAGTTTCAAAATAAAATAGAATCTCACTCTATTATTCACTATTTTCTTCAAACATGCTGTCTTCCTGATATCTTAATTTTGTGGTATCCTCTCCATTTGTGGGATCCTCACCACTATCCTCTCAATTTCTCAGAGTTGTCTTGGATTCATCATTTTTCCTTACTCTTTCTTCCTTGACCAGGTTCTATGACCAACCTATGAACAAAATTAGGAGACTCCACCCCCATTTCATGGTGGAATGTAGTTATTCTGCTGAGGAAAGCACGGAAAATCTGGGAAAGAAACTTCAAGAATTACGATGAGGTAGCCAACGTATGACTGCCAAGAGACATTGAGACTTAACTTCAATGAGAAGGAACCACAGACTAAGGATGGAGTTTCTCCTGTTCCAATGAAAGTTTGCCACTCTGGACTTAGAGGATATATTGTTTGAAATGTGTCATTATGTTTTGCTCTGTACAATGAAGGCTTTCTAGGAAAAATGAGGAGTGGTCCCTAAAGGAATGAACTTACATGCTTGCCTATGTGGCACATTCTCAGGGCAAACTCAGTTTTAGAATATGGCCCTTATCTTTGATATTCAGTCTAGTTTCCACACCTCTCTCTATAGGAGGGTCACCTACTATGTTGCATACCTTTTATCATAAAGCAAAATATGTGGAACTGAATGCGAACTTTCAGCTTTGTTAGAAGGATTTGGGTTAGATGATGTGAACACCATGCCGGTCAACCAGGTTGTATATCAGAAGAGCTGTTTGGTTAAGACAATGGGCTTTCCTTTTTCTTTTCTTTTCTTTTTTTTTAACTCCATTTTAGAGTTTGTAAAAACAGTCAATTAAATTTTTAGGATACAATTAGAGCACAATTTTTAGATAAAGCAAGGTACTAAATTGTCATGCCAATCGCATCCAAGTTGCAAACAATATAGATAAATTATTCTTTAAAACATTTCAATATTTTGAGCACTATAGACTTCAGCTTGTTTATTCCATCTTTAGTCAGATCATCTAACTTCTTTGCTGATGTAATTATTTATTCAATTTCAGCCTTCATTAGAATTTAGTCGTAAAGTCAAAGTTCACTTGGCATTATAGTATTCAGTAATGAGAAATAAATAGACATTGTTGGTAATGCATATATTTTTTTATCTCTTTCATTTTACTCTTTTACACTAGTTCCTTGGTTACATCCCCCCAGTATCATACTCTTGCAGACTACCTAGGGAAGGGATAGAATTGAGTAATACGAAATAATAAGTAGCAAAAACGTATTATAACCCAATATGATTGTTCTAGACTCACTGCTTTATCTAGTTCCTTAATTAAGATGTACCTCACATTTTTTCTGAGTGATAAAAAGCATTGCTTTAAATTCTAAATATTTGTCTCTGGCATAAGCATGAAGTGTATAAACAGTAAATATCATTTTTTTAATATTTTTTTGAAAATGGCACATTTTACTAATTTTAGAATCTAAGAAAAGCTTATTTGCAAAAGAAACAAGCAAACAAACACAAAAATAAAATTAACAGTTTTTTAAGAATATAAACTTGGATAAAATTAATTTCATTTGCTATGGTTTCTTCTTCATGTTATAAAGAAAATCGATAGTACATGATAACTTGCCATCTGGTTTGTTTAGAATTGTGCAGGAGGAGCCAGAAAGTCCAGTCTTATAAAAGGAATCTACTTACTTCTTGGTCAGTAAACTTTTGTTCATGGAATATAGCAGAGAGAAGACTGAGCAATAACCCCAGGAACTGAATTTGTTCTACAATTAATTTGCATGATTTGGGAATGGAAATGTTGATTTTCTTAGCTGCAAGGATTGTTGTCCAAATTTCTTACTTATGATCTCTACTTCATATTATAGTCTTCTAAAATGGTATCAAGTAAGGAATAAACTAAAATTCTTAAACACAAACATAGAGACATAATATTATTTCAGAAATTAAGGTAATTCAGCTTATCTCTAGAATTTGACTTTGCCCTCAATCTGAAGTGAAATTTCTCTATTTCTCTTTTTTCTCCTGCTCTTGTAAAACTGGTTGACTTCTTTCTGGTTGATTTCTAGAAGAAGAAAGAAAACTAGAGAGGAAAAGAAAAAAAGTGAATACAGGGCACCTAGGTGGTTCAGTTGGTTAAGCACCCAACTTCAGCTCAGCTTCACAAACTATGATCTCATAGTTTGTGGGTTCAAGCCCCGCATCAGGCTCAGTGCTGACAGCTCAGAGCCTGGAGCCTGTTTCAGATTCTGTGTCTCTCTCTCTCTGCCCCTCCCCTGCTCATGCTCTCTCTCTCTCTCAAAAATAAGCATTTTTTAAAAAATTTATAAAAGAAAAAAATGAATAGAAAAAGAAGTTTGGACATTTGTGGTCACTCTTCTGGTCAGACTTAACAAGAGGCTTCAAGCTTTGTTTGTATTTTGTTTCATCAGCTGTCACAATGTTCCACCTTCCCATGATTAGCTATCTTTCCAGAAGATACTTGCCTTTTAACACACACCTTAATACTTTCTTCTTTTCTTATGTCTTCGTTCATCCCAGAATGGCTCTTCCTCCACCCACTTACCTCTGACTTAATTAAAAACTTGGTCAAATGTGATTTCTTTTATGAGGCTTTCCTAATGGCTCAGCAGAATTGGTTGTCCCTTCCAATGTCTTCTTATTGCAACAAGATTGTAAGCTCCTTCAGAGCAGAGGTCATACCATAGTTGATAATAATAAATGCTTGTTGGATTTAATTGAATTTAAGCTTATCCTCTTCTGAAATATAACTTTCTCCATCAAACATTTTCTGATTCTCCATTAAATATGACTTCTTTTCTTAAGTGCTGAGGTTTTCATTCTTTTATGCCACTAATTATACTCTTATATTAAAACTATACTAAAAAACAAAAATATTACTCCCAATATACATCATAAAATACTTGGCGGTGGGAAGATTGTGTTTTCTGACATACCCTAGAATAAATTGTATCATACACACTCAAATATTTGTTAAATGAATTTCATATTTTTCAGAAGTCTTCAAAAAAATATGTATCAACATTAAAAACTCCCCCTGAAATCCATCATGTTTGCAACATCATATGATCTTTATAAGATCCGAAACATCAAAAATAGAACAGAAGTTTTAGAGTAGATATATTTTTATGTCACTATAAAATTAATTTTATTTTAGATGTTCTCTGTTATTTTTTGAATATGAATTTTTGAATTTTGAATGATGTATTCATAATTAAAAATATAAACATACTGGAAATCAGATATATAGTCTTTGCAATAGAATCATTATCACATCTTTTGAGTCTCATGAAACCTTTCCCCTAAACTTAGCATATTAATGATATGATTAGATTTTTAGAAATAACTAATTTATGATTAAGAAAGATAAATTTTATCTACCTATGCACAATCTAAATGGTCTTTCCCTCTCAATATAATTCTATTTTCATTATTAAAGAATTAAATCTTTCTTGGCTACTTTTGAGGTAAAAAATAATGAACCAATTCTGTTTTACTCAACAGAGAAATAGTGCAATGTGTTCTTGTAATCTGACTTGTATCCTTCTTGTAAAGCACTGGAAATTATTATTTCAAATTGTTAGATTAGATTTTCTGCAGCTTAGTATATCGTAATGTAATATAATTTCTAAATGCAAATGAGGTACTGTACAGCTTTTCCATGGAGTTGTTCATGAAAGCCAAGCATTTTACATATTACAGTGAAGTGCATGTTATTAAGAAACAAATTATAATGAAGCTTAATGTAGTATGGAGACAAGATACTATAGCTGTATAATGGATGACAGTACAGTAGGGTATGTATATAGCAAATATGTCACCTGCTGAAAAAGCTAGCTGTCAAGAGCGCTAAATACGCCAGGAGTGATAGCATTATACTTTTAAAGATTTCCACTTGCCCCCATTACTTCATGGCAGAGTTACTCTTGAAAGTTATCTTAGCTTCCAAACACTGACCAATGTCGTTTGCCAAATAAAGCCTGTGTTTCATCCAGTAATATTCCAAGGAGATGTGAAGGAGGCAAATTCTGCCTTTCAACTTTCAGGACAGGAAGTCCCTGTTTCATTCATCTGTAACTAGTGTTAATTGCTGATTAGTTTTTTACATACGAACTTCTTGTCTTTCAACTGCATTTCAAGTAGATGAGCACAATAGCCATATCTTGCACTGCTTTTTCCTAGCCCAGAGTGGATGTGGAATCAACCCAAATCTGTCTGTAACTTGCTGTAGAAAAATGGGAAATAGATTGAATCTCACAGATAATTTTCTTTCTCTAAAAAATAGCCTGCACCAAATGATCTCTAAAATCTCTTAAAAGATTCTATGAAATATGACCTAATAATTAATTACTCAGAAAAACAACTGTGAACTGATTATATGGAGCAACAAACCTGTTAAGAACCAAGGGTCTATGGAAGAAAAGTATACAAATATACAAACAATGGAATCATGAACAATGACGCTATTTAAGATCATACTATTCTGTGAACTCTCAAAACCTTCCATGTAGTTGGTGAGGAGAAACCATGTAACTGCAATCCAATCACACTGAGGCATTTGGCCTGGCCTAACACATCCCATCTTTATACAGATCGTGGGGAGACTGTCTTTGGGAGAAGAGGAGGGTAACACCACAGCAATTAGTACTACAAATAGCAAAATGGCCGACCCATTATAAAACAAAACTCCTCCAAGATGTGTCCCTTACTCTTTCTAATCATAGTATTCATTAAATAAAGCACTATGAAAAAGAGAAGAGAAAAAAGAAAAAAAAAGCAGAGACATCAATGGGTTTGTTGCACGCAGAAGAAACCAGCTCAAAAGCAATTCATTATTAATGCCTGAATATTCTTGCTAAACAGTTCTGATTATTTCACAAGAAAGAGGTCAAGGTAGTGGAGAAAGGGATTTAATCAAATAAACTCTCAATCTCTCTCCAAATAGCATTTTCATCCAGCTGCATGTAAATTCATCAGATGACTAGCCTCCAAAAGCACAGGCAAGGTTAATCTGCTATGACTGTTAAAACTTCTATGATATGCCTATTGAATAAAGATTTAAAATGGGATGAACCATGCAAGTTACCCCAAATTGGTTTTTTTTTTTTTGCTCATAAAATACACAAAATTTTCACTGTTAAAAACAAACAACAAATAAGCCAAATTTCTTTCATTTTTAGTGGGGTTTATTATTAATTTCTTCAAAAGGACTCTTTGTGATATCGTATAGTTTTCATTTACTGGGATTTTTAGGGCTTCCCACCCTCAGGTTCCAGGAATTCAAAATGTTTGTGCTCTGCTTGAAATTAGCTTAAAAACTTTAAGACCTCAGAAATTGCATAAAAGAAAAGGGTTGTAATAAGTTTTATGATATTTTTGAAATCACGCTGATTTACTTTTACTTATATGCAAGATTATAAAATTCATCACATTTTCATCCAAAGGCAATATCGCTGGCAAACATTACCAAGTGTGTTGGTGATTTATTACTTAAAAGATAAATGCAATTTCAATTTCCAATCTTCAAAATGTAAAAACGGATGGAGATAACATGAGTAAAAAGGTATATTAGTGTGTATTTTTACAAGAAAGGAAAATACATATAAAGATACAATTACTGCACAGGCACGATTTTACTGATACATTTTTGTCTGCTTCATTCTCTATGAGACTTCATAATTGTATAGAAATATATTATGAAAGTTAAAAGCATGTTTTCAAATATGGCAAAGTACTCAATACCTTTAACTCTGAGAAGGAAGAACCTGAATTCATTTTTTTAAATATAAAATTATGCTCTATAGATGTTTCTAGAATTCAAGAGAATATAAAAGCATAAATAATCTTTGACAAGGATATATAATTTACCGTCAGCAACAAATAATTTAAGTGGTATCACCAAAGGAAGTCAATGTCATAATTGTGAACCTATATAAAGATTTTGAAAACACCTATGGTCTCTTCACTGTTTGAATGCTCGTTTTATGCATTTTTCAATTTATAATTTCAAAATCCATATGACAACACACGACACCATGGTAATTCAGCCTATCGCTATTTCAATAATCCTTATAACACCTTTCTTTCCTGCTAAATTTGTTACGTTGCATATTTCATCTCTGTATTTAAGAAATCATGCAGCAGTTAATAAATCTTCTTTAAAAAAAATTAAAGTGTTTTTCTGCTGGCATTCTTTGCCCTCTTAACTCTCAGCACCTTTCTTGAATCATAGACACCATTTTACATGAGGACAATTTCTAAAAAGCAAAATATAACTGTCTAATTAAGGGCTGTGTGATTGGCTAGTTCGCGGTCCCTGTGACAGTTGTGACAAATACACATATTGGCACAGCCCTAACCTCACTTCACAGTTTGCAACATTTTCAGAAATGTGAAGAACACTCTGATACAAAGCTTCACCTTGTCTAGTGCTATTCCATTTAATTTTTTATTAACTGCCTGAACATATGCCATTCTAGAAGAGGGTAATAGTTACAAAATGTCAGCAGAAACATTTAAACTGCTAAAATGTAAATGATTTTATAAATTTGTAATGAAAGGTAATTGTCATGTGGGAAAAGTAACAGAAAAACAGATATGTGTAAATGCAAAACTGGTAAAAAAAAATACATCTTATTGGTTGAAGGTAGGAAAACCTAAGTATATTTTAATGAGTACTGTAAGTAGTATTTAAATAAAATTAGATTCATAAGCAGAAAATGTGAATTCTATAATATTTTATTTTCTAACATTAGGAAAGTTCATAATAATGACAAGACCTCATAGATCTTTAATGTGCTAAATTCAATAAACAGTAGGATATTAAGATGCTTCACCTCGTTTAAAAAAAAACCAAATAAATCAAAGTAGGATAATATAAATAAAAAGTGTCTTTTTATCAACATAATAGCTTTAAAAGCACCAAATTCAAACACGCGTGGTTTGTTTCTTTACTTTCCACTACAGTGAAAAACAATTTAGTGATTAATCCCTTCAGCAACATAATGCTGGGTCAGTACTTTCAGATATATGTCAGGACGACGACTCGGGCAAAGGATTGAGTATTTCCTCAGCCACCACACAGAGCAACCACCTTCCAGTTAGGTTTGCGGGCAACCATCTTTAAATGCTTGAGCTGTTCTGCGTGGCCATGACAAGATTTGCAATTCTCTACGTTTATTTACACACCATCACCCCAACTAGACATCACATGGAAGTGGCATGGTCACAGCTGACCCCGGGGTAGTCCCTGTCCCTGCCGATCCAATTTCATCGTGCTCTGCAATTGAACTGCAGTCATACTGTGGAGGATGTATGCATAGGACTCCACGCCACAATAAAATTAGCAGAAGCTTGTCAGGGGGTATTTTCCTGCTTTACGGTGACAGACTCTGGACAAATAGGTCTGCTTTCCAGAAATCCACAGAGGTCTGGCTCTCTTGAAATGTATATGAGCCCAGCATATTTAAGCCACACTATTCTATATGGTAAGCTTGTTACATGATAGTTTGAGAACAATGTTAAGCCTTTGCTGAATACCCCATTTCCTTTTCACAGATTTTAAGGGTTTTAAATCGCCTATGAATAGACTACTTATTTTTGATTTGTAGAAAAACAGCTTCTGGTTAGTAGTGGTAACCGAGAAAAATTTATTCTTCCTTCAGAGAGAAAAAAAAAAATGCAGCACAGATCTATTGTATTTTGAAAGCAAAAGTTCAGAGAGAATCTTTTTTTTTTTTTTTGCAATTGGATAGATCAAGCTCTGAAAGTCTCTTTCCTGAACCCATATTTTACCTGTAAAAATTAATTATGTCACAAGTAAAATCTGTTTCAGAAGGCACATTTAAATACACTTGCAAATAAATTTAGAAGATCCTTTTTTTGTTTGAGATACAATGTTAAGAGAATAATATGGTAAATAGAAAAAAATTTATCATCTGTGGGGAGAACGTTTTAAAACATAATATGTTTTGTAATCTAGCCTAAAGTAATTTTATTAGATATTCTGTGCAGTTCTTACATCAAACATGCTCAGAAGCCCTGGGATCATTTTATATTCACTGGAAGACAGAAAGAAATCCAAAACCTAGTTAAATAAATTGTTCATTTATTCCTTCCCTTTTATGCACCAAGATCTACATGTGGTCATTAATTATAAAGAGACTATTATAGCACCATATTTTCATTCAATACGATGTCCTGGTATATATCAAAGAAGTCCCATAATTAAAACAGAAGGGCCACAATGACAATTAAAATTACAATCTATATGGGGAGAGAAAGTACAGTTCTGCAATTTTTCACCCTGTCACTGTCAGCTGCATGGACTATTCTGGTCACGTCTCTTGTAAAGCAGCCTAAATTCTTCTTCACCAATGCAACCTCAAAAGCATTATCAGCACCTAAGCAAAAGCCTATGCAAGTATAATTTAATACGAAGCCACAGTTTGCAAGTAATAGCGTATAAAGTGATATTTAAGTGGTGTTTTAAGCACACTTCTGATGGCTACAGCCGCTTTTCCCTGGTAAATGCGTTTTCCTTTGAGTAGTGATTATGAGTCCTAGGTGAAGAGGTCCTGTGTGCAGGTCTGTCTGTAAGCCTTACTTCCAGCTGCCAATCTTTACTTCACAGTGAAGAAAAAGCCACATAGCACCTTGTTCTTACTCTTGTATGCTGTCATCCCCTGAGCCTGATAACACAAAATCATTTCCACATAACACTTGCCTGCTTCTGCCTCTTAAACCTTGAGACCTCCACATTGTGCACGCACTTGCACCCTTGGCAACCGGCTCCCAGGAAGCCCCTGCCTTTGAACCATCAGAGTCTGGCAGCGGACTATTTTTAACACTTATCTTGGTAAATATCTGCATTAATGGAGTACAAAGCTTTTGGGTAGCAATATGTATTTGCTACAATTTATTGTCTATAAAAGTCACGAACAGTGAATTATTACTCCTAAAATTGTGTTTTTCTTCATAATAACTTTAAACCGAGCACTCATATATGAAGCATGCAATGGAGATTGAGAAGGTTTTGTATAATAAAACGGTGACATGGTCATTTTTTCCAGTTTTGCATTACAGAGGCACACTCATGCATGGTGCTTTTTAAATTCTTATTATGTGTGAGGTCAGGGGGTCGAATGTCAGAAAGTACTGTTAATTTCACGGGGTTAGGGGAAAGTAAATTCAGAGGGAATACAGATCACTTAGCACAGAAAACCAACTCCTCTGAAGTTTGGTTTTACATTTGTTAACCATATCCTTCAGCTGACGAACCATTGAGACCACGGTGACATTCTGGTCCCGGATATAATGGCTTGACATGCTGCACTGAGAGTGTGATTCCAACGCCCTGCTCCTGGTGCCAGGCTCCGACTTCCTCTGAATCAATGAAGCACTAAAACTCCACACAACTGGAACTGAACAAAGCATGTTGCCATTTTGGCTGTGATGTTTAAATTATAGAGAAAGCAGTCAGGATGTCTTAAAGTTCAATCTGACAAGAAATGTAAAATATATTTCTGTCTTCATTCTCTGGGAAGGTAGCATCTTAAACTGCACAGTATCACTACCCCGAGTCCTTTTAAAGTGGTTCATAATAGAGCATCAAAGACAAAATTCTTGCATTTCAGGGTCTTTTCTCTAATCAAAATGACACTTCGACTGGGGCAAAGTTTTTTTTTTCCGAGGGTGGGGGGGGGGCGGGGATAATTACCTCCATAATACGTTTTGTTCAGTTGACAGTGTAGGGATACAGTTCCTTTATTTTACCGTTTGTTCTGAAAGAAAAAAAGAAAATTAGCCTGCGCGCACAGATATGCGTGCCCCAAGTTCTACGACTCACCACCACCAACAGTGAGATAAAACAATGGTCCATTTCATGGTTATGACAGAGGAGCAATACTCAAAATATGTTTTAATGTGGGGATGGTGAGCACGTTGCTGAACTCTGATCAAACCTACGAGTCTGTTTAAATATAGTTCACTGGGCTGGTGGGCAAAGATACAATAGGTGCGGTAGGTGGTTTCATTTGTATGTTGTTGTTGTTGTTGTTGTTGTTTTTACAAGATTTTTCAGATGCAAAACTCAAACTGGGATCAGCTGCCCCCTTGCAATTAAATTTTAATGACGGAGGCTGAGTGTTTGTGTTTTGGCAGCAGGCTTGATACTGTTCGCATTTAAACGGTTACAACCAGACGTGCTGGGGGACAATCCCGTTGCAAGTCAGAGGTGACATTCCTCCAAGGTGGTTTACTGGGATGCTGTGGGATTCCGGACAGCCAGCCACAGGTTCTCCTGCCACCGTCACTTTTTAAAAGAATACATTAGAATATAACACCACATACTAGAATTTCCACAGTAGCCCCAAGGCCAATGCTTTTCCATTTTAACACTTTTTCACTGGAAATAACAGTCCTATAGGTTTTTGTATGCCAAATGATCTACTGGTAAATAAAAGCCGTATGTGGTACTGCTCATAAAATCACCCTTTGTCCCCAAATAGCAAGAACAATCCAAGGTACATATTTTAATCAGGGTGTTGTGTTGTTTTTTTTTTTTTTTTTAAGAATGATTATTAACTTTGCCGTGGCACACTTCACTGTCTTCCTTTTATAATTAAAAACTTTTTCCCCTCAAATCCCCTTTCCAGCAAGCAGCCTGTTGCCTGAAGTTTTAATCCTTCATTACTAGTTAAAACAAAATCACCAATTAGGCACATGAACACGTCTGTATTAATCTCATTAAGGTGATGGCACCAAATAAATTGGAACTATTTTTGTGCTTTTACTGTGTTCCTATGGCTTTATCAGGCCCTGTGGTCATATACAAAGACCTCGAAGCTTAGTCATTTAGAGTCATTCGGTTGTGGACTGAATGTGGCATTACCATCTATGGCTGAAAATTGCTTTCAGCTTTTAAACTGCACTGACTAGTCTGTAGTTAATCTTAGATCATTCACTCGCAAAATTAAATGAGCCAGAACGATGGTCTTTTTTTTTTTATAAAATAATACATCACAAAACACTTATTTGCCCTGCCCAAAAGAGAGATCAAATTCATTTAAAATCCCATAAACCAGAGTTGTGAATTTTTAATTTTATTTAGTAGCAGAGAAATAGAGGGTAAGCTATCTTTCTACAGCACATCATTGCTATAAATTTACATATGGAACATGGTTTGATGCTTAACCAACCTTTAATCTACCTTTGATGTATACTTCTCCTTCAATGTGGTCATGTGACACCCTTATTAATGCAAATGTAGAAAAGAGTGTTTTGGACCTCTGATGTAATTAGCCATAAACCATGTTAAAAAAAAAAAAAAAAAGAAAGAAAGAAGAAGAAGAAGAAAAGAAAGAAAGAGTGGCTACTTGAGTCACTAGAGTTGCATATAAAGTTCAGTTATCATCACAGAAGAATAACCTTAAGAAACTAAGTTTAAAATTTTTACTTCACTCATTCTTATATTTTCTGCCCAAGTAACTATTAAAGACCATTTTACTATACCAGCAATGGTCAACGAAGATTTGATTGTGAAAGAATTCATCTCTTAGGATTAAAACATTTTAATTTCCTGGGATTTTAGCGTGCTTCTGGTAAAAGTGCAATCACATTGAGAGAAAAATGCTAACTGAGGCAGGGGAAGGTGACTTCCTCATTAGCCTGTGTTATAATTATTTCAAACACATCGTCTTTTAAATGAAAACATTAGGTGTGTTGGCTTGTTGTTGATTCCCTTTCTTCCCACTGCCCCACCCCACAGTGTAGACCAAATGTATATGTTTTGATTTTTGCCAGTCACTGATTTTAGGCTCCAAAAAACTTGAGCCACGTCAGATGAGGGGAGGTAACTCCATCGTGCCAGATGGAGGTAAACCATTGGGATATTCTGAGGGGCTGACCGAGGGTAATTCCCCTGGTGATGACAGGACGTGAAGGTTAGATATTGGAAAATAAGGTTCATGCTACTCTGTCAGTAGGGCTAGTGCAAGCTGCCTGTTTGACAGAGAAGGTGGTGTGTGGTCTGGACCTCAAGAAAAAGGAAGTCAGCCACCCAGATCAAAAATTACTCTGTCGGCCATCCAAAAATGATTCTGACATTCAGCTTAGAGACACAGAGAACAAAATGGTGAAAAAAAATGAAGATTGTACTTTATTCTGGGATGGTCCAGGGAAATTCACGGACCCATCACAATATCATGAAAGTTTCCGAATTAAGATGATAATTGCCAACGCCACATTAGTGACATCTCTCTCTCTGGTTTTTAATTATAGGTTGCAAGTGTACATGACTCAAGCTATACAATCCCAGGAGTTAACTATTTATCATTTTCTAAAAATGGTGTTATAAGTGCAGGTAGAGTAAAATAAAATGCATTTCTGTCCGAACGTTATTTTTAATTTCAACAAAAGCAAAAGTCACTGAGCTTCATAGAAGTCTCTCGCTAGTTACATAATTATCTTGCCCACTATGGACATGTCCTTCTGTACCCGTTGTAATCATTTAGAAAAAGAGGATTTTGTGGCCAAAACGCCATACTCATTTTTATCGGGGTTGCCCTCCCTGTCTTAAAAACTTTCTTGAGATGCCTTGACCTGATTCTAAATATAACTCTATTCCTTAAATCTCGTCATATTGCTCCATTAAGAGACATTGAGTTTATATTTTTCCATAAATTTCAATGCACCTAAATCTATTCAAGATCTGTCCCTTTTCTAAGAATATGGATGAAGTAAAAGTACATGTATATTTTTAAATAACTTTCAAATCTAAGGTGACCATTTAAATACTTCACACTATTAGTTTTCCCATCTCAAGAAGAATATCTGCATATTGTTGTTTATTCTGTAAAATATTCCTTTTTTTTAATAGCCTGAACCAAATAATTTCTCATTTTTACAGGCTTCACTTCACTTTTCTTACAGTGAATAAATTGCAACTTATTTCCATGAAATTCACAGATGACACAGATCTTTATTTTGCATAAAGGCATAAAGAAGTGTCTAATATCTTCAATATTCATCTGCTAAGTGGACATTTGCATTGGGTTAGAACGGAGAGAGAGCCCCAACCCTCCCGCGGTGACAGCTGTACAAAGGGATGACATCTGACAGCTGTGACAGAGCTGAAGGGAAACTCAGATGACTCTCCCCATCCATGATCCAATTACAGCACACATCCCTCTGACAGACCCAGCAGCTTGACTCCAGCGTTTGGAAGGACAGTATTGATCTCTTGTCAGAAACCAGTTGCCTGCCTGCAATTGTGCGTTGCTGAACTTTGAAAAGCTATAGTACCCTCTTAAATGATAGGGGCAGGCAGGTTATAGTATTCAGGTACAAAGAGAGGTGCAAAGGGTATCTGCTAAATGCTCTAAACTTGAACAAATCATAACAATATGACAGTCCAATCATACTCAAGGAGCCCAGCTGATCTAGCTGGCTACTGTCTGTGCTAATGGAAAGACAGCTCTTTGTGTTTAGTGGGATGATCTTACTTGATGAAAAGGCCACTGCAATTAGTGCATGCTGGTTGGCTGTGTTGGGTGACAGGAGCACGGATGGTGTAATGGCAGCTGCCAATAACCCCAACTTCAAGAAAACAGACAATTAGGCCTTTGATCCTAACACTGTTAGTCCCTCCACTCCAGACCTCTGCTCGGCTTTTACTGTAAACCTCACAAGGGCAATGTGGTTCAACCTCACCAAACAGAATGACTTGGTCAAGGGGTCAATTACCTGTCTCCTCTTGCTTTCTATTCCTGCCTTCCTTAGAGAGAGAGAGAGAGAGAGAAAAGAGAAGGAAAGAGAGAGACACCCATGCAAAAGGTTAACCAACATAAACATTTCTTTCAACTATAATTTCAGGAAAGCTAATATATGAGCATCAACATCTTGAGATGCAAAATTTTAAAACATATTTTGAAAAATAGGCTGGTAAAAACAAGATGCTAGACTTTGCAAATGAGATAAGAGGTATCTAAAGACAACTGATGTAGTACGTTCAGATACATGTAACACTCAGTGTTAATAAGTTATCAAAATCCCAGGATAATTAAAAGTTGTGTCCAATTTAACTTTATTGTTTTAGAACTGCATAAAGGTAGCTGAAATGTGCTAAACGCAGAGCATACCCAAAACTTGTAATGCAAATCATTTCAGGGCTTCTCATCAAGTGCTGCTCTACCAGAGAAAACACTTGGGCAGGAGTAAAACAAGTTGAATGCAATACTGGGACACACATGCGAGGACTCACGTACATACACAGATTATACCAGAACAGACCGTTCTATGATCAGAAACACTAAGTCCAGTGCTCGATTCAGCAGCACGTTTGCCAAGACTAGAATGATAATGGACATCGGCGTGACCCCTGTGCAGAGATGACACACAAAGTCAAGAAACGTGCCATACTCTTGAGTAAATCTTCTTTTTTATTAAAGTACTGCTGACCCATAATGCTCCATAAGTTTCAGGTGTACATCACAAGGTTTTCAGCAACTCCATACGTTACGCTGTGCTCCACCCAAGCGTAGCCACCATCCGTCACCACACAACGCTATTACGACACCATTGACTCTATTCCCTATGCTATGCCTTTCATCTCCTGAATTATTCACTCCATGACTGGAACTGTGTACCTTCCACCATACATATTCTTCATGTACCTCAAATTTAGAACTTTTCTTAACTTTAAGGGTTTTTTTCTGTACTTGGGGGAGAGATAATAAGCATCATTAGCCCTAAGTAGGTAGGCATTGAAAACCAAAACTATAGAATGGGTGTCATGGCAAACCTAGAAACTGACATTACCTACAGCATAAATTAGGTTTCAAATAGAACAGTTTGGCCTATTTAAAAGATACTATAGGGAATAAAAACTAGGGCTTCAGAAATAAGCAGAGATCTAGAGATCAAAAGCATGAAAAAAATAAACTTTGGGAGAGTTTTAGAGCAGAGAAAAACAGATATAACAGTATCTAAGATAGAAGAAAACACAAAGCCAATGTGCTTCAGAAGTACCAATCTTAATATACGTGTAATGATACTCCTGTTCATTCATATGGAAATAAATGCTAATTAAAACACCTGCGATCACCCAAATATATAAATTATATAATACAAAATTAATGAGAGTGTGGAAAAACAGTCTCTTCTTTATGGAAATATAAATTGCAACCATCTTTCACAAGATTAATTGAGAAGTATCTATACAAAATCCACGGTGAAGAAAAATTGCTCAAACATGGATATGCAAAAACATTCACTGCAGTATTATTTGTAGTGAGAAAAAAGGAACATAACCCAAACTTCCAGTAGGAGGGGATTAAGTAACTATATCATGATGCATACATGAAATAGAATGGCCAATAAAAAGAATGAGGTGGATTTATATAAGTTGATATGAAATTTTCTCCAAGATGTAAACATTATAACGAATCAGTATTATCTTATTTGTATAAAAGTGTACACGAAAACAAATGTATATATGGGGATCTTTGTATATCTGTGCATATATGAATATATCTGACATCTGTATATATGTATGCATGCTTCATATATATTAACATTTCTAGAAATACAAACAAGAAACTAGTAATAGTGTTTTTTTATTGTGAGTTGGAGATGGTAACACTTTTAATTTATATTAACTTACACTATTTGCATATATAGGTATTATTTTGATAACTTTTAAACTAGTTAATTAAATTTTTTGTGTTAATGATCTCTTGACTACTATAAAACTAGCCTAAATATAGGACTTAAAGGATTTGTACTTTTCATTCCTTTGGTAAACATTTTTTTTTCTTTTACATCTATTGTAGATATCAGGTATGTGCTCATCTGGGAACATGAAGGGTAATTAGTAGTTTGCCTGACCACAAGAATCTCATGGTCTAGTTGGGGAGATTTAGTGTTTATTTTTTGAGAGAGAGAGAGACAGAGCGTGAGCAGGGGATAGGCAGAGAGAGAGGGAGACACAGAATCCAAATGCAGGCTCCAGGCTCTGAGCTGTCAGCACCGAACCCGACGCGGAACTCAAACCCATGAATCATGAGATCGTGACCTCAAACCCACGAACCATAAGATCATGACCTGAGCCAAAGTTGGATGCTTAACCAACTAAGCCACCCAGGTGTCCCTTGGTTGGGGAGATTTAAAATAAATGAATTCAGGGATGCCTGGGTGGCATCCGACTTCGGGTCAGGTCATAATCTCACAGTTTAGTTTGTGAGTTCAGTTTGTGAGTTCGAGCCCCACATTGGGGTCTCTACTGTCAGTGCTGAGCCTGCTTCAATGACCAAAAAGACCTGCAAAAGTTCCAAAGTTTTTCACTCATTGAGATAGTATGGAGATGCAATTGTCCAAGTATGTTGAAACCTAAGAATCACTTGGGCTCCATGTTAAAGGATTTGTGTCATGAAGTCTTATTACCCAAATTCATCTTATTGAGCTGATAATCTGCATGCATAACGAGTTATCTCAGGTGATTGTTATTATCTGACAAGTTCAGAAAAACCTTGGTAGAAGGGTACAGTATCCATTAGGCTAATAATCTTAGCCGAAACTTGATCCACCTGAGAAAAAAACTACCAGCCCAAATTAAAAACTCCATCTTTGGAGCACCTGGGTTGTTCAATAGGTTAAGGGTCTGACTCTTAGCTTTAGCTCAGGTCATGATATTGTGGTTTGTTAGTTCGAGCCCCTCATCAGGCTCCACACTGATAGTGTGAAACCTGCTTGGGATTCTCTCTCTGCGTCTCCCCTGCTTGTGATCTCTCTTTCTCAAAATAAATAAATAAATAAATAAACAAATAATAAATAAATAAATAAATAAGAAACCTCCATCTTTGAATTTATTGCTACAGTGACAAATATAAAGTAAAATATAGAACATAAAATCTTAATTCCTCCAAGGCTCTATTATGAGATAATTGTTTACTTTCTTGATAAACAAGTAAAAAAGTCTTATTTCCTTGAAAGCATCTCATAGAACAAAGAAAGTCCATAACCCTTATTCAGGTGACTTTTTAGGACAATTTGTTACTAATTCAAATGACGAGATAATATAACTTAAAAACATTTTAAACTGAATGACTTTAGTATGAAAATAAAAAATTAGATATTATAAAATTCCTTTGAAATAGTTTACATTTTTAATGATTTTCAATCTGACTCTAGTTGTCTTAAATTTTTGAATTGTTTTATGACTTTTAAATACATTACATTTCATTCATATTAGTTTTGCCTTCTCCACTAAATAGTTGAATAACTTTACCAATAATAATTTACTATAATTTAATAGTTTCTGTTTCCTAGAAGTCTGGAACCAAACCACAGGAAAGAAAGAGAAATGTTATTTCTGACTTCATTATAGCCCTAAACATGGTGAGCTTGTTGGTTTTAGTTTTAGGCTTCTGTGGTCTAATTGTATGAATTGATCTCTTTGTGTCTCATTTAACATTGTTCTTCTCCATTTCAGAAGATTGTGTCCTTAAGCCTGTCCATCTCTCAAATACCTGCCATTGGTCAGAAGGAGAATGAGGAAAGAGTGTGAATGGTTTCATAGAAAAATACACAACAAACAAATTTAATTAAATTCAACTCAATTCAGTTGTATGAAAACTTAAAGAATTCTATACCAAGGATGCAAAACCATGACCCATGAACTGGAGCTCAAAGATATTACAGTTAACCACAAAATAAATACATAAAGGGAAATAACACAGTTTTGTATTATAAACATAATAACAAATATATACAAAGCACAAGAGAGTGAGGATTATCTGATGAGAAAGCAGAAAAGAACATACTTAATGAATTTAAGATAATTCTAAATGATAAATAAGCATTCATCAGATGTATAGGGTTTGGGAAAAGGTTAATTCTGAGCAGGAAGAATAGCATGCCCAAAAGTGCATGAAAGTGTGCATGCTGGGAAACTGTAGCATTTTAGGCACCTGGGCAGCTCAGTCTGTTAAATGCTAGACTCTTGGTTTTCACTCAGGTCACAATTTCATGGTTCATGGGTTTGAGCCCCCATCAGGCTCTTAGATGACAGCACGAAGCCTGTTGGGATTTTCTCTCACATTCTCTCTCTGCTCCTCCCCGACTCATGCTCATGCTCTCTCTCTCTCTCTCTCTTGCAAAATAAAATAAAATAAAATAAAATAAAATAAAATAAATCTGACAAAAAAAGAGGAAACTGTAGCATTTTAGTATTGATGGAATGCATGTTTTGAGGAGGAGAAGGAAAGAGACTCAATCCTACCGAGACTTTTTTCAATTTTTGAGGTATCTCATTCTTTGTATTTATGCTCCCAGTGAAAACTTCCTCCAAATCCCCATGTACCTATTTAATCTCAGGTCCTAGAGAAAAATATGCAGTGGAACCATGCTGAGTAAAATTGCATTATTTATAGCTAAGATTCTCTGATAAATTGTGTTGTATCCAAAATATCCTAAGACCTATTATAAAAGGAGACCTGATGCAGTCTTAATCTTCAGTTATAAACTTTTTTCTAATTAAAAATAAATAAATGCTGAAAAGACTCATCAACTCCAGAGAAAATCAGTGTATTTTTCCCTAAACCTTGAATTGTTTGTCTAACCTATCCACTCTTCATGATTTTTCCCCAATACCACACCTTGGTTCTTGCCTAGATTTTGCATGACACCAGCCCTGAAAAGGAAAGACTATGATGCATATGAATTAACAAAATCCATGTAAAAACCCTCATGAATCACTTAACACTCTGGAAACACCATCTCTTAGCACTGCCACCATAATGTTGTGTTTAATTTTTTTTTTTTTTGACATTTATTTACTTTTGAGAGACAAAACATGAGCAGGGGAGAGGACAGAAAGAGAGGGAGTCACAAATTCCAAAGCAGGCTCCAGGCTCTGAGCCGTCAGCACAGAGCCCAACATGGGGCTTGAACTCCTGAACCACAGATCATGGACCTGAGCTGAATTCAGAAGCTCAACTGACTGAGCCACCCAGGCGCCCCCATAATGTTGTATTTATAACAATGGACTTCTAACTAGGGAAACTCTTAAAGAAGTTGAAACAAGTCAATAATAGCCCCCAGCTTTTGGTTCTCTTCTTGATCTAACTGGCTTTGTAGTGACATAGGTCTACTGTGGTATCCTGGAGACTTCACATGTCACCACATAGATCACATAGGCAATGCTTGACCACAGTTTTGGTGGAATGCCCTGTAATTCCTCCTGGACCAAGGGCAGACATCCTGATAAACTACGCTTGTCTACAATTTCTCATCTACATTTTATGGGAGATTTCCACGCGACCATTTATCATCTGTGTTCCTAGATTCAGCAGCATGCAGGTATGTCTACCTTGCCTCCATTTCAGAGTACAGCGGGAGGTTTCTGTAGGAGTCTATAAAACTGCTACATGAGTAATAAGATTTTAGTTCTCACTTGGGCTCATTGTCCCCTCACCAGCTGTATTTATGAAAGTGTGGCAAGTGAATCTAGCAGCTGTCACCAAGGTGTAGCTTATGGGTCACTGGGTCACTTTACAGACTGGTCCATGGAAACTATTGCTTCCCCTTGAGGGAGAACTTATGTTTGGCGATAGAACTAACATTAATTTCCAGCGAATATCTGCAAAATATCTCTATGCAGTGAGCATAGAAACAGTCTATCCTATAGTATGTTAAAAACCACTCACCATACTAACATATACTGTTATATATGTAACATATATAACATATATGTTATATATATATATAACATAATACTTAGTATGCCAGCCACTGTTCTAAGGGTTTTGTACACACAATCTATTTTAATCCCCACATCAACTTCTTTATTAGTTTAAATCTATACATGAGGAAATAGGGGTTATTGGAGTTTAAGTAACCTCCCCATAGTTAGTACAGAGCTAGGATGAGCTATAGCCAAAGTTAGAATAGACATAGTCCAGTTCTAACACCTTTGGTTTTTTTTTTAAATTTTTTTTAACGTTTATTTATTTTTAAGACAGAGAGAGACACAGCATGAACGGGGGAGGGTCAGAGAGAGAGGGAGACACAGAATCGGAAACAGGCTCCAGGCTCTGAGCCATCAGCCCAGAGCCTGATGCAGGGCTCGAACTCACCGACCGCGAGATCATGACCTGAGCTGAAGTCGGACGCCTAACCGACTGAGCCACCCAGGCGCCCCCCAACACCTTTGTTTTTGACAGAGAATTGAACCTCCCACTAACAGTGATCACATCAAATATGTGCACACAACAATTTAGCTCATTGTGGATCTTTATGCCAAGTAAAGCTGATCACCTCATGTGATCAAATGTGCTCCACTCATTTCTTCAGAATACCACTTTTTTTTAAAATAACACTTTATCAATTAGTCATTTCTATGTTTAATTGATATGTTAATATAAGAGGGGAATCAATACCTCATCCCCAATCATGTGATCATCTTCTACATGACAATAAAACATTTTAATAGGTATCTTTTAAAATTGAATGTTTTGGGGTGCCTGGGTGGCTCAATTAAGCATCCTACTCTTAACTTCGGCTCAGGTCATGATCTCACAGTTCATGAATTTGAGCCCCACATCAGTCTCTGCGCTGACAGTGCAGAGCCTGCTTGAGATTCTTTCTCCCTCCCTCTCCTTCTGCCCCTCTCCCGCTCACACTCTCTCTCACTCTGTAAATAAATTAACTAACTAACTAAATAAATAAAATTGCATCAAAAAATTAACCATTTAAACACCCCACTTATTTATGCCAGTTATAGACCTATCCTTATGAAAACATAAGGAACATGGCAACGATTGACCCCCAGTAATGGATGTCCCTGAGACTCGACAATAAATATGGACCTGTGTTGTCACATATATACTCTGAAGATTGTTTATCATTTCCTGTGTGCTGATATCTACTTTCAGCTTTTCAAGAACACAATTCCAAAGGAAGCTTTCCTTCCTATGTCCTCTGAATTGTAGAGCCATGTTAGAAACAGCTACACTTCTACTCTCCAGCCTCCTTGTGATCCCATTTTGATTAGACAGAAGTTATGAAATCATCATCATTTGAAATGACCCTGTTTTCCCTATCAATACAGAGTCCCATGAAAATCAAGCAAAAGATACAAATGAACAACAACAAAAAAACATTTTCAGAATTAATCCAATGTCTTATTTTATATTTATGAGATTTGACTCAATTAATGGTATGTATGCAAATAAAATCTTACGTTTATAGTTGTTTTTAGTAAAATATTATTTTACACTGTATCTATATACTGTGATTTTCAAGGTATTAAGAATGTTCCAAAAACAAAATTTGCTAAGAAAACTATAGGAAATTAAATATAGACTTTCTGTATGTCGATCAAATTGCCGGGAAAATAAATAAATAAATAAATAAACCTTTGGTCCCAGTAAAATCTTGGCAAAATTTACCAATAAAGAGATGTGATAAACAATAAGAGAATACTTGCCAATGACAAATCTAGAAACAAATATACGTATTTTAGATAGAACATTTTATTACGCATATAAAAGAAATAAATTACTTGTTCAAATTCTTAATCGTTAAGGAACAAAAGGAAATAGGGATGAATTGGGAAACAAATTCACATGCAAAGATTTACCCTTTATATTTTGTGTTGACTTGTAATTCTTCATCAATATCATTTTTATAAATATTCATATATGAAAATTCATAAAGGGGAATACACAGGATGATATTTTGTTATTGTCCAGCTGTACTTTATAGTTAATGCATGAAGTCATACTCATTTAAATGTCTATAACAAATATCTTAGTCTTTGAAAATTGACAGAATCAGTTTTACATATTTTTATTCATTTGTTTCAATTTATGAACTGCAACCCATGGCCTCTGAGTACATGTGCATGATAAAATTATCAGAAAACAAATTATAAATAGTAATCACTGCCCTCTTTCTTAGCCACTGAACTTTATCAATGGCCTGACCCAACATGCCAGGCCTGAAGGCCGATCAACTTTACCCTGTCAGTTCATAAGGCAAATAAATTTCTAAATATAATCCCCCATATGAAGAACTTCCAACCTCTAGTTTGATGAAGCTGAGATTCACTGACTGTTGTCTGTAGTAGTTATACAGCAAATTTTAATTATGAAAATATAGAAGCAAAATTTACTATAGGGATCTTATAGAAACTAATTTATGCTCCTAATTCATAATTCATTTCTAAGTCAATTTAACACCATAAATATAATTTGATAATTTAGAATTTCTACTCTAAAAATAAATTTACATAGAGATATATAGTTTTATTTTAATAAAGATTATCATGTTGACAGAATTAACCTAGTAGCAATTGGCCTGTAAGCTATAATAGATTTTGAATTTTTCGTCTATTGTATTTTCTAGATTTCAATATAGTGACGAGAATTCTGAGGAAACACAAAACAGTTACTTGAAATTTTGAAATAAAAGTAAAGAATTGCTTTTAATCTTTAATTTTTAATAATTGCAGCTATTTTTTTCTTCCTACTTTTCTCCATGTATTTATGATCTTTACAACACTTTGATATTATTTAAAAAGTATGAAAGATTTGTTCATAAGGGCCTCACTCTCAAAGAATAAGATATGAAAGGCTGTGAGGGGAAGTAAACAAACAGGGAGAAAGGGTCAGAAAAAAATGTCAAGTCCTTCTTTAAACTTTATTCATGTGGAAGTGAACCCAGCTGAGTTAGGTCAAAACAAATGAAGAAATAGTGAAAAACTGAGCAAAAACTCAAGATTTAAAAAGAGTACTCTTAAGCATTCAGAATGTGTACTATACATAGAGAAAATTTTGATATGTTAAAGACAGATTTTATTCTTGTGGAATAGTTAACAAAAGACAAACCTAAAAAGATATACCATGTTTATATGGAGATGGAAAGCATCCAGAATACCCAACACAGTATTGAAGAAGAAGAACAGAGCTGGAAGATTGATGCTACATGACCTCATGACTTATTATAAAGGGACAGTAATCAGGACAGCATGGAATTAGCTAAAGAATAGACAAACAGATCAATGAAATAAAATACAGACCGCAGAAACAGTCCCAAATAAATATACTCAACTGATCTTTGAGAAAATGTACAAAGGCAATACAATGGAGTAAAGATAGTCTTTTCAACAAAGACTTTTCAACAAATGGTGCTGAAGCAACTGGCCATCCATGTGAAAAAAAGTAAATGGAGACAGAGACTTTATTATACTTTCAAAAATTAACTATAAATAGATCACAGGCAGAGCGCCTGGGTGGCCTCAGTCAGTTAACTGTCTGACTCTTGATTTCGGCTCAGATCATGATCTCACAGTTTGTGAGTTCAAGCCTTGCGTAGGGCTCTGTGCTGATGTGCAGAGCCTGCTTAGGATTCTCTCTCTCCCTCTCTCTCTGCCTCTCCCCTGCTCATTCTCTCTCTCTCTCTGTCTGTCTCTCTCTCAAAAATAAATAAATAAATAAACAAACAAACAAATAAATAAATAAATATCATAGGCTTAACTGTAAAACACAAAACTATAACATTCCTAAAAGATAACATAGGAGAAACCTAGGTGACCCCGGGTATAGTAACAACATCTTAGAAATCATTGATAAGCTGGTCTTTACTGAAATTAAAAACTTCTGCTCTCTATAAGACCCTTTCAAGACAATGAGAAGATAAGCCACAAATTGGGAGAAATATTTGCAAAAGACACATCTGTGAAAGGACCATTGTCCAAAATGTACAAAGAATTCTTAGAACTCAATAAACCAATTAAGAATAGGTCAAAGATCTTAATAGACACCTCACCATGAAGATATGCAGATGAAAATAAATATATGAAAAGATATTCCAAATCATATGTCATCAGGGAAATGCAAATTAAAATAACAATGAGATACCAGCACAAGCCTACTAGAATAGCCATAATTCAACATACAGGCAACATCAAATGCTGACATGGAGGGGCGCCTGGGTGGCTCAGTCGGTTAAGCCTCTGACTTCAGCTCAGGTCAGGATCTCGCGGTCTGCGAGTTCGAGCCCCGCATCGGGCCCCTGTGCTGACAGCTCAGAGCCCGGAGCCTGTTTCAATCCTGTGTCTCCCTTTCTCTGACCCTCCCCCATTCATGCTCTGTCTCTCTCTGTCTCAAAAATAAATAAACGTTAAAAAAAAAAAATTCAAATGCTGACATGGATACATATGGCACAACAGAAACTCTCGTTCTCGTAGAAATGGTAGGAAGACAAAATATTGCCATCACTTTGGAAGACAGGTGGTTTCTCACAAAACTAAACATACTCTTACCATACAATGAAGCAATTGTGCTCCTGTTTTTTTTTTTTTTACCTAAATGACTTGAAAATTTAAGTCCGCACAAAATCCTGCACCCTAATGTTTATAGCAGTTTTGTTTGCAATTGCTGAAACTTGGAAGCAACCAAGGTATCCTTTGGAAAGTGAACGGATAAATAAATTGTGGTACATCCAGACAATGGAATATTATTGAGTGCAAAAAAAGAAATGAACTATCTATCTAACCATGAAAAGACAGGAAGGAAACTTAAATTTACATTATTACTAAGTGGAAGAAGCCAAAGATTACATACTGTATGATTCCAACTCTATGACATTGTGGAGAAGGCAAAGTGATGGAAATAGTAAAAAGATAGGTGTAGGGAAACCCATCAGCAGTATTCTCAGTAATATGGTACAGATATGTTCAGAAATAATTGGCTTTGAAATGACATCAAAGTTAGGGATCAATATTAGTATCGAGTTCCAACTTACGTTAGAAATTAAGGCACTTTATTAAGATTTAGTGCAATTAACCCCTCTGGACATTCTTCCTTCCTGGTTTCATTATCCACTCAACACTAGACAGCTGAATTATTACTAATGCTTCTAGTCAAGTGGACTGCTTCATCCATATTTATATGGAAATTTAATAATGTTTATATCTATTTAAGTTTATATTTGCATAATGTAATTTTTTCTTTTCCCAAATGGAAGGCATTATTCTTTCAAATGATTGTTAAATAATTGGAGTGTGGATGGCATAAAACTCAAATTGAGGCACTTTGAAACTTCTTTCAGTTTGGCCACATTGCATCAGACATTAATTAATTACCAATCAAGCCAGTCTATCTTTATATAACCATTTAAAAGAAGTACTGGAGAGATATGCTTGTATCCTATTGTGATTTATAATAAGAAATATATATTTAGCCTTTGTACCCATTTCTGGCACAGAGCTCCTAAAACTCTTTGAATTTCCCAGTGATAAGAGCAACAATAGTGTCCTTCTGTTATGTCAGTGAGGTGACTATTGATCACACCTATGGATGGGGGCTGGTTGCCAGAAGAAACAACCATGCTGTTAGAGGGTTGGAGCTTTCAATCTCATCCTCAATCGCTGGAGTGGGAAAAAGGGGCATGGAGGTTGAATCAACTGCCAATGTCCTATTATTTAAGTGACGATGCCTCCGTAATGAAGCCTCCATAACAACTCAGAAGGAGAGTGTTCAGAGAGCTGGCAAACAGGGGAACAGCTGGAAGTGCTCAGAGAGTGGGGTGCATGGACAGGGCAGGGAAGCTCAGTGCCCTTTCCCCACACCTGGCCATATGTATCTCTTCCATCCAGCTGTTCCTGTTCCTTTTATGATAAACCAGTAATCTAGTAAACAAAATGTTTCTCAAAGTTATACAAGTTGTTCTAGCTAATTAATCAAACCCGAGGGTGGGTCATGGGAACGTATGACTTATAGCCAGTTGGTCAGAAGCACAGGTCACAACCTCAGCTTGCAATCGGTATCTGAGGTGTGTGTGTGGTGGGGAGGAGCCAGCAGTGTAAGACCCAACCCTTAACCTGTGGAATCTGATGTGGTCTCTGGGTAGATGGTGCCAGAATTAAGTTAAATTGTAGGACGCCCAGCTGGTGTCTGACAAATTGTTGGTGGTATGGGGGAAATCACTTTCTCTCACACACCCATATTGGAATTGGATCCAGAAACCCAAAAGATCTTGTTACTATAAAAGTATTTTTTAAATAATCCTTCTTGGGGCGCTTGGGTGGCTCATTTGGTTTAGTGTCTGACTCTTGATTTGGGCTCAGGTCGTGATCTCACAGTTTGTGGGACTGAGCTCTGCATCGAGCTCTGCATTGACAGCATGGAGTCGGCTTGGGATTCTCTCTCAACCTCTCTCTCTGCTTCTCTTCCCTGCTCATGGTCAGTGTCTCCCTCTCAAAATCAATGAACAAACTTAAAAAAAGAATCCTTCTTAAAGAATATGTTAAGTGTCAAAGATGAGGAAGCTAAGATTTCTCTCATACTCGAACTCCTAAGTATGACTTGAACTGCAGACATCATCTGACTGAGATGCCCTAACTGGTAAATTATATTTGTTGACATTGAAATGAAAGGGGACAAAGTACTGAGGCAAGCAAAGCATAGCATTCTGGTTCCAATATGTGCTTTTCTTCTTTTCTCCAAATGTGGGCTGAATTTTCAGACTAGCATAATAACTTCTCTCAAGAGTCATCATTCATCTCCAAGTATCATTAGAAAGGTTATAGATTTAAATCCTGGCAAATGGGCAAATTTGGAACCTTAGGGTAGGATACACAGGTGATTTACTTAATCCTTAAGAAATGAATATTTAGCAAAAAGAAATGGACCCATTTATTCACAGGATATTATTTCAGTCTGTCTACTTCTTCTTGGCATTTACTATAGAAACCGACCAGAGAGTTATTCCTTGAGAATCTTACCTACTAATACCATTCTACTATATTTCTATTCAAAAAACCACACAAATATCTTCTTGTAATCTTATATCTTTGTTATAGAATAATAATGATTACTGGGGTGCTTGGGTGCCTCAATCAGTTAAGTATGACTTCAGCTCAGATTGTGATCTCACCCCGCATGGGTTTGAGCCCCGTATCGGGCTCTGTGCTGACAGCTCAGTCTGGAGCCTGTTTGCGATTTTGTGTCTCCCTCTCTCTCTGCCCCTCTCCTGCTCACGCTCTGTCTCCTTCTCTCAAAAATAAGTAAATAAATGTAAAAAAAATTTTTTAAGTGATTATTATAATAAAAATATCAAATCTAAATATAGCAGCAATACCAATTAATCCATTAGTTTAGACTTTTTTTTTTAATTCCCCCAATTTAAAGTGTTGTCTTATTCATTGCAGACTCCTCTCACCTTAAACATTTGTGATGATATAAAATCAACATAATAATTAAACACCGAAGAAATGCATTGATTGCACTGAAAAGTTTAGTAAAGGAGAAGTAGGATATAATCTCTAACAGGATTGAGACCAGAACACCACATAGAAGGGAACACAAAGCAAAAATCTTTTGCTGGGAAAAAAATCTATATAAATACAATGACCCTTATTCCTCTTGAAGGGGGAGATAGAAATAGTTATTTTATCAGCAGGACTCAACCTGAAAACATATACACACAATTGGACAACTGCTGATTATTATTCAATCATTACTAATTTGCATCACTTAACTGAGAACCAACAATGAACTGAGCACTGTCAAAGTTTTATTTTAGTGTACAAAAAGGTTTTGCATCAGTCAGAAGTGGTCAAAACTACAGATAAGGAAAATAATAAGATTTTGCCAAGATATTACCTACTCCTTGAAAATTTTATCTATAATGTAAAAGAACAACTTAAAATTCAGTTGTTTAAAACATTAATAATTTATTATTCCTCACAAAGCTAAGGGTTGGCTATATAATTCCTCTGTTGGAATTGCTATCACTCGAGGGACAGCCGAGATGGAATGTTCAAGATAACCTCACTAACTAATCTGGAATTTGGATCTGGCTCAGTTTTGTTCCACGTGCTTTCCCATTTTTTTAGTAAAAAAAAAAAAAAAAAAAAAAAAAAAATTAACATTTATTCATT